>NC_036846.1:17076537-17105677 GCF_002910315.2 Salvelinus sp. IW2-2015 | reverse complement strand
CGTCTGTCCTGAGCCGCCCGAGCCGCGCGTCTGTCCTTAGCCGCCCGAGCCGCCCTTCAGTCAGGAGGCYCACGTCAGTCCAGAGGCGCCCGTCAGTCCAGAGYCGCCCGTCAGTCCAGAGGCGCCCGTCAGTCCAGAGGCGCCCCTTACTAGGGTCTCCAATCCAGGGTCGGTGACGAGGGTCSCKGCTCCTAAGGTGTCACAGAAGTGGGCCGAGACTATGGTGGAGTGGGGTCCTCGTCCCGCTCCAGAGCCGCCACCGCGGTAAATGCCCACCCAGACCCTCCCCTATAGGTTCAGGTTTTGTACTGAACGCGCGAACAACAAGGAGCTATTTGGACATAAATGATGGACATTATCGAACAAAACAAACATTTATTGTGGAACTGGCATTCTGATGAAGATCATCAAAGGTAAGTGAATATTTATAATGCTATTTCTGACTTTGTTGACTACACAACATGGAGGATATCTCTTTGGGTTGTTTGGGCTCTGAGCGCTGTACTCAGATTATTGCATGGTTTGCTTTTTCCGTAAAGTTATTTTTAAATCTGACACAGCGGTTGCATTAAGGAGAAGTGGATCTAAAATTCCATGCATTACAGTTGTATCTTTTATCAATGTTTATTATGAGTATTTCTGTAAATTGATGTTTTGGAACTACTGAACATAACGCGCCAATGTAAACTCAGATTTTTGGAAATAAATATGAACTTATCCGAACAATACATACATGTATTGTGTAACATGAAGTCCTATGAGTGTCATCTGATGAAGATCATCAATGGTTAGTGGTTAATTTGATCTATATTTCTGCTTTTTGTGACTCCTCTCTTTGGCTGGAAAAATGGCTGTGTTTTTCTGTGACTTGGCTCTGACCTAACATAATAGTTTGGTTTGCTTTCGTRGTAAAGCCTTTTTGAAATCGGACACTGTGGCTGGATTTACAATAAGTGTATCTTTAAAATGGTGTAAAATACATGTATGTTTGAGGAATTTTAATTATGGGATTTCTGTTGTTTTGAATTTGGCGCCCTGCAGTTTCACTGGCTGTTGACGAGGTGGGACGCTACCGTCCCACATACCCTAGAGAGGTTAACCTGTGGGTATCAGTTAATCACAGACTATACAGCTTCTCCTCATTGAACCTCATTTTTATGGCTCCAGAGCCACAAACCCGTTATTGACTGGACCACTGGTTCTATCCTGGGTTGGGTCCGTTCTGCCACTCACATTGCCTTAAGGTGGTCACGACAGTCACGACAGTGGCCAGCAGTGAACTTTCTGACTKTAAAAATGTATCTCATGAGTCAGCTGGTTCCTGCTCAGAGAACAGTGATTGTCACAGTCAATAATGGTCACATTGTCCACTCAGAAACCCTTACTGATGTTGGACTAAGGTCACATTCTGACCAGCCCAGAGACCCACAGTGCACTGCTTTCATTCCCTCCCCTATAGACACAGCTGGAAAATAAATAATAGGAGGTTGCTGTTATTTCTCAAGGTCAAGTGACTTGACTCTCGCCAAGTCTGCTGTGCTGACAGTTGGTGTGTAGAGGTTTGTGATCCAAAATTAGTGGAGAGCATCATTGATGTTCCTCTAATGCCTGGAAGGCTGGTGATGAAATCCAGTCACAAGGTCTTTCACAAGGCAGTGCACACGATAAAGGCCCTACAGAGATTCATCAGACAATGAAGTGAGCTGCAASTCTATTCATAGCCTGGGTCGTCCAGTGTGGCCCCTAGCACATTAGAGGGGTCCACTTGGGTCCTGGGCATTAGCACACATAGCTGACTATTTGGTGTGATGGATGCTCTGGGCAGATGAATCAACAAGGTGCCTGACTGATCCAGCTTAATGTGGAAGCACAAGCATTCCAGTCATCTGTAGAATTCTCCTCAGGCCATTACATTAACTTTCCACTTGGTGCTAGCTGCTAGCGTATTTATAGCGCTAGAGACTACAGAGAGTTACATTTAAACAACAGACAGTGAATCAAAGTGAAAGTGTACCAAGATCTCATTATCTCAGCGTCTTTCCCAGAGGTTATTCCACCTTCGCTTTACACAACACATAAATAACTGGTTGAACAAACTTAATAATCCTTTTTCCATTTGGCCCTCTTTTCCCAGGGGAAAGGGATTAAGATCACTTTATTGGTCAACTGCACACAACCTGACTTCCTCTTTTTTCCCAACACCTCTGTATGTACAGCTCACTTCCAACCAGGTTTTTTCCGTTGGACATGGGATTCGAACTGGCAACCCTCCGGTTGCTGACTCGCCTCTCTACCACTAGGTTTGAAGGCTTGATTTTGGTTTCTGAATTACGGGCTTCAGAAGGCCTCAGTCAGGTGAAGCATTGAGACATGAGCTCCGTTTCAGATAAAAACCTTTTGGCCCCAGACGTACAAACACTGTTGGTTGAAGGGAAGGAGTGGCTTCCTTTAGCCAATCCCAGCACAGCAGGTTCTTTATGGAGTCTGAGAGAGGAGGACATGAAAGAGAACAGCTATCAATGACTCTCAGTCAGTCTACCTCCAGAACACCTGCCTCTGGTCTGGTGAGGACATGAAAGGGACTATTAGTCCAGAGTAGACCACACACAAACCACACAAACCTCGCCGAGACTACCCACATGAAAAAATATTATAGAGTACTATGGTATAAATACTATATTATTCATTGTATTGTTTTTGCAAACTTTACTGTAGTATTTACTGTAGTATTTACTGTAGTACACTATAGTATGTACAGTTAACTATAGTATACATACTGTAGTAAAATAAAACTGTAGTATATACTATAGTAATTAATGTAGTGTCTTTGCGGACTGTAGGATACACTATAGTGTATTTGTAGACATCACTGTACTATTCACTATAGTGTTTTTGTTTTATTATCTTTGACATAGAAGTGGTTTTCTCCTTCAGGAAACGTGCTGGAGAAATACTAATATAACACATTTTCCATAACTTGTAGGTAGGTAGGACTGGGGTTTGAACTGATACTTGTAGGGAACACAACGGATAGTTGCAGGGTACTTGGCATGTAGGTTTCTCACCTAAATTGCGAACGGACAGGGTATATGCAAATTGCGAATGGACATGGTATACGCAAATTAAATACTGGAGTATTTACTATAGTTAAAAAAGTGTTGTGTTTTTGCAGACTGTAGTGTTTTTAATGACATTACTGTAGTATTTATTACAGTACTTTTTTGTGGATAATACTGTAAATACTATAATATTCTACAGTATGCTTCAACATTCTATAGTAAGTACTACACATGATCGAGGGATACTACCATGTGTATTGTAGTATTCTACAGTATACTACAGTTTACCATATAATTCTAAACTAAGTACTGTAGTATTCTGTAGTATTTTTTAATTTGGCTACATGCACACTATACAGGCCTAAACACACACACTCARGTGTCAAACAGAGAAGCTATGTGACTAGGGCCCCGAGTGTGGACTGAGAAGTATATCAACCAACCAGGATCCAAGATGGTCTGACTCAGGTCTGATTACAGGGTTTCATAAGACTGATACATCTCAGTCCTACTTTATGCATTCCACTGACTGAGAAATTACAGGCTTATATGATGGACGTCATTGGTGAAAGAGAAATGTACAGTAGTCCCTCCATGTTTCAGTCCATTGTCTTCTGTTTGGTGCCCAATGAAAAGGCCCCTGGTAAAGGGTGCAGAGAGGAGTGTGAGCTGGGGCAGGCAGCAGAAACCCTGATCACTCCTCCGGGCTTCCAGGTGATTTCTGTTCCTCTTCATTCCAGCTCACTAATGACCACAACTAGAGATGGAATCACTCGGTGGAACAACATCTTTAAACATGTATACAGGCCAGCTTCCTTTCCCTCTTTCACTCTTTCTACTGCATCTTAATGGACCCCCAGCTCTCAGCATAAAATACACGTTGACAAATATAAGTAGAAGAAGTTACGACATTAAGATGGTAGCCCAATTTTGAAAAGTAATATTATGAACCATCCAAGTTTAGTGGCAACCCGGTAAAGTGTGTGTAACTGTGTGGAGCTGTGAGTGGTGACATGTAGGCTGGCTGAGAGGACTGGCTTAGCTGGGCACTGGTATCCATGGCATCACTGTAGTCCGTGGTGACAGCCAGGTTTCCATTGGCGATGGTGGTGACAGGCATAAGCACTCACGCACACCAGTATACATTTGAAGCACATAAACACACACCTGGACACACACAAACACAACCAGTATCTCTCCCCCTCCCTTACAGGTTCTCTTTCAGTATATCTCTGACAAATGCACACTTCCATGCTTACAGACACACACACACATCTTGAGKCAGATCCTTTGACTTATCAGGCTCCCACTTTTGTGTAAAAATAGGCTTCAATCAAAACACAGGAACCACTCAACCTGCTTTCCTGTACAGTGTATTTTATGGAGAGTGTCGATAACGTTTCTGCAGAAAGAGGCCAATAGCAGCTTGTATTTTACTGAGCCGTGTATTGAAAGATAGCGAGAGAGAGCCAGAGAGAGAGAGAAAGGCCATGGTGAATGTGATTCCTGGGGTGAGACCGTCACTTTGTTGTATGTTTAGCATGAGGATGGTCTGATAAGAGGAGAGAATGGTCAGATAATAGGAGAGGAGGGTCTGACAAGAGGAAAGAAAGGTCTGATACGAGTAGAGGAGGGTCTGATAAGAGGAGAGAAGGGTCTTATAAAAGGAGAAGAGGGTCTGATAAGAGGAGAGGAGGGTCTGATAAGAGGAGGGTCTGATAAGAGGAGAGGAGGGTCTGATAAGAGGAGAGGAGGGTCTGATAAGAGGAGAGGAGGGTCTGATAAGAAGAGAGGGGGGTCTGATAAGAAGAGAGGAGGGTCTGATAAGAGGAGAGGAGGGTCTGATAAGAGGAGAATATGGTCTGATAAGAGGAGAAAAGGGTCTGATAGGAGGAGGGTCTGGTAGGTCGAGAGAAAGGTCTGATAGTAGGAGAAAAGATTCTGATGAGAGGAGAGGAGGATCTGATAAGAGGAGAGGAGGGTCTGATAAGAGGGGAGGAGGGACTGATAAGAGGAGGGTCTGATAAGAGGAGAGGAGGGTCTGATAAGAGGAGAGGGGTGTTTGATAAGGGGAGAAAGGGTCTGATCAGAGGAGGGTCTGGTACGAGGAGAGAAAGGTCTGACAGTAGGAGAGGGGGGTCTGATAAGAGGAGAGGAGGGTCTGATAAAAGGAGCGAAGGGTCTGATACGAGGAGAGTCTGATAAGAGGAGCGAAGGGTCTGATAAGAGGAGTGAAGGGTCTGATAAGAGGAGAGGAGAGTCTGGTAAGAGGAGAGTAGGGTCTGATAAGAGGATAGGAGGGTCTGGTAAGAGGAGAGTAGGGTCTGATAAGAGGAGAGTAGGGTCTGATAAGAGGAGAGGTGGGTCTGCTAGAAGGAAAGAAGCGTCTTATAAGAGGAGAGGAGCGTCTGATAAGAGGGGAGAAGGGTCAGATAGGAGTAGGGAAAGGGCTGATAAGAGGAGAGGAGGGTCTGATAAGAGGAGGGTCTGATAAGAGGAGGGTCTGGTAGGTGGAGAGAAAGATCTGATAAGAGGAGAGGAGGGTCTGATAAAAAGGTGAAAAGGGTCTGATAGAGGAGGCTCTGGTAAGAGGTGAAAAGGGTCTGATAAGAGGAGGGTCTGGTAAGAGGAGAGAAAGGTCTGATAGTAGGAGAAAAGGGTCTGATAAGAGGAGAGGAGGGTCTGATAAAAGGTGAAAAGGGTCTGATAGAGGAGGCTCTGGTAAGAGGTGAAAAGGGTCTGATAAGAAAAGCGAAGGGTCTGATAGGAGAAGAGGGTCTGATAAGTGGAGGGTCTGATGAGAGGAGAGAAAGGTCTGATAAGAGGAGAGAAGGGTCTGATAAGAGGGGAAAAGGGTCTGATAAGAGGAGAGTGATTAGAGAAGGGAAGGGTCTTATAAAAGGACAGGAGGGTCTAAGAAGAGGAGAGGAGGGTCTGATAAGAGGGGGAAATGGTCTGATAAGAGGAGAGGAGGGTCTGGTAAGAGGAGGGTCTGATTACAGGAGGGTCTGATAAGAGGAGAGGAGGGTCTGATTAGAGAAGGGAAGGGTCTGATACGAGGAGAGGAGGGTCTGATAAGAGGAGAGGTGGGTCTGATAAGAGGAGAGGAGGGTCTGATAAGAGGAGAGGAGGGTCTGATAAGAGGAGAGAGGGGTCTGATAAGAGGAGAGAGGTTTCTTTTTTTCCCTGTTTCTACAGGTTTTCCAAATCAAGTGTTTTAAACAGAAAGTCCATATCAGGAGACCACATTGTAATTTTTTGGTGTAGATACCKTTTAATTCAAATGTGCACCAGCAAGAGACTTGATTGGTTAGCCGTTTCTGTAGCACACATGTGATTGCAGAGTTTGCTAAACTAATGGCCACTGGATTGTTCCAAATAATCATGATATCATTCTGACAGTTAGACATAGGCTTTCACGGTTATCATTATCATCATCTTCGCTAACAGATACACAAAGTGGTAGACAAACGCGCACACACAAACAGGGACATTCTTGCGTTAGGTAAAGAAAAACACGASTCACTGATGACTTTTGTTCAATTTTATGCTAATCTTGGGCAAAACATTATACACTGCTCAAAAAAAATAAAGGGAACACTTAAACAACACAATGTAACTCCAAGTCAATCACACTTCTGTGAAATCAAACTGTCCACTTAGGAAGCAACACTGATTGACAATAAATMTCACATGCTGTTGTGCAAATGGAATAGACAAAAGGTGGAAATTATAGGCAATTAGCAAGACCACCCCAATAAAGGAATGGTTCTGCAGGTGGTGACCAAGACCACTTCTCAGTTCCTATGCTTCCTGGCTGATGTTTTGGTCACTTTTGAATGCTGGCGGTGCTTTCACTCTAGTGGTAGCATGAGACGGAGTCTACAACCCACACAAGTGGCTCAGGTAGTGCAGTTCATCCAGGATGGCACATCAATGCGAGCTGTGGCAAAAAGGTTTGCTGTGTCTGTCAGCGTAGTGTCCAGAGCATGGAGGCGCTACCAGGAGACAGGCCAGTACATCAGGAGACGTGGAGGAGGCCGTAGGAGGGCAACAACCCAGCAGCAGGATCGCTACCTCCGCCTTTGTGCAAGGAGGTGCACTGCCAGAGCCCTGCAAAATTACCTCCAGCAGGCCACAAATGTGCATAGAACTGTGCAAATGTGCAAAACTGCCGATTTTGCAGGTTTCCTACTTACAAAGCATGTAGAGGTCTGTAATTTTTATCATAGGTACACTAACTGTGAGAGACGGAATCTAACAAAAAATCCAGAAAATCACATTGTATGATTTTTAAGTAATTAATTTGCATTTTTATTGCAAGACATAAGTATTTGATCACCTTCCAACCAGTAAGAATTCCGGCTCTCACAGACCTGTTAGTTTTTCTTTAAGAAGCCCTCCTGTTCTCCACTCATTACCTGTATTACTGCACCTGTTTGAACTCGTTACCTGTATAAAAGACACCTGTCCACACACTCAATCAAACAGACTCCACCCTCTCCACAATGGCCAAGACAAAGAGCGTGTGAAGGACATCAGGGATAAAATTGTAGACCTGCACAAGGCTGGGATGGCCTACAGGACAATAGGCAAGCAGCTTGGTGAGAAGGCACAACTGTTGGCGCAATTATTAGAAAATGGAAGAGTTCAAGATGACTGTCAATCATCCTCGGTCTGGGGCTCCATGCAAGATCTCACCTCGTGGGGCATCAATGATGTGGAAGGTGTGGGATCAGCCCAGAACTACACGGCAGGACCTGGTCAATGACTGAAGAGAGCTGGGACCACAGTCTCAAAGAAAACCATTAGTAACACACTATGCCGTCATGGATTAAAATACTGCAGCGCACGCAAGGTCCCCTGCTCAGCCAGGGCATGTCCAGGCCCGTCTGAAGTTTGCCAATGACCATGTGGATGATCCAGAGGAAGAATGGGAGAAGGTCATGTGGTCTGATGAGACAAAAATTGAGCTTTTTGGTCTAAACTCCACTCGACGTGTTGGGAGAAGAAGAAGGATGAGTACAACCCCAAGAACACCATCCCAACCGTGAAGCATGGAGGTGGAAACATCATTCTTTGGGGATGCTTTCTGCAAAGGGGACAGGACGACTGCACCGTATTGAGGGGAGGATGGATGGGGCCATGTATCGCGAGATCTTGGCCAACAACCTCCTTCCCTCAGTAAGAGCATTGAAGATGGGTCGTGGCTGGGTCTTCCAGCATGACAACGACCCGAAACACACAGCCAGGGAAACTAAGGAGTGGCTCCGTAAGAAGCATCTCAAGGTCCTGGAGTGGCCTAGCCAGTCTCCAGACCTGAACCCAATAGAAAATCTTTGGAGGGCGCTGAAAGTCCGTATTGCCCAGGACAGCCCCGAAACTGAAGGATCTGTGAAGGTCTTGTATGGAGGAGTGGGAACAAATCCCTGCTGCAGTGTGTGCAAACCTGGTCAAGAACTCCAGGAAACGTATGATCTCTGTAATTGCAAACAAAGGTTTCTGACACAATATTAAGTTCTGCTTTCTGATGTATCAAATACTTATGTCATGCAATAAAATGCAAATTAATTACTTAAAAATCATACAATGTGTATTTTCTGGATTTTTGTTTTAGATCCGTCTCTCACAGTTGAAGTGTACCTATGATAAATATTACAGACCTCTACATGCTTTGTAAGTAGGAAAACCTGCAAAATCGGCAGTGTATCAAATACTTGTTCTCCCCACTGTATATCCACTACTGTTCAAAAGTTTCGGATCACAAAGAAGAACATTCGGAGTGCTTGACGCCATCTGTCAAGCATGGTGGAGGCATGTGATGGTCTGGGGGTGCTTTGGTGGCGGTAAAGTGGGAGATTTGTACAGGGTAAAAGGGATCTTGAAGAAGGAAGGCTATCACTCCATTTTGCAACGCCCTGCCATACGCTGCGGACAGCGCTTAATTGGAGCCAATTTCCTCCTACAACAGGAAAATGACCCAAAGCACAGCTCCAAACTATGCCAGAACTATTTAGGGAAGAAGCAGTCAGCTGGTATTCTGTCTATAATGGAGTGGCCAGCACAGTCACCGGATCTCAACCCTATTGAGCTGTTGTGGGAGCAGCTTGACCGTATGGTACGTAAGAAGTGCCCATCAAGCCAATCCAACTTGTGGGAGGTGCTTCAGGAAGCATGGGGTGAAATCTCTTCAGATTACCTCAACAAATTGACAACTAGAATGCCAAAGGTCTGCATGGCTGTAATTGCTGCAAATGGAGGATTCTTTGACGAAAGCAAAGTTTGAAGGACACAATTATTATTTCAATTAAAAATCATTATTTARAACCTTGTCAACGTCTTGACTWTTTTTCCCATTCATTTTGCAACTCATTTCATGTATGTTTTTATGGAAAACAAGGATATTTCTAAGTGACCCCAAACTTTTGAATGGTAGTGTATATTGTTGAATTTCATTTTGTCTGGATTCGGTCTGCGTTCTCCGCACCACAGATTTTTAGGGCGCTAAAGATGTCACCATGGGAAATACTGTAGAGGTGACTAATAGCCTGAACCCAAACCACAGAGGGTATTAATAGCCTGAACCCAAACCACTGAGGGTATTAATAGCCTGAACCCAAACCACAGAGGGTATTAATAGCCTGAACCCAAACCACTGAGGGTATTAATAGCCTGAACCCAAACCACAGATGGTATTAAAAGCCTGAACCCAAACCACTGAGGATATTAAGCAAATTTCACAAGAAGCCACTAATGAAGGTTAATAATATGCAGAGAGGGTAAAAATCACAGAACATTTCCCCTGTTGGTGTCTGGTAAAAGTTTATCTCTTCCCGGCTGGTAAGAATTAATCTATTTCTGGCTAAAGATTTGACATTTTCAAATTATGCTAACTTCGCCGAACGTCTATGTGCACTCAACACTCAACCCCAGAAGTCTACACACACACCAGAACATGCCACGAACACGACCCCACACACACACACACACACACACACACACACACACACCACGCACACACACACACACACACACACACAACACACACACACCACACACACACACCACATGCAAATGCCTGACACTTGTTAAAATGATTATGGTGGTGGATTGAAGTAGTAAAGAGGAAGAGGAGAGAGCAAGGTAAGTAAACTATCAACAAGCGAAGAAACAGCAGGTTGTTACTGTTAAGACATCAGAAGCCCAGTTTATCTCGTGTTGGTCCTGAGCTAGAACCAAAGCCATTTCATTTTTCTCCATCTCTTTCTCAGCTGGGCCTCCAACGTGTCAGGTTGGAGTCAGGGTTAAATGACAACAGACTCCAGGGCAAAAAAACATGTCATCAGTATCATTATATCAGTGACAAGAGGAGAATTCAACCTCAGCCCCTCTGTCATTCCACATGCCTCTGGGGATTCGCTGAGGTTATTTATTTAAATCTCCCATCCACTCATCTCTAAATTCCATTAAACTAACTAATGAATTTTGGTTTGCAGTCTAATCAGCTTTCTACTGTCAAAGGCCATCAGCTACCAGGAACATTGTGTGTATGTGTGGAGTTTTATAGAGCTCCAACAGTTACTATAGATACTAATAAGGGCATGTGAACTCCTTTGGATGCGTGTGTGTGTGTGTGTGTGTGTGTGTGTGTGTGTGTGTGTGTGTGTGGTGTGGTGTGTGTGTGTGTGTGTGTGTGTGTGTGTGTGTGTGTGTGTGTGTGTGTGTGTGTGTGTGTGTGTGTGTGTGGTGTGTGGTGGTGTGATGTGTGTGGAAATCTGGTCTAATCTTTCTAATTACATAGCGTACAGGGTAATAGTCAAAAGGCAGACATCTAAATCCTCCTTCTCCCCCTGGAGCTCTAAAAGTAGCCTCAACTCCATTCCCATCTGTCCCTCTCCCCACACACTGGATTGCTATAGAATCCAGTCTTATCAGAGCATGTAGCAATAAGCTACTGTCACGGCAGACTTGGGCGTAAGGACCAGCCTCATTACAACATGTTATATGTAGCGTTTATGGTACAGACAGATGCTGTTATGGAAATGACTCTGAAAATGGCTATCTGTAGTTTAATTGTCAGTGAAGCCATTTCCAGCCTGTTTCCGATGGTTTACAGCTAATGTCAAACTGCCTCTCTGGGTCCAATTGGCTGGCTAATGAAAGAGGAACCAGGGAGGGACAGAAGAGTCAAACCCCTCACAGCCCAGTTGGCTTTGATGGGCTTCAACCGTGGCATGCTGTGTCAGTCGACTTGTGTGGCAGCGTTTCGTAACAGCGGGAGTTACTGACTGGTGGTCCATTATCTATTGAGGTTAATAAGCACTTTCTCAGCTGGGGTGAACTGGTCAAATATGTCCAGTTCTTCTTGCTCCAGTCGGTATTACATTAATGCTCATTCTGAGAGAGGGAAGGTGAGTGAGGGTATAGCATGTGCCTTTGGGGGTCGACACGCCCCCCTTGGTGGTAATTTATGATGGGGGATTGAGGCAGGAGCACTGTGACAAACAGTATTTAAGGGAAAAGTGGGTGCTGGAAGTGACAGGAGCATATGACAGATAATATGAAAGAACCTGCTCAGAACATTTATAGACTAGACTGCTAGGAGTTGGATAACGCTTAGCTGAAAGCAGCTAAAACTACAGTTACCCGTTTCTCTCATATTATCTGTCATTTTCCTATACAGKCTATCTTTTTACAGTATCTAATCCACTATGTTTCATCGGTTACTCCATGTTACAGTATTGCTCATAGAGGAAAATATGTTCCTTATTTGCAGATTTCACGGTCTATTTACTCCATCAATTTGTTTTCAAAATGGGTGTTTTGCATGTTTTCTTCRTTTTGACAAAATATGTGGATCGAGGCTATGCTAATGCCTACCCTAGATTTCCTTCACATCTCTGATGTTGTTTCTCCATCACAGACTGAAAAATGATTAACATTTATTCAAATTAAAAGTAATCTCCATGTAATCCACATGTGAGTGGGAAGACGGGCGGATGAATGGATGGATGTGCTGTAAACATAGCTGGTTGGCTGGGCTGAAGCTGGCGTTTCAAAAAGTTTACAAAGGTATTCCAGCCACTCTTGATTCCAGTCACACAGCTTATCTCGTATGTGTGTGAGTATGTGCTTGAGCAAATGCATGCGTGTTTAAATGCATACAGATATAGGATCCTATTTTGACCAGTTTCTCACATCAGGAAAATAACCCTGCAGCAACAGAGAATGTGAATAATGCTTGGGATTATAATTCATGTAAATGTTTGTAGGGGTTGATGCATTTTTTGTTCGGCAAATCAAGTCTGAAATTGTAAAGTGGAAATGACAAACTTTAGAAGCCTTTTTAAAACGCACCACAAGTTTGCCTTTCCTGGTTGTGCAGGAATTAAGCTTCAACATCTGTATGCAAGAGTGTATATGTGTCTAGAGGGAGAGAGATGACTTTGGTAGGCAATGGTAGGCTTCGAGGGGACTCCTATGGTAGGTACAACTATAGCTCATCTCTTGGCAGTAGTACTGTAGACTACTTTATCACTCAGCCCACTGACACCCCTATCAGACTACAGTAAAATCACAGTCTACTTGAACAGAGCAATACTCAATCATGAGGCATCAAAGCCAAAGGAACTGAGTAATATTAAGAAATGCTATAGATGGAAGGAATGTAAACCTACCAAAAAACAATTAGGCAACAACAAATTCAATCCCTTTTAGACAACTGCCTGGACAAAACGTTCCACTGTAATAGTGAAGGTGTAAACTTGGCAGTAGAAAATCTTAGCAATATATTTGACCTCTCAGCTATGTTCCGCATAGCGTCGAACAACAACYTTGATGAATACGCTGATTCAGTGAGCGAGMTTATTAGCAAGTGCATCGGTGATGTTGTACCCACAGCGTCTATTAAAACATTCCCCAACCAGAGACCGTGGATTGATGGCAGCATTCACGCAAAACTGAAAGCGCCGAACCACTGCTTTTAATCAGGGCAAGGTGACCTTGCCTCCGCAYGGCAATCAAACAAGCTAAGAGAGAAGTATAGAGACAAAGTAGAGTCGCAATTCAATGGCTCAGACACGAGAGGTATGTGGCAGGGTCTACAGTCAATCACGGACTACAAAAGAAAAACCAGCCCCGTCYCGGACCACGATGTCTTGCTCCCAGACAGACTAAACAACTTCTTCGCTTGCTTTGAGGACAATACAGTGCCACTGACACGGCCCGCTACCAAAACCTGCAGGCTCTCCTCCACTGCAGCCAACGTGAGTAAAACATTTAAACGTGTTAACCCTTGCAAGGCTGCAGGCCCAGACGGCATCCCCAGCCGCATCCTCAGAGCATGCGCAGACCAGCTGGCTGGTGTGTTTACGGACATATTCAATCAATCCTTATCCCAGTCTGCTGATCACACATGATTCAAGAGGGCCACCATTGTTCCTGTTCCCAAGAAAGCTAAGGTAACTGAGCTAAARGACTACCGCCCCGTAGCACTCACTTCTGTCATCATGAAGTGCTWTGAGAGACTAGTCAAGGATCATATCACCTCCACCCTACCTGACACCCTAGACCCACTCCAATTTGCTTACCGCCCCAATAGGTCCACAGACGACGCAATCGCAATCACACTGCACACTGCCCTAACCCATCTGGACAAGAGGAATACCTATGTAAGAATGCTGTTCATCGACTACAGCTCAGCATTTTAACACCATAGTACCCTCCAAACTTATCATTAAGCTCGAGAACCTGGTCTCGACGCCGCCCTGTGAACTGGGTCCTGGACTTTCCTGACGGGCCGCCCCCAGGTGATCCTCAACACTGGGGGCCACAAGGGTGAGTTCTCATCCCTCTCCTGTACTCCCGTTCACCCATGACTGCGTGGCCATGCATGCCTCCAACTCAATCATCAAGTTTGCAGACAACACTACAGTGGTAGGCTTGATTACCAACAACGACGAGACGACCTACAGGGAGGAGGTGAGGGCCCTCGGAGTGTGGTTTCAGGAAAAAACCTCACACTCAATGTCAACAAAACAAAGGAGATGATCGTTACTTCAGGAAACAGCAGAGGGAGCAGCCCCCTATCCATATCGACGGACAGTAGTGGAGAGGGTGGAAAGTTTAAGTTCCTCGGCGTACACATCACGTACAAACTGAAATGGTCCACCCACCACAGACAGCGTGGTGAAGAAGGCGCAGCAGCGCCTCTTCAACCTCAGGAGGCTGAAGAAATTTGGCTTGTCACCAAAAACACTCACAAACTTTTACAGATGCACAATCGAGAGCATCCTGTCGGGCTGTATCACCGCCTGGTACGGCAACTTCTCCGCCCATAACCGAAGGCTCTCCATAGTAGTGAGGTCTGCACAAACGCATCACCAGGGGCAAACTAACCTGCCCTCCAGGACACCTACACCACCCGATGTCACAGAAGGCCAAAAAGATCATCAAGGACAACAACCACCCGAGCCACTGCCTGTTCACCCCACTATCATCCAGAAGGCGAGTCAGTACAGGTGCATCAAAGCGGGAACCGAGAGACTGAAAAATAGCTTCTATCTCAAGGCCATCAGACTGTTAAACAGCCATCACAACATTGAGTGGCTGCTGCCAACATACAGACTCAACTCTAGCCACTTTAATAATGAAAAATGTATGTAATAAATGTATCACTAGCCACTTAAACAATGCCACTGTATATAATGTTTACATACCCTACATTACTCATACTCATATGTATATTGTCACGCCCTGCCTTAGTTATCTTTGTTTTCTTTATTATTTTAGTTAGGTCAGGGGGTGACATGGGGAGTTTGTGTGTTTTTGTCTAGTCTAGGTTTTGATTGCTAGGGGTTTTGTAGAGTTCATGAGGTTGTTTCAGTGTAGGTGTTATGTAGTCTATGGTTGCCTGGATTGGTTCTCAATCAGAGACAGCTGTCATCGTTGTCTCTGATTGGGAGCCATATTTAAGGCAGCCATAGGCATTAGGTAGGTTGGGGTATATGTCTATGCTTGACGTTAGTAGCTTGTGTCTGCACTTTCGTTTGTTAGCTTCACGGTCGTTTGTTGTTTTGTCTAGTTATTTAGTGTTCGTGTTCGTTTCATCTTCAAATAAATAGAAGATGTATTTATATCACGCTGCGCCTTGGTCCTCTCTTTCACCTAAAGATTGATCGTAACATATATACTGTACTCTATACCATCTACTGCATCTTGCCTATGCCTTCGGCCATCACTCATTCATATATTTTTATGTACATATTCTTATTCATCCTTTACACTGTGTGTATTGTTGTGAAATTGTTAGGTAGATTACTGTTAGAACTGCACGGTCGGCACTAGAAGCACAAGCATTTCGCTACACTCGCATTAACATCTGCTTACCATGTTATGTGACAAATAAAATTTGATTTGATTTGAGATGTATGGGTAAACCACTTCTTCAATCTATTTGGCTCTATAACAAAGAAACAAACAGCAAAAACAATACATGATCAAATACAAATCTTAGAATAAATTATTAAAGACTACCAGAACCCATTGGATTCTCCAATTACCTTGAATGAACTACAGGACAAAAATAAAACCCTCCAACCCAAAAAGGCCTGTGGTGTTGATGGTATCCTCAATGAAATGATCAAATATTACAGACAACAAATCCAATTGGCGATATAAAACTCTTTAACATCATCCTTAGCTCTGCATCTTCCCCAATATTTGGAACCAAGAACTGATCACCCCAATCCACAAATGGAGACAACTCTGACCCAGATAACTATGTGGGATATGTGTCAACAGCAACCTTGGGAAAATCCTGTGCATTATGTGGTGGCATATTTCTGCTTTACCAAATGAGGAGAAACAAACTTCACACACCAGTCAGAGTTATACTTAAACTCKATTTTTAATAATAATAAGAGCTTTGCAATAGCATTTGTCTTTCAATGATGCGCCATCTCTAATGAACCATTGAAAGTGACAACAGAAAAGTACAAAGATCTTTTATAGTCAAGATACACCCCTCTCAACTTACATGACGAACCATAGATCTTAGGYACAGTTCACAAAGGGACTTTATAATTGAGAAAGGAGTATCCCTTAGCCAGATAACATTCGCTATAAATTATCGTTCAGTTTGGTCCCTAAGACGAGGTTCTAATCTCGTTCCTGGTACTTCATAGCACAGAACCATTACCTCATCCAATGGCATAACAAATGTTAACTCTAGATACTCCCCTCTCAAGTAAACCCCCTCTTGACCCCACTCCTGGACAAACTCACTGAGGGGAGTGAGCCTCTAGGTCATACACTATCCCAGGATAAGTACAACATCAGAGAGGACATACAATGGTTCCAGACACTGCCCTACACCTCCCCCCAATGCGAAAGGAGGGAGTGACTTGCGCACAGACATTGTGGAGAGAAGTAATTGGTTCCCCCTTAATTAATCACGCCATCCCTTCACATGGTTTAACAGATACATTCACATATTCACAATGTTCCATCCTGTCCTCTTCCCTTTCTGATATTRTGCATAGCACCAGAGACATGTAAAAGACAAGCCTGACCTCTCCCCTCTCTGGGCCCCAAGTGACTGAGCCCCAGCTGAGGGAAGAAATGCAACTGCCAACACTAGAGTCTATTAGAAATACATTCTAATAAAAATTATATCACATAAGAATATTATGCAGATATGACATCTTAATTATTTATGTTACCCAACTAATTCTGATTCATCCACCACAATTATGATTAACAGCAGACTCATACATTTCCTCAGTGAAAACAATGTACTTGTCACGTTCGTCGTATGAATCAGACCAAGGAGCAGCGTGGTATGCGTACGTTCTTTATTATATTAAAACTTCTTTGGGATAGGGGGCGCTATTTTCACTTTGGGYAA
Organism: Salvelinus sp. IW2-2015; assembly: GCF_002910315.2. NCBI lineage: Eukaryota > Metazoa > Chordata > Actinopteri > Salmoniformes > Salmonidae > Salvelinus > Salvelinus sp. IW2-2015. The sequence continues at coordinate 17,088,712 of NC_036846.1, read as the reverse complement.
AAATCGTGCCCAATTTAAACGGCCTCGTACTCTATTCTAGATCGTACAATATGCATATTATTATTACTATTGGATAGAAAACACTCTCAAGTTTCTAAAACCATTTGAATTATATCTGTGAATAGATAGATGCATGAAACTTCATGTTAGGAAGTGAAAAATCTTTTGAAAAATCCCAAGGCCCTTTTGTTCCAGGGGCCTTCCTATTCATTTGCTTGAAATCTATGGATATACATGCACTTCATACGCCTTCCACTAATGTCAACAGGCAGTGGGAGGTGGAATGGGGTGTCTAGCTTGATCTGAGGTCGAACAAGAGCTCTTGGAAATACGTGACCCCAAATTTCCTTTGTTCAGCAAGGCGCGGAAGGAACCCTGGATTGCCTTCTGAAAGCTTCGGTATAGACGGCTAATATCTCGGCTTTGATTTTATTTGATACATTGATAATATATTCGTAAAGTATGTTTTTTCAATATAGTTTTTCCAGATATTGAACGTTTTCGGGAGTTTTGGCGTTTTCCGTTCTCTGCTGTTTGGTGAAGATGGAAAACTTCGCCCACTTGGCTAGCTTTGGTTGCTAATTCGATAGGAGAAGAGACATTCTATAAACCAAACAACGATTTCTTCGGAAAAGACTCCTTGTACAACATTCTGATGGCAAAGCTCAGCAAAACAGTAGGAACCAATTATGATGCTTATTTCGTATTTCTGTGGAAAGATGTTTAGTACTATTTTCCGCCCTCATTGCAGGCGCTGTCTCGCTATACGTAGCCAGGACTTTGTCGTACTAAAGTTAGTTTTTCACCATTCTAAACACGGCGATTGCATTAAGAACTAGTGATTCTTTCATCTTGCTTGAACAACCTGTATTTTTTAGTAAAGTTTTGATGAGTTCTTTGATTAGATTAGGTGAGTGTCAGAAATATATCCGGATATATTTTGTTGCAGTTTGGCTACGTATCACATCGTAAAACCAACGATGTTGACGCTAAATATGCAAATTTTCGAACAAAACATAATAATGATATGTGTAACATGATGTTATTAGACTGTCATCTTGATGAAGTTTGTCGAAAGGTTAGTGAATAAATTTATATCTTTTGCTGTTTTTTTTTGCGATCGCTACTTTGCGGTGAATGAAGCGGTTGTCATGGTTGGCTATTTGGTACGCTTAAGTTATAATTGCTATATTTGTGTTTTTGCGCTGTAAACACTTAAAAAATCTGAAATGATTGCGCTGGATTCACAGATTGTATTCTTCATTTGCAATACACCATGTATTTTCTTAATGTTTATGATGGAGTACTTAGTTATTTCACGTTGCTCTCTGTAGTTATTCTTGCTGCTGTCGGTGCTATTGTGATTGTAGCTGCAATGTAAAACTGATGATTTAATACCTGAAATATGCACATTTTTACGAAACAAACATAGATTTATTGTATAACGGATGTTATACGACTGGCAATCTGATGAAGTTGTTTCTTGGTTAGTGACTAATTCTATTCTATTTGGGGGTTTTGTGGCAAGCTACCTGTGCTGTGAAGAAATGTCTGTGATTTTTTGTATTTGGTGGTAGCTAACATAAATCTACGTGGTGTTTTCGCTGTAAAACATTTTTAAAAATCGGACATGTTGGCTGGATACACCAAGATGTTATCTTTCATTTGCTGTATTGGACTTGTTGAATTCGGTGAAAGTTAAATATTTCAAAAAAATATTTTTCGAATTTCACGCGCTGCGTTTTCAGTGGAATGTGGGGGGGGTTCCGCTAGAACAGAGTTAAGAATGAACACTGAACAACTAACCAAAATAACACAACGACACGTGAAGCTATACAAATGAGTGCTGACAGGCAACTCACAACATGACAAGAACCCACGAACACAAAGGAAAATGGCTACCTAAAATATGATCCCCAATCAGAGACAACGATAAATCAGCTGCCTCTGATTGGGAACCATATCAGGCCACCATAGACATACAAAATCACCTTAGACCTACAAAAACCCTAGACCATACAAAAATACCTAGACAATACAAAGACTAACGTACCCACCGTTTCCCCCCCACCTGACCTAACAAAATATAAAGAAAACAGAGATATCTCAGGTCAGGGCGTGACAGTACTGAGCAAATGTCAAATTGGATTTTTACCAAATGACCGTAAACGACAGACCATATTCACCCGCATGCCCTAATTGACAAACAAACAAACCAAAAACAAGGCAAAGTCTTCTCATGCTTTGTTGATTAAAAAAAAAGCCTTTGACTCAATTTGGCATGAGGGTATGCTACACAAATTGATGGAAAGTGGTGTTGGGGGAAAAAACACATGACATAAGAATGCCATGTACACAAAAACAAACAAGTGTGCGGTTAAATAGCCCAAAAAACACACACACATTCTTCCCAACGTGCAGCTTAAGCCCCACCCTCTTCAACATATATATCAACTAATTGGCAGAGGGCACTAGTGTCATGTTTCCGAGCCTATGCTTTCGTCATCAAACCAACGCCTTCAGCCCAGAGTCTATCAAGGCACCTGCAGAGCAGCCCGAAACCGGTCCAGCGTAGATGGACCGACAAGGTAGTACAGGATCTTGATGGAGAGATCCTGAGTAGTAGGCTCACCAGTAGCCCTCCGCTTACTGATGAGCTCTGCTTTTACTGGACATGAATGACAAAATGTCCAGCAGAACCGCAATAAGAGGCAGAAGGCGGTTGGTGGATTCGCCGTTCCCTCTCCTTAGTCGAGATGCGATCCCTCCCAGCCTGCATGGGCTCAAGTCTCTGAGCCCGGTGGAGGAGATGGTTTGAGAGCGGAGGGGGAACATCGTTAACGCGAGCTCTCTTCCACGAGCTGGTGACGAAGATCTACCCGTCGTTCTATGCGGATGGCGAGTGCAATCAAAGAGTCCACGCTGGAAAGAACCTCCGGGAGAGGAATTCATCTTTAACCTCAGCGTGGAGTCCCTCCAGAAATACGAGCGAGCAACGCCGGCTCGTTCCAGTCACTGGAGGCACGCAAGAGTGCGAAACTCTATAGAGTAATCCGTTTATGGATCGATCACCTTGACATAGGAAGCCAAGGCCCTGGAAGCCTCCTTCCAAAGAACTGGAACGAATCAAAAACCCGTATCATCTCCTCTTTAAAGTTCTGATAATCGTTAGAACACTCAGCCTTGCCTCCCAGATAGCTGTGGTGCCCACTCCGAGCCCGACCAGTAAGAGTGATATGACGTAAGCGATCCGAGCTCTCTTCTTGAGTAAGTGTTGGCGATGGAGAAGAACACATCTATAACACTGGTGGAGAAAGGAGCGACACTCAGTGGGCTTGCCCAGAGTAACATGGTGGCGTTATTAACCCTAGGTTCCGGAGACTCGGAAGACCGGAGAGTAGCTGGTGGCACGGACGAAGACTCTGAAACTGGTCCCTGAAGAGGTCGGAGACGTGAGCGGCCAGGGTTCAACGGCATGACGAGGAGCAGACAATTCCTGCTCGCTGTCTGCCGAGCATTCCTCCTGGATCTCGACGGCAGTGTTGCGAGAATCCGTAGTCGCTGGGTCCATTACTGGTCGGATTCCTTCTGTTATGCTGGTGAATGAGGACCCAAAAGCAGACTTAACAGAAACAGAGTCTTTATTCCAGTCTTAAACAAAAACGATACTCCTGGATATTATCTTAGGTAAATACAAATACAGGAGAAAAACTGAAATCCTCTCGTCAGAAGAGAGGAAACGACTGGAGACGCGACCACAGACTGCAGGTCGCTTCGGTGAAGGCACAGGCCGTAGCTGACATAGACACCTGCTCACACGGCACATCTGAAGAAGGCAAAACACACGACAGGGCGAACAAGGACACAGAACAGCAAACATCAAACAGGATCCGACAAGACACCGAAGCGAAAACAGAGGAGAGAATAGGGACTCTAATCAGAGGGCAAAATAGGGGACAAGGTGTGAAAGAGTAAATTGAGGTAGTTAGGAGAATGAGGACAGCTGGGAGCAGGAACGGAACGAAAAGAAGAGAGAGAGCGAGAGAGGGAGAGAAGGGAGGGGAGAGAGAGGATAGAAAGAGGGAAAGAACTAATAAGACCAGCAGAGGGAAACGAATAGAGGGAAGCACAGGGACAAGACATGATAAAATCAATGACAAAACATGAACAACTAGAAAAGTCTGCAGCACGGCCTCACCCTCTAGAATCTGAAGTCACATGTCTCTATGTTTGCTGATGATCTGGTGCTTCTGTCACCACCAAGGAGGGCCTACAGCAGCACCTAGATCTTCTGCACAGTATTCTGCCAGACCTGGGCACTGACAGTAAATCTCAGTAAGACAAAAATGGTGGTTCCAAAAAAGGTCCAGTTGCCAGGACCACAAAAACAATTTCCATCTAGACACTGTTGCCTAGAGCACACAAAAACTATACATACCTTGCCTAAACATCAGCACCACAGGTAACTTCCACAAAGCTGTGAATGATCTGAGAGACAAAGGCAAGAAGGGCATTCTATGGCCATAAAAGGAACATAAAATTCGACATACCAACTACGATCTGGCTAAAAATACTTGAGTCAGTTATAGAATTCAATTGTCCTTAATGGTTGTGAGGTCTGGGGTCCCTCACAACAAGAATTCACAAAATGGGACAAACACCAAATTAAGACTCTGCATGCAGAATTCTGCAAAAATATCCTCTGTGTACAACGTAGAACACCAAATAATGCATGCAGAGCAGAATTAGGCCGATACCCGCTAATTATCAATCCAGAAAAGAGACATTCAATTCTACAACACCTAAAAGGAAGCGATTCCCAAACCTTCCATAACAAAGCCATCACCTACAGAGAGATGAACCTGGAGAAAAGTCCCCTAAGCAAGCTGGTCCTGGGGCTCTGTTCACAAACACAAACACACCCACAGAGCCCCAGGACAGCAAACAATTAGACCAATCAAATCATGAGAAAAAAAAATAGAATTACTTGACACATTGGAAAGAATCTAACAAAAACTGAGCAAACTAGAATGCTATTTGGCCTAAACAGAGAGTACACAGTGCAGAATACTGACCAACAGTATACACCCAACTTAAGGAAAGATTTGACTATGTACAGACTCAGTGAGCATTGCCTTGCTATTGAGAAAGGCCGCCATAGGCAGACCTGGCTCTCAAGAGAAGACAGGCTATGTGCACACTGCCACAAAATGAAGTGGAAACTGAGCTGCACTCTAACCTCCTGCCCAATGTATGACCATATTAGAGACATATATTTGCCGCAGATTACCAGATCCACAAAGAATTAGAAAACTGGGTGAAATACCACAGTGTGCCATCACAGAAGTAAGATTTGTGACCTGTTGCACAAGAAAAAGTCAACCAGTGAACACCATTGTAAATACAACCCACATTTATGCTTATTTATTTGCCCTTGTGTACTTTAACCATTTGTGCATTGTTACAACACTGTATATATACATAATATGACATTTGTAATGTCTTTATTTTTTGGAACTTCTGTGAGTGTAATGTTTACTGTTCATATTTATTGTTTATTTCACTTTTGTATTTTATCTACTTCATTGCTTTGGCAATGTTAACATATGTTTCCCCATGCCAATAAAGCCACAGAAATAGAAATGATTTCAGAGAGTTCAACGACCAAAGCTGTCAAATAACCTCCAGACAAATCAGGGAGACAAGCAGGAGGTTTCACATCCTGGACAAAAATGTAGTTAACAAGGTAACCTGAACCATTTCACAGTATTGATTTTAACCTGAACCGTGTACAGTATTGATTATAACCTGAACCGTGTTACAGTATTGATTATAACCTGAACGTGGTCACAGTATTGGTTAAACCTAACCGTGTCACAGTATTGATTATAACCTGAACCGTGTTACAGTATTGATTATAACCTGAACCGTGTCACAGTCTTGATTATAACCTAAACCGTGTTACAGTATTGATTATAACCTGAACCGTGTCACAGTCTTGATTATAACCTGAACCGTGTCACAGTATTGATTATACACTAACCGTGTCACAGTATTGATTATAACCTGAACCGTGCACCAGTCTTGATTATAACCTGAACCCTGCACAGTAATGATTATAACTGAACCGTGTCACAGTATTGATTATAACATGAACTGTGACACAGTATTGATTATAACCTGAACTGTGCAACAGTCTTGATTATAACCTGAACCGTGCAACAGTCTTGATTATAACCTGAACGGTTACAGTATTGTTATAACCTGAACCGTGCAACAGGTCTAGATTATAACCTGAACCGTGTCACAGTATTGATTATAACCTGAACCGTGTTACGTGTATTGATTATAACTAAAGCCGTGTCACAGTATTGATTATAACCTGAACCGTGCAAAGGTTTGATTATAACCTGAACCGTGTTACAGTATTGATTATAACCTGAACCGTGCAACAGTCTTGATTATAACCTGAACCCTGCCAAGTATTGATTATAACCTGAACCATGTCACAGTATTGATTATAACCTGAACCCTGTCCAGTATTGATTGCATATTGTCTAGAGACGATCTGAGGAATAATAAATACAAACCCATTCATACCCTAAAGTGATTCAGTTATTCATGTGTCTGACCTGACTTAACCCATGTCACTTTCAAAACTCTTTCAAAAAACTGTCAGCTACACATAATGTAATAAGATAACAACACCTGCTTACCATAAAGTACAACTCTTGGACCTTTATGCAGTCTATACCTCTATACTTCTACTGCAGTCTCCCTTGTGGTCCTATAATAATTGCTTTAAATAGAGGATTTGAGGTGAAGCCATATCCCCCAATGAGTTAATTCCTGATTCGCTTTTTTGGCKCCTCTCTCTTTCCATCTCTTTCCAATCCTCCAATAGGAGCTCTGTGTGTGAGTTTTCTTTGTTCCTATGGTGAAAGTGAGTCCATGTGATTGAATCTGTCTCCAAATGAATCATCCCCCTGAGTGACTGAACAAGCGAGAGATATCACTGCTTTAGCTCCAAAACCCTCTTTCAAACGGAGAGGCTTTCTCCTTTGAAGCTATTTCAAGATACAGTCAAAAGCCAGAGAAGAATAGTCAGATGCCTGCTTGTCATTCTCCATGAATCTGGGCTTTCTGCTCTAGTCCAGTATAGAAGCTTTCTGCTCTAGTCCAGTATATACGTTTTTTGCTCTAGTCCAGTATAGAAGCTTTCCGCTCTAGTCCAGTATAGAAGCGTTCTGCTCTAGTCAAGTATTGTAGTAGACGTCACTGGGGGGACTGATGCCGTTAACTGTCTGCTCTGGGGACTGGAGCAGGCCTACAATGTTCCGGCGGCATCAGCCATGGCATTGATGCTCCCTTGTGAGGCCGTAATGCCCCATAAAAAATGCCATGGGGATGCAACAGCGCCTGTCTTTCTTATCGAATTCCAAGGTGCATATTGAAGATGTTAGAATTGTCCACATTTACTTTCGTCAGCCAACAAGATGAGTAACAAACAGCAAAAGCACTAGCCTATGTCAATCTACTATGCCCCATAGCGACCTATTCTATTGGTCAGCTTGTCATTCTGTGCTAGAAATAAATAGTAGAAACATACTGTGGGAGAGTTGTGGGACGCGATAGATCCCAAATGAATATAACCACTGTACATCAAAACATATTTTAAAAGCAATGAGGCTGATGCAACAGATCAAAATGTTGATAAACTATTAGGCTATTTCTTCACATTATAAGCACAGCAATGCGCACATGCCAGTAGGTTATAAGAGGGTCTGTTCCAAAAAGCAATTAGAGGGGAAACACCATTCTCAAAAGTGCACCACAAAAGCGAGCTGTTTCATATGACAGACAAGAAAATATCCTTCAGAAATGTAGTTAGAGAGAAGCTCTAAAGACACAACAACAAGCATGAGTTGTTAATATGACTAGGATTGTGTCTTTGAGTGCTGGACAATGAAAGAAAGTTGAGAACATGAGAGAAATACCATATCTATTAACCCTAACACTATCTACTAAATCCAACCCTATCTACTAACCCTAACACTATCTATAAATACTAATACTATCTACTAACCCTAACACTATCTACTAACCCTAACACTATCTACTAACCAGCGCAGCCTAAACATATTACTAACCCTAACCTATCTACTAACCCTAACACTATCCTACTAACCCTAACCCTAACAATACTATCTAACTACCTAACACTATCTTACTAACCCTACCTAAACTACCTAACACTACCACAACACCTAATCATACTATACACTTAACAAAACTTCTAACACATCTACTAACCCTAAACTATCTACAAACCCTAACCCTATCTACTAACCCTAACCCTATCTACTAACCCTAAACACTAGCTACTAACTCTACACACTATCTACTAACCCTAAACGTATCTACTCAATTCAACCTAACCTAATCTCAACTACCTAACACTATCTACCTAACCCTAACACTATCTACTAACCCTAACATCTCATCTACTAACAACCATAACACTACTACTAACCCTAACTATACTATCTACTAACCCTAACACTATCTACTAACCCTAACACTATCTACTAACCTAACAACACGCTACTAACCCTAACACTAGCTACTAACCCTAACACTGTCTACTAACCCTAACACTGTCTACTAACCTAACCTATCTACTAACCCTAACACTATCTACTAACCCAACCCTATCTACTAACCCTAACACTATCTACTAACCCTAAACTATCTACTAACCCTAACACTAGCTACTAACTCTAACCTTAACAGTATATTTGACCTCTCAGCTTCCCTACCAAATCTAAAAATCTCAAATAGAAAACCGAAGAAAATGAACAACGATGACAAATGGTTTGATGAAGAATGCAAAAATACAAGAAAGAAATTGAGAAACCTGTCCAACCAAAAACATAGAGACCTGAAAAACCTTAGTCTATGCCTTCACAATGGTGAATCACTAAACAATACAGAAATACACAGAAAAAGAAGGAACAGCACATCAGAAAACAGCTCAATGTAATTGAAGAATCCATAGACTCTACCACTTCTTGGAAAATTGGAAAACACTTAACAAAAACAAACACGAAGAATTACCTATCCAAAATGGAGATGTATGGGTAAACCACTTCTCCATCTTTGTGGCTCTGATAACAAAGAACATACAGCAAAAACATATACTGTACATGTGTAACGATTCTCTAATTCCTCCTCCTCCTCGGACGAGGAGAGGAGAGAGGATCTGAAGACCAATGTGCAGCGAGGTATGATGACATAACTGATATTTATTGAATTACGAAACGAACACGAAAACACTTGAAAATTACAAAATAACAAACACGACGTAGACAGACCTGAACATGGAACTTACATACAACATGAAGAACGCACGAACAGGTACACGACTACAAACAAACGCTACAGTCCCGTGTGGCACGAACATACACACAGACACAGGAGACAACCACCCACGACAAACAATGTGAAACAACCTCCCTATGTATGTCTCTCAATCAGAGGAAAACGAAAACACCTGCCTCTGATTGAGAGCATACAAGGTCAATTAAACCTGACACTTAACATAGAACAAACAACACAGACTGCCCACCCAGCTCACGTCCTGACCCACTAAACACAACAATATAAAAGGAAAACAAGGTCAGAAACGTGACATTACCTCCCCCCCCAAGATGCGGACTCCGGCCGCAAACTCAACCTCAAGGGGAGGGTTTGGGTGGGCATCTGTCCACGGTGGCGGCTCCGGCTCTGGACGCTGTCCCCACACCACCATAGTCACTCCCGCTTCTGTGGCCTCCTCAAGGTGGCGACCTCGCCACCGACCTTGGACTGGAAACCCTAGACATGGGTCCCGCTGGTGTGAGGGCAGCCCCGGACTGAGGGAGGCAGCTCCGGACTGAGGGACAACACCGGACTGGCTGGCGGATCCTGGCTGGCTGGCTCTGGCGGATCCTGGCTGTGAGCGGCTCTGGCTGGTCCTGGCTGGCGGCTCTGGCTGGTCCTGGCTGGACGGCTCTGGCTGGTCCTGGCTGGACGGCTCTGGCTGGTCTGGCTGGACGGCTCTGAAGGCTGGTCCTGGCTGGACGGCTCTGAAGGCTGGTCCTGGCTGGACGGCTCTGAAGGCTGGTCCTGGCTGGACGGCTCTGAAGGCTGGTCCGGTCTGGCGGAAGGCTCTGGCTGATCCGGTCTGGCGGAAGGCTCTGGCTGATCCGGTCTGGCGAAGGCTCTGGCTGATCCGGTCTGGGCGAAGGCTGGCTGATGCGGTCTGGCGGAAGGCTCTGGTGATCCGGTCTGGCGAGGCTCTGGCTATCCGGTCTGGCGGAGGCTCTAGCGGTCATCCGGTCTGGCGGAGGCTCTAGCGGCTCATCCGGTCTGGCGGAGGCTCTAGCGGCTCATCCGGTCTGGCGGAAGGCTCTAGCGGCTCATCCGGTCTGGCGGAAGCTCTAGCGGCTCATCCGGTCTGGCGGAAGGCTCTAGCGCTCCTGTCTGGCGGGCGGCTTTGCAGGCTCATGGCAGATGGGCGGCTTTGCAGGCTCATGGCAGACGGGCGGCTTTGCAGGCTCATGGCAGACGGGCGGCTTTGCAGGCTCATGGCAGACGGGCAGTTCAGGCGCCGTTGGGCAGACGGGCAGTTCAGGCGCCATTGGGCAGACGGGCAGTTCAGGCGCCATTGGGCAGACGGGCAGTTCAGGCGCCGCTGGGCAGACGGGCAGTTCAGGCGCCGCTGGGCAGACGGGCAGTTCAGGCGCCGCTGGGCAGATCGGGCAGTTCAGACGCCGCTGGGCAGACGGGCACACTGTAGGGGAGACGGAGAGACAGCCTGGTGCGTGGGGCTGCCACAGGACCCACCAGGCTGGAGAGACCTACAGGAGGCTTGATGTTAAGAGGCACCTGAAGGACCGGGCTGTGGGGGAGTACTGGAGCTCTGGTGCGCAGCTTTGGCACCACTCCCCAGGCTGGAATACTACACCAGCCCGTACCCTCCAGAGTGCAGGCACAGGTTGAACCGGGCTGTGGATGAGCACTGGAGATCTAGTGCCTACTACGCGCACTTCTCTCTTAGGCTCCACTACCACATTTGCCCGGTACGAGCGGAGCGTAGGCATAGGACGCACTGCACCCTCCAGCGCTCCGGAGACACAGCACGCAGAGCCGGCGCAGGATACCCTGGACCGAAACTGCGTACCGGAGACCAGACGCGCTGAGCAGGCCACAATACGCCCCGGCTGATGCCCACACTCACATGACACTTTCGGGGGGCTGCTCTATAGCGCACCGGGCTATGGGCAGCACTGGCGACACCGTGCGCTTAACCGCATAACACGGTGCCTGACCAGTGACGCGATGCTTATAATAAGCACGAGGAGTGCGCTCAGGTCTGCTACCTGGCTTAGCCACACTCCTCTCTAGCCCCCCCCCCAAAAAAAATTCTGGGGTTGCCTCTCGTACCTGTCCCGCTGCCGTGCTGCCTCCTCATATCGCCGCCGCTCAGCTTTCGCTTCCTCCAGCTCAGCTTTGGGGCGGCGATACTCCCCAGCCTGTGCCAGGGTCCTTCTCCGTTCAAGATCTCCTCCCATGTCCATGAAGCCTGGGATCTCTGCGGTTGCTGTCGCTGCCCTTTTCCCTGCTGCTTGGTTCTGGTAATTTGTGGGTGGTTCTGTAACGATTCTCTAATTCCTCCTCCTCCTCGGACGAGGAGAGGAGAGAGGGATCTGAAGACCAATGTGCAGCGAGGTATGATGACATAACTGATATTTATTGAATTACGAAACGAACACGAAAACACTTGAAAATTACAAAATAAACAAACACGACGTAGACAGACCTGAACATGGACTTACATACAACATGAAGAACGCACGAACAGGTACACGACTACAAACAAACGCTACAGTCGTGTGGCACGAACATACACACAGACACAGGAGCAACCACCCACGACAACAATGTGAAACAACTCCCTATGTATGTCTCTCAATCAGAGGAAAACGAAAACACCTGCCTCTGATTGAGAGCCATACAAGGTCAATTAAACCTGACACTTAACATAGAACAAACAACACAGACTGCCACCCAGCTCACGTCCTGACCACTAAACACAACAATATAAAAGGAAAACAAGGTCAGGAACGTGACA
>NC_036846.1:17065431-17076512 GCF_002910315.2 Salvelinus sp. IW2-2015 | reverse complement strand
CTAACACTATCTAATACTAAACCTTAACCCTATCTACTAACCCTAACACTATCTACTAACCCTAAACTTATCTACTAACCCTAACACTATCTACTAACCCTAACCACTATCTACTAACCCTAACATTATCTACTAACCTTAACCCTATCTACTATTCCCTAACACTATCTACTAACCCAATACTATCTACTAACCCAACACTATCTACTAACCCTAACACTACTACTACCCTAACACTATCTCTAACCTAACCCTAACACTATTACTAACCCTAACACTATCTACTAACCCTAACACTATCTACTAACTCTAACACATACTACTACCTAACACTATCTACTAACCCTAACACTATCTACTAACCCTAACCTATCTACTAACCCTAACACTATCTACTAACCCTAACACTACTACTAACCCTAACACTATCTACAAACCCTAACACTATCTACTAACCTTAACCCTATCTACTAACCCTAACACTATCTACTAACCCTAACACTATCTACTAACCTTAACCCTATCTACTAACCCTAACACTATCTACTAACCCTAACACTATTACTAACCCTAACCATCTACTAACCCTAACACATCTACTAACCTACACTATACTACAACCTAACACTATCTACTAACCCTAACCCTAACACTATCTACTAACCCTAACCCTATTTACTAACCCTAACACTATCTACTAAGTCTAACACTATCTACTAACCCTAAACCTATCTACTAACCTTAACCCTATCTACTAAAACCTGACACTATCTTTACTAACCCTAACACTATCTACTAACCCTAACACTAGCTACTAACCCTAACACTATCTACTAACCCTAACACTATCTACTAACCCTAACACTATCTACAAACCCTAACACTATCTACTAACCCTAACACTATCTACTAACCCTAACACTATCTACTAACCCTGACACTATCTACTAACCCTAACCCTAAACACTATCTACTAACCCTAACACTATCTACAAATCCTAACACTATCTACTAACCCTAACACTATCTACTAACCCTAATACTATCTACATAACCCTAACACTATCTACAACCCTAACACTATCTACAAACCCTAACACTATCGACTAACCCTAACATATCACTAACCTAACCCTATCTACTAACCTAACTACTAACAACCTAACACATCTACTAACCCTAACCCTAACACGATCTACTAACCCTAACCCTATCTACTAACCTAACACTATCTACTAACTCTAACACTATCTTACAACCCTAAACCTATCTACTAACCCTAACACTATCTACTAACCCTAACCTATCTACTAACCCTAAACACTATCTACTAACCCTAACACTATTACTAACCCTAACACTATCTTACTAACCCTAACCCTAACACTATCTTACTAACCCTAACACTATCTACTAACCCTAACACTATCTACTAACCCTAACCTATCACTAACCCTACACTATCTACTAACCCTAACCCTAACACATCTACTAACCCAACACTATCTACTAACCCTACCTAACTACAATCCTAACCTATCTACTAACCTTAACACTATCTACTAACCCTAAACACTATCTACAAACCCTAACCCTACTCTACTAACCCTAACCCTATCTACTAACCCTAACACTAGCTACTAACTCTAACACTATCTACTAACCCTAAACGTATCTACTAACCCTAACCCTACACTAACCCTAACACTATCTACTAACCCTAACACTATCTACTAACCCTAACACTATCTACTAACCCTAACACTATCTACTAACCCTAACACTATCTACTAACCCTAACACTAACTACTAACCCTAACACTATCTACTAACCCTAACACTAGCTACTAACCTAACACGCTACTAACCCTAACACTGTCTACTAACCTAACACTGTCTACTAAACCTAACCCTATCTACTAACCCTAACACTATCTACTAACCCTAACCCTATCTACTAACCTTACACATCTACTAACCCTAACACTATCTACTAACCCTAACACTAGCTACTAACTCTAACCCTTAACAGTATATTTGACCTCTCAGCTTCCCTACCAAATCTAAAAATCTCAAATAGAAAACCGAAGAAAATGAACAACGATGACAAATGGTTGATGAAGAAGCAAAAAAATACAGAAAGAAATTGAGAAACCTGTCCAACCAAAAACATAGAGACCTGAAAAACCTTAGTCTATGCCTTCACAATGGTGAATCACTAAAACAATACAGAAATACACAGAAAAAGAAGGAACAGCACATCAGAAAACAGCTCAATGTAATTGAAGAATCATAGACTCTAACCACTTCTTGAAAATTGGAAAACACTTAACAAACAACAACACGAAGAATTACCTATCCAAAATGGAGATGTATGGTAAACCACTTCTCCAATCTTTGTGCTCTGATAACAAAGAACATACAGCAAAAACATATACTGTACATGTGTAACGATTCTCAATTCCTCCTCCTCCTCGGACGAGGAGAGAGAGAGGGATTGAAGACCAATGTGCAGCGAGGTAGATGACATAACTGATATTTATTGAATTACGAAACGAACACGAAAACACTTGAAAATTACAAAATAACAAACACGACGTAGACAGACCTGAACATGGAACTTACATACAACATGAAGAACGCACGAACAGTACACACTACAAACAAACGCTACAGTCCCGTGTGGCACGAACATACACACAGACACAGGAGACAACCACCCACGACAAACAATGTGAAACAACCTCCCTATGTATGTCTCTCAATCAGAGGAAAACGAAAACACCTGCCTCTGATTGAGAGCCATACAAGGTCAATTAAACCTGACACTTAACATAGAACAAACAACACAGACTGCCCACCCAGCTCACGTCCTGACCCACTAAACACAACAATATAAAAGAAAACAAGGTCAGAAACGTACATTACTCCCCCCCCAAGATGCGGACTCCGGCCGCAAAACCAACCTCAAGGGGAGGGTTTGGGTGGGCATCTGTCCACGGTGCGGCTCCGGCTCTGGACGCTGTCCCCACACCACCATAGTCACTCCCCGCTTCTGTGGCCTCCTCAAGGTGGCGACCCTCGCCACCGACCTTGGACTGGGAACCCTAGACATGGGTCCCGCTGGATGTAGGGGCAGCCCCGGACTGAGGGACGGCAGCTCCGGACTGAGGGACAACACCGGACTGGCTGGCGGATCCTGGCTGGCTGGCTCTGGCGGATCCTGGCTGGATGACGGCTCTGGCTGGTCCTGGCTGGACGGTGCTGTCTGCTGGCGGCTGGCTGGTCTGGCTGGCGGCTGCTGCTGGTCCTGGCTGGACGGCTCTGAAGGCTGGTCCTGGCTGGACGGCTCTGAAGCTGGTCCTGGCTGGACGGCTCTGAAGGCTGGTCCTGGCTGGACGGCTCTGAAGGCTGGTCCGGTCTGGCGGAAGCTCTGGCTGATCCGGTCTGGCGGAAGGCTCTGGCTGATCCGTCTGGCGGAAGGCTCTGGCTGATCCGGTCTGCGCGAAGGCTCTGGCTGATCCGGTCTGGCGGAAGGCTCTGGCTGATCCGGTCTGGCGGAAGGCTCTGGCTGATCCGGTCTGGGCGAAGGCTCTAGGCTCATCCGTCTGGCGGAAGGCTCTAGGGCTCATCCGGTCTGGCGGAAGGCTCTAGCGGCTCATCCGGTCTGGCGGAAGGCTCTAGCGGCTCATCCGGTCTGGCGGAAGGCTCTAGCGGGCCTCATCCGGTCTGGCGGAAGGCTCTAGCGCTCCTGTCTGGCGGCGGCTTTGCAGGCTCATGGCAGATGGGCGGCTTTGCAGGCTCATGGCAGACGGGCGCTTTGCAGGCTCATGGCGACGGGCGGCTTTGCAGGCTCATGGCAGACGGGCAGTTCAGCGCCGTTGGGCAGACGGGCAGTTCAGGCGCCATTGGGCAGACGGGCAGTTCAGGCGCCATTGGGCAGACGGGCAGTTCAGGCGCCGCTGGGCAGACGGGCAGTTCAGGCGCCGCTGGGCAGACGGGCAGTTCAGCGCGCTGCGGCAGACGGGCAGTTCAGACGCCGCTGGGCAGACGGGCACACCTGTAGGGAGGAGACGGAGAGACAGCCTGGTGCGTGCTGGCCACAGGACCCACCAGGCTGGAGAGACCTACAGGAGGCTTGATGTTAAGAGGCACCTGAAGGACCGGGCTGTGGGGAGTACTGGAGCTCTGGTGCGCAGCCTTGGCACCACTCCCCCAGGCTGGAATACTACACCAGCCCGTACCCTCCAGAGTGCAGGCACAGGTTGAACCGGCTGTGGATGAGCACTGGAGATCTAGTGCCTACTACGCGCACTTCCTCTTAGGCTCCACTACCACATTTGCCCGGTACGAGCGGAGCGTAGGCATAGGACGCACTGCACCCTCCCAGCGCTCCGGAGACACAGCACGCAGAGCCGGCGCAGGATACCCTGGACCGAAACTGCGTACCGGAACCAGACGCGCTGAGCAGGCACAATACGCCCCGGCTGGATCCCACACTCACATGACACTTTCGGGGGCTGCTCTATAGCGCACCGGGCTATGGGCACGCACTGGCGACACCGTGCGCTTAACCGCATAACACGGTGCCTGACCAGTGACGCGATGCTATATAAAGCACGAGGAGTGCGCTCAGGTCTGCTACCTGGCTTAGCCACACTCCTCTCTAGCCCCCCCCCAAAAAAAATTCTGGGGTTGCCCTCGTACCTGTCCCGCTGCCGTGCTGCCTCCTCATATCGCCGCCGCTCAGCTTTCGCTTCCTCCAGCCAGCTTTGGGCGCGATACTCCCCAGCCTGTGCCCAGGGTCCTTCTCCGTTCAAGATCTCCTCCCATGTCCATGAAGCCTGGGATCTCTGCGGTTGCTGTCGCTGCCCTTTTCCCTGCTGCTTGGTTCTGGTAATTTGGTGGGTGGTTCTGTAACGATTCTCTAATTCCTCCTCCTCCTCGGACGAGGAGAGGAGAGAGGGATCTGAAGACCAATGTGCAGCGAGGTATGATGACATAACTGATATTTATTGAATTACGAAACGAACACGAAAACACTTGAAAATTACAAAATAACAAACACGACGTAGACAGACCTGAACATGGAACTTACATACAACATGAAGAACGCACGAACAGGTACACGACTACAAACAAACGCTACAGTCCCGTGTGGCACGAACATACACACAGACACAGGAGACAACCACCCACGACAAACAATGTGAAACAACCTCCCTATGTATGTCTCTCAATCAGAGGAAAACGAAAACACCTGCCTCTGATTGAGAGCCAACAAGGTCAATTAAACCTGACACTTAACATAGAACAAAACAACACAGACTCCCACCCAGCTCACGTCCTGACCACTAAACACAACAATATAAAAGGAAAACAAGGTCAGGAACGTGACAACATGATCAAATACAAATCTTAGAAAAACAATTAAACTACCGAACCACTGGATTCTCCAATTACCTTGAATGAACTACAGGACAAAATAAATCCTCCCAACCCAAAAAGGCCTGTGGTGGTGATGGTATCCTTAATGAAATGATCAAATATACAGACAACAAATTCCAATGGCTGTACATCCATAGCTCTGGGCATCTTCCCCAGTATTTGGAACCAAGGACTGATCACCCCAATCTCCAAAATTGGAGACAAATTTGACCCCAATAACTATTTGGGATACCTATACCCAAAAGCAACATGAAAAATCCTCTGCATTATCATTAACAGCAGACTCGTACATTTCCTCAGTGAAAACAATGCACTGAGCAAATATCAGATTGGCATTTTACAAAATTATCATACACAGACCACGTATTCACCCTGACACCCTAATGACAAACAAACAAAACAAAACAAAGGCAAAGTCTTCTCATGCTTGTTGATTTAAAAAAAGCCTTCGACTCAATTTGGCCGAGGTCTGATATACAAATTGATGAAGTGGTGTTGGGAAAAACATACACATTATAAAATCCTTGTACACAAACAACAAGTGTGCGGTTAAAATAGGCAAAAAAACACACTCTTTCTTCCCACAGAGCCGTGGGGTGAGACAGGGATGCAGCTTAAGCCCCACCCTCTTCAACATATATATCAACGAATTGGAGAGGGCACTAGAAAAGACTGCAGGACACGGCCTCACCCTACTAGAATCTGAAGTCAAATGTCTACTGTTTGCTAATGATCTGGTGCGTCTGTCACCAACCAAGGAGGGCCTACAGCAGCACCTAGATCTTCTGCACAGATTCTGCCAGACCTGGGCACTGATAGTAAATCTCAGTAAGACCAAAATAATGGTGTTCCAAAAAAGGTCCAGTCACCAGGACCACACATTCACATTCCATCTAGACACCGTTGCCCTAGCGCACACAAAAAACGATACATACCTTGGCCTAAACATCAGTGCCACAGGTAACTTCCACAAAGCTGTGAATGATCTGAGAGACAAGGCAAGAAGGGCATTCTATGCCATCAAAAGGAACATAAATTCGACATACCAACTACGATCTGGAGCTAACATGATCAAATACAAATCTTAGAATAAACAATTAAACTACCAGAACCCACTGGATTCTCCAATTACCTTGAATGAACTACAGGACAAAATTAAATCCCTCCAACCCAAAAAGGCCTGTGGTGGTGATGGTATCCTTAATGAAATGATCAAATATACAGACAACAAATTCCAATTGGCTGTACATCCATAGCTCTGGCATCTTCCCCAGTATTTGGAACCAAGGACTGATCACCCCAATCTCCAAAATTGGAGACAAATTTGACCCCAATAACTATGTGGGATACCTATACCCAAAAGCAACATTGAGAAAATCCTCTGCATTATCATTAACAGCAGACTCGTACATTTCCTCAGTGAAAACAATGCACTGAGCAAATYTCAGATTGGCATTTTACAAAATTATCATACGACAGACCACGTATTCACCCTGCACACCCTAATTGACAAACAAACAAACCAAAACAAAGGCAAAGTCRTCTCATGCTTTGTTGATTTAAAAAAAGCCTTCGACTCAATTTGGCCCGAGGGTCTGATATACAAATTGATGGAAGTGGTGTTGGGGGAAAAACATACACATTATAAAATCCTTGTACACAAACAACAAGTGTGCGGTTAAAATAGGCAAAAAAACACACTCCTTTCTTCCCACAGAGCCGTGGGGTGAGACAGGGATGCAGCTTAAGCCCCACCCTCTTCAACATATATATCAACGAATTGGAGAGGGCACTAGAAAAGACTGCAGGACACGGCCTCACCCTACTAGAATCTGAAGTCAAATGTCTACTGTTTGCTAATGATCTGGTGCGTCTGTCACCAACCAAGGAGGGCCTACAGCAGCACCTAGATCTTCTGCACAGATTCTGCCAGACCTGGGCACTGATAGTAAATCTCAGTAAGACCAAAATAATGGTGTTCCAAAAAAGGTCCAGTCACCAGGACCACACATTCACATTCCATCTAGACACCGTTGCCCTAGCGCACACAAAAAACGATACATACCTTGGCCTAAACATCAGTGCCACAGGTAACTTCCACAAAGCTGTGAATGATCTGAGAGACAAGGCAAGAAGGGCATTCTATGCCATCAAAAGGAACATAAATTCGACATACCAACTACGATCTGGCTAAAAATACTTGAGTCAGTTATAGAATCAATTGTCCTTAATGGTTGTGAGGTCTGGGGTCCGCTCACCAACCAAGAATTCACAAAATGGGACAAACACCAAATTAAGACTCTGCATGCAGAATTCTGCAAAAATATCCTCTGTATACAACGTAGAACTCCAAATAATGCATGCAGGGCAGAATTAGGCCGATACCCGCTAATTATCAAAATCCAGAAAAGAGACGTTAAATTCTACAACCACCTAAAAGGAAGCGATTCCCAAACCTTCCATTACAAAGCCATCACATACAGAGAGATGAACCTGGAGAAGAGTCCCCTAAGCAAGCTGGTCCTGTGGCTCTGTTCACAAACACAAACACACCCCACAGAGCCCCAGGAAGCAAACAAATTATACCCAACCAAATCATGAGAAAAACAAAAGATAATTACTTGACACATTGGAAAGAATTAACAAAAAACAGAGCAAACTAGAATGCTATTTGGCCCTAAACGGAGAGTACAACAGTGGCAGAATACTGACACTGTGACTGACCAACCTTAAGGAAAGATTTGACTATGTACAGACTCAGTGAGCATAGCCTTGCTATTGAGTGCTCACTGCCCACAAAATGAGGTGGAAACTGAGCTGCACTTCCTACCTCCTGCCCAATGTATGAACATATTAGAGCACATATTTCCCTCATATTACACAGATCACAAAGAATTTGAAAACAAACCAATTTTGATAAACTCCCATATTTATTGGGTGTGCCATCACAGCAGCAAGATTTGTGACCTGTTTCCACAAGAAAAGTTCAACCAGTTAAGAAAGAACACCATTAATACATACGTAAATACAACCCATATGTATGCTTATTTATTTTCCCTTTTGTACTTTAATTATTTGTACATCGTTACAAACTGTATATATATATACATAATATGACATTTGTAATGTCTTTATTCTTTTGGAACTTCTGTGAGTGTAATGTTTACTGTTCAAATTTGTTGTTTATTTCACTTTTGTATTTTATCTACTTCACTTGCTTTGGCAATGTTAAKATATGTTTCCAATGCCAATAAAGCCCCTTGAATTGAATTGAATTGATAGGAATACAATAATTTCGCTACACCCGAAATAACATCRGCTACATATGTGTGTGTGTGACCAATATCATTTGATTTGATTTGATCTGTAGAGCATCAGATGGAAAATCCAGACRAACAAAACTGTGGCTGATAGCGCTAGCACTAACCATATGAATCATTTGTTGTTTTGTCACAGACTCAGTAGATGTAGCTCTTGGTGTCAAAGTGGGTTTTAGCACCACAGAAGAAGTTATTTACCACAACAATGAAGGGTTTCTGTTAAAAAGGCAAAGGAGAAATCACATTGAGGAACCATTTCCAAGAATGCCACTTTGATATCCAGGGCATGTATAAAGCAATTGGTCAGCGTAGGGCAAGGGAACTCAGAGCAATACATCTTCACTCCACTTCAGGCGGGCTGGGAAATGGAAGAGCTGTAGAGGTCATGGCAGATAGGGCTCAGTCAAGTCATACCCACTGAACACACAATAGTAATGATGATTTATTCAAAGGTCTTAAAATAAAACTTCCGGAGGAATAAAGCTCTGAGTCATCTGGGAGACAGAGAGAGGAAGAAGACCAGGCAGATTGAATCATCATTCTAATGTGACCCATGGTGCTAACCTCACAGAAGCTGCACCACTCTACAGAGTGAGTCTTGCATCAGGTGTGAGATGGTGAGTCAGCTCTGTAGCACAACAAAGAAGAAGAAGCAGTTTCTTGCCCTTTTGAACTTCAATAATTCAGATCGAGGTTCCATCGCTCCACAACTCTATCCAGTCKCCATGCAGAGAACGCAAAAGTAACTTCAGAGTGGGCTTGTTCTGAAAGTAGAGCTAGACTACTGATGTCCAAAATGATATCCAAAACACAGGGTCCCTGTAGTGCTCCACTGAACACCACCACCAAACAGGATGGATTATCAGATCTTTCAGCTTGACCAGTCCATTCTAAACTCTCCAGAGCCATTGGAGAGGTCTCTGCTCCCTGAACTCAACCCTATGTCTCCCCAGACTGGCCCAGTGGAGTTGATGTCTGGCACAAATGTGGCCTGACAGCATTGGGAGGTCAGATAACCTTCTGTTGGCTCGAATGAAGCCAGTTATGCATTCCCAGCTGTTTGCGCTTTCCTTGTTTCTACTAAAGAGGGAAAAACAATTAAAACAAATAACACTAAAGCACATTACATATTTTCCAACCAGCTCCCTCCGCGGGGTTTATGAGTTGTGTCGATGGAAACGATTGAACCGGGAAGAGAAACGACCTTTAGAGACAGGAAATGACTAGGTCATGGAGGCCATTATGGCAGTAAAGATCAAGGGCAATTAGCCTGTTCATAGATCACAATGTAGCAGCTTTGTGAGAGGGAACCAAGCCAGCAGAGTGCCCGTTCAGTCAGGAGCTGCCAGAGTCGCCCGTCCTGTCCGGAGCTGCCAGAGTCGCCTCCTGTCCGGAGCTGCCAAGAGTCGCCCTCCTGTCCGGAGCTGCCAGAGTCGCCCTCCTGTCCGGAGCTGCCAGAGTCGCCCTCCTGTCCGGAGCTGCCAGGTCGCCCTCGTCCGAGCTGCAGAGTCGCCCTCCTGTCCGGAGCTGCCTGAGTCACCCTCCTGTCCGGAGCTGCCAGAGTCGCTCCTCAGTCTAGAGGCGCCCTCTACGATGGTCTTCAGTCCGGGGCCCGCTGCGAGGGTCCCCGCTCCAGAGGCGCCACCTAAGTGGGCCAAGACTAAGGTGGAGCGGGGTCCACGTCCGCACCCGAGCCGCTGCCGTGAAAAAGGCCCGACCCTCCCCTTTTTGCGGCCGGAGTCCGCACCTTTGGGGGGGGGGGTACTGTCACGTCCTGACCTTAGTATTCTTTGTTTTCTTTATTATTTTGGTTAGGTCAGGGTGTGACGAGGGTGGTATGTGTGTTTTTTGTCTTATCTAGGGTTTTTGTATGTCTAGGTGTGTGTGTCTAGTCTAGACATATGTAGGTCTATGGTGGCCTAGATTGGTTCCCAATCAGAGGCAGCTGTTTATCGTTGTCTCTGATTGAGGATCCTATTTAGGTTGCCATTTTTCCAGTTTGGTTTGTGGGTTATTGTCTATGTGAAGTTGCATGTCTGCACTCATTGTTAATAGCATTCACGTTCGTTTTGTTATTTTGTTTAGTGTTCTTCGTGTTCAGTGTCTTCTTTTAAAAAATATGTATTCACATCACGCTGCGCTTTGGTCTCCTCACTACAACGAACGTGACAGCAACTTGGTCTCAGAGTATTTCATATTATTCTATACATAAATCCGAGACCCTCCATTTAGTATGATACTGTACCATGCGTTTTGCAAATTCGTAACATATTGTACCTTTTGCAAATTCGTAACATATTGTACGTTTTGCTC
>NC_036846.1:17046981-17060572 GCF_002910315.2 Salvelinus sp. IW2-2015 | reverse complement strand
GAGTTACATTCAGCCCACATAATAAGAGCCCTGGCTGAACCATTCTGTGCTACTGATATGAATGTCATCACAGGACAGAAACCCATTAAGAGATATAAACGGATTAAGATCAAATCAAATCAAATTTTATTTGTCACATACACATGGTTAGCAGATGTTAATGCGAGTGTAGCGAAATGCTTGTGCTTCTATTCCGACAATGCAGTAATAACAACAAGTCATCTAACCTAACAATTCCACAACTACTACCTTATACACACAAGTGTAAAGGATAAAGAATATGTACATAAAGATATATGAATGAGTGATGGTACAGAACGCATAGGCAAGATGCAGTAGATATAAAGTACAGTATATACATATACATATGAGATGAGTAATGTAGGTATGTAAAAATTATATTAAGTGGCATTGTTTAAAGTGGCTAGTGTACATTTTTACATAATTTCCATCAATCCCATTATTAAAGTGGCTGGAGTTGAGTCAGTATGTTGCAGCGGCCGATAAATGTTAGTGGTGGCTGTTTAACAGTCTGATGCCTTGAGATAGAAGCTGTTTTTCAGTCTCTCGGTCCCTGCTTTGTGCACCTGTACTGACCTCGCCTTCTGGATGATACGGGGTGAACAGGCAGTGGCTTGGTGGTTGTTGTCCTTGATGATCTTTATGCCTTCCTGTGACATCGGTGGTGTAGGTGTCCTGGAGGCAGGTAGTTTGCCCCGGTGATGCGTTCTGCAGACCTCACTACCCTCTGGAGACCTTACTGTTGTGCGGAGCAGTTGCCGTACCAGCGTGATACACCTGACAGGATGCTCTCGATTGTGCATCTGTAAATTGTTGAATTCGTAACATATAATATGAATTGTAATTCGAAACATATAATGCAAAATGGGTGATGGAAATGGATAATCACACTCTACACTGCCCTTTCCCACCTGGACAAAAGGAACACCTATGTGAGAATGCTGTTCATTGACTACAGCCCAGCGTTCAACACCATAGTGCCCACAAAGCTCATCKCTAAGCTAAGGACCCTGAGCCTAAACACCTCCCTCTGCAACTGGATCCTGGACTTCCTGACGGGCCGCCCCCAGTTGGTAAGGGTAGGCAACAACACATCTGCCACGCTGATCCTCAACACTGAGGCCCCCCAGGGGTGCGTGCTAAGTCCCCTCCTGTACTCCCTGTTCACCCACGACTGTGTGGCCAAGCACGACTCCAACCCCATCATTAAGTTTGCTGACGACATAACAGTTGTAGGCCTGATGACCGACAACGATGAGGCAGCCTATAGGGAGGAGGTCAGAGACCTGGCAGTGTGGTACCAGGACAATAACCTCTACCTCAATGTGAGCAAGACAAAGGTGCTGATCGTGGACTATTGGAAAAGGAGGGCCGAACAGGCTGTAGTGTAGCGGGTCCTGCGTTGCAAGTTCCTTGGTGTCCACATTACCAACACACTATCATGGTCCAAACACACCAAGACAGTTGTGAAGAGGGCACGACAACACCCTTTCCCCCTCAGGAGACTAAAAATATTTGGCATGGGTCCCCAGATCCTCAAAAAGTTCTACAGCTGCACCATCAAGAGCACCCTGACCGGTTGCATCACCGCCTGCTAGGGCAACTGCTCGGCATCTGACCGTAAAGCTGCTACAGACACATCAAATGAATCTAACTTAGTCACAACCGAGATCACACTAATGTGACATATTCATAACACTACTATCAGAATCTATTTAAGTGTAAATACTAAGATTTTGTAGTTATACTGTATATTTTGTTTGTGTGTACTCAAACAAGAAAGGAACACAAATGCAAAAGTGTTTGTTTTATATTTGAACATGACTCAATACAAATGTGATATAGTAAAGCACCTGAGTGAGCTAGGTGCGCAATTACACAGGTACATTCCCGAAAAGGACGACACAAACAGCATACTGTAAGCACACAGTAAAAATGCTAAAATACAGTAAATTTATTTTGCATACGCAAAGGAAGAAAAATAGGCCTAAGCTGTACTGTATGTTAGGTCAATTGTAAGGAATAGATAAAGAAACGGTCGAAATACAATGAAATCAAAATCATAAGTCAGTCATGTCTGTTGTTTTTGTCCAGACATATTTTTCAACAACATCACACGCGATATTCTCCTTGGCCAGACAGCGGGGGAAATATCTTCTGGCATGACGAATCCACCTCTGAAAGGACTCTGCTGGAATGTCACCACAGGCCATTGCCTGGAGAAGGGCCATACGTTCATGGGGTTTGTGAACATACACCTTCCGCCACCATGCTAAAAACAACTCGTCATTGGGGTTGAGAAATAGGGAATATTTTATTTTATTTAACATTTATTTAACGAGGCAAGTCAGTTAAGAACACATTCTTATTTACAATGACAGCCTACTTTACAATGAGGGCCTAATATGGTGGGAGATAGAAAATTGTAAACCTGGGATGGTCATGGAACCAGTTACGGACCTGAGCAGCCCAATAGAAAATCACGTTGTCCCAAATTAGAACATACATTTGCTGCTCAGGATCACCTGGTCCTCTCTGCTCTGGATCACCTGGCCCTCTGCTCTGGCTGAAAAAGATTGTCATGTAAGGTGTTCAGAGAATGAAGGAGATGGGCAGTGTTGTATGGTCCAAGGGTGGCATGGCAGTGGAGGACACCATTGTGGCTCATAGCTGTGCATATGGTGGCATTCCCCTGCACAGGCCATGTACCTTAATGATGGCACGTTGAAAAATTATGTTCCTTTCTCTCCTCCTCATCTTAGCTAAATTGAATCCAGGCTCATTTATGAATATGAGTTCCTAGTAGGCTGGACACATGACATTTTTAACAATGTTTTTTTCTGATTAAACTAGTTCATTGCATCTGCCATTGAGCCCAGTTTCATAATATTACCATATGTTCCAGCTGCTTGCCGAAGTTTTGAAGTAATCACGAAAAAACAGGCCTTATTTTAGAGCATTTTTCCCCCTGTCAGCTCCTATTAGTTCTATTGAGCATCGTGGCACCAACTCACCTTCCCAAACGTTCTATTCCCAGCTTATTGTTCTACGACACGATGCCTGCTTTGCTATTAATGGTAATGAGACCTGCCCACGATGCTGGTAGTTAAAATGTGAACAACAACAAAAAATTACTCATGGAACTCTGWGGTCGTCTTATTGTTTACT
Source organism: Salvelinus sp. IW2-2015 (assembly GCF_002910315.2). Classification (NCBI taxonomy): domain Eukaryota; kingdom Metazoa; phylum Chordata; class Actinopteri; order Salmoniformes; family Salmonidae; genus Salvelinus; species Salvelinus sp. IW2-2015. The sequence goes on along the minus strand of NC_036846.1, from coordinate 17,057,383 downwards.
ATAGGGAAATATTGGTATGTGTGTCTATTTTGCCAAATATCTCACAATGTGTATATTTAGATTRTTTCAAATTGGACACCATTTTAACATGAGAATCTCCTCTTTCTAATTATGTAATGCTGAGAAGCGTACTCCACTGTCATCAAACGCTAGCCCCGAAATACCTTTCGCCCTTGGAATGCTGAGCTCCCCCCATTGTTTTCCTATGGAGAGGCATGCTGGTATATTTCGCCAAATACCTCGCAATGTGTACATTTCGATTTTTTCAAGTTGGACACCATTTTAATCAGGTTAATCTCCTCTTTCTAATTACATAAGGTTGGGCATCGTACTCTGCTGTCATCGATCGCTAGACCAGAAATAGTCAAAGGTTTTAGTCAATTTTTTCCCTACTTCCTCGTTATACATACATAAGCACACTTCGCACCATCGAGGTGCAGATGTTTACTTTCTACACAAGTTATTATTTTTTTGTTTCGTCCTGAGAATAGACTGTAGTGGTAAAATAAAAGGGATGCATTTTTTGGTGCCATTTAGGCTAAATGGAATTCTAAGCGTCACTACAGTCAAAACAGGCTCTGCGAACGTTCGATTCCATTCATTTGCTATGGGCTCGCGCTAGTGTTCCAGTTTAACCAACATTCTTTTGTCTTTTTTCAGCCTTCTGTGAATTGTGACTCATTCTATTGTCCAGCCTATTCCTAGGGGATGGGACTTGCATCCAACTTTATGATTCTCTGAAATGACAGTAAATACTGTAATTGCTGTATAGTAAAGTTTACTGGCAACATCAATGAGTCTCTAATGCTTCAAGAGTGTAATACTAGTGCATTACTTACTTGCACATATCGTACCATTTATCCTTCACTCTTTGGGAATTCCTTTCAAATGGGACTCTGTAGATCTGCTTCATCCGGAGATGGTGTTTCTTAAGGACGCGGAATATGGTTGATAAGCTCACTCTGATGTTATGGAAGATGGCAGGGTTTTCAATCATCTGTTGTTGGATTTCACAATGGAAGCCTCCTGTTCGTCTGTAAATAGACGTGTTCTACCACCACGTGATGATCGTCTTTCAGTTCTACAAAAACAAAATAGCATACACTACAATAAACACTACAGTAATGCAGTATACAAGATAAATATGTTACAAAGTAGTATAGCTCCCAATTTCATACAGTAATATATGAAACATTTACTTTGTTTCCTCTTYCAGTATGTATTGGAATCTACTGTCTTTGCTGTGCTTTATGTTGTACTACTGTCAAGAAGTAAAAGTAGTAGATGTCTGCAGTACATACCTATTCTCATTTTGGAACGTCCGGCTGACGGACGCTACGGTGAAGCGGCTCAGATTGGGCTGCACTCTCTGCCCATCCTCTCTCAAGGCAGAGAGTGTTTTTATTTTAATTCTCCTCAATTTTGTGCTATCCAATTGGTAGTTACAGTCTTGTCCCATCGCTGCAACTCCCGTACGGACTCGGGAGAGTCAAAGGTCGAGAGCCGTGCGTCCTCCAAAACACAACCCAGCCAAGCCGCACTGCTTCTTGACACAATGCCCGCTTAAACCGGAAGCCAGCCACACCAATGTGTCAGAGGAAACCGTGTCAGGGTGCACTGGGCCCAGCTCGCCACAGGAGTTGCTAGAGAGCGATGGGACAAGGACATCCCTGCCGGCCAAACCCTCCCCTAACCCGGCTGCGACAGAGCCTGGACTCGAACCAAGATCTCTAGCACTGCACCACTCGGGAAGGCCCAGGCAAAACCATGTTTGACTACATGGTCCACCACAGTCGCCCGAATTTCATTAGAGATTACTTTCTTTGTTCTTGGTTTTCCTCCACCTCCACCGCTACCTCTCTCTGCCAAGTTTGCTTCCATTGTTCATACCAAAGGTCTGATCGCAAAGTGAACATTTACGCAATTAGTGTTTGCACATGTGAAGAGTGAAAGTGATCAATTGGTATTTGAGCTTAGCTTTGGGAAAAACTAATCAAATGGCCAACCGGACTATTTACATTAACCCACCCAAACGTTGTTTTTACACTGCTGCTACTCGCTGCTTATTATCTATGTCACTTTACCCCAACCTACATGTACAAACTACCTCGACTTACCTGTATCCCCGCACATTGACTCGGTACCGGTACCCCCTGTATATAGCCTCATTATCGTTATCTAATTTTCTTGCGTTACTTTTTTATTACTTTTTTTTACTTTAGTTTATTTAGTAAATATTTTCTTAACTCTATTTCTTGAACTGCATTGTTGGTTAAGGGCTTGTAAGTAAGCATTTCACGGTAAGGTGTTGTATTCGGTGCATGTGACAAATACAATTTGATTTGATTTGATTTGACAATGCCAAATCCAGAGATACAATCCTTAAACAATTTTAATAGAGTTGAAGATGTATGGTTTACTACAGAGAACAAATACGCAAAGAGATGTATGGTTTACTACAGAGAACAAATACGCAAAGAGATGTATGGTTTACCTACAGGAACAAATACGCAAAGAGATGTATGGTTTACTACCAGAGTACAAATACGCAAAGAGATGTATGGTTTACTACAGAGAACAAATACGCAAAGAGATGTATGGTTTACTACAGAGAACAAATACGCAAAGAGATGTATGGTTTACTACAGAGAACAAATACGCAAAGAGATGTATGGTTTACTACAGAGACAAATACGCAAGAGATGTATGGTTTACTACAGAGAACAAATACGCAAAGAGATGTATGGTTTACTACAGAGAACAAATACGCAAAGAGATGTATGGTTTACTAAGAGAACAAATACGCAAAGAGATGTATGGTTTACTACAGAGAACAAAATACGCAAAGAGATGTATGGTTTACTACAGAGAAACAATACGCAAAGAGATGTATGGTTTACTAAAGAGAACAAATACGCAAAGAGATGTATGGTTTACTAAAGAGAAACAAATACGCAAAGAGATGTATGGTTTACTAAAGAGAACAAATACGCAAAGAGATGTATGGTTTACTACAGAGAACAAATACGCAAAGAGATGTATGGTTTACTAAAGGAACAAATACGCAAAGAGATGTATGTTTACTAAAGAGAACAATACAGCAAAGAGATGTATGGTTTACTAAAGAGAACAAATACGCAAAGAGATGTATGGTTTACTACAGAGAACAAATACGCAAAGAGATGTATGGTTTACTACAGAGAACAAATACGCAAAGAGATGTATGGTTTACTACAGAGACAAATACGCAAAGAGATGTATGGTTTACTACAGAGAACAAATACGCAAAGAGATGTATGGTTTACTACAGAGGACAAATACGCAAAGAGATGTATGGTTTACTACAGAGGACAAATACGCAAAGAGATGTATGGTTTACTACAAGGACAAATACGCAAAGAGTATGTATGGTTTACTACAGAGAACAAATACGCAAAGAGATGTATGGTTTACTACAGAGGACAAATACGCAAAGAGATGTATGGTTTACTACAGAGGACAAATACGCAAAGAGATGTATGGTTTACTACAGAGGACAAATACGCAAAGAGGTGCAGGTAATGTATGTGGTCACATTGAAAGGTGACAATGCAGAAACATGTCAATAGAATTGGCCAAAAGAAGGAAGTAAAATACAAGATGGTAGAAACTCTCAGACAGCACTGGCCCAATTTTGACAAAACTTGTCAAAATTCCTGCAAATAAAAAAAATTACACTGATTAGCCTAAGGTGGGAGTTATAGTAATTKATTAACTGAACTTTGTGAGTCACACCAAAGAGGAAGAGGCGAGGCGAGGGCCCTAAAATCGGTCTACTCCAGCAGGTGGATTTTATTTAAAAAACGCATTTCGTATTGAGGTCAATGAGAGACGGTCAGGTTTAGTAACAAAACATTTAATGGCTTATTTACTAAGTCTGGCTTACTTTATCTAATAAACATTTTGTAGTAATTAGGTTGTTATGAGTGATAAGTAGGACACGTGCCATCCTGGCAACACTTTATATCCTAGTTGTGCCTGTTGTTCACGCGTATCTGCCCTCTCATTGGCTAGAATGGTCCCACTTGATCTTGCCTCCTCCCGACAGGCTTCTAGTCTGAGAATTAGTCTATTTAGCTAACGTTGTACTCCTTGCCAATCCTTGTCATTGCCAAATGTAATGCCATGCCATTTGGCACGTGACATGAAGTACAGGAAGTGGATTAACTAAAGAGACTGGTACTTAGGCTAATTGCCTTCCATTTTGTAAGACATTGAATTTTTAGTGGCCACTTGAGTATCTGGTCAATATAATGGACTATCTGTGGTCACACACAATAACTGACATTTGTTAGTCACACACAATATCTGAATTGGCCCAATGGGGGGCGCTGCATCATTCGTGGGGGACAACATGTTTACTGTTGCCTTGTTTCTGTCCGAATCCAAACAGAGGAGAGTCACAGGTGTCTGATGTTGATAATTTTTTTAACGCTCTAAAAAGGAATGGGGGCGGGAGGGAGAAAGATCTAAAGGCAGACAGTGTTTACTGGTTATTATAAACAAAGCCACACACATAGACAGACATACACACACTTTGAAGACGGGTTTAAGAAATGCTGACGGAGTGTACTGTGGATTATATTATGACGTGACGAGCTACAAAGGTTAGTGAGGTTGTGCAACAGAAAAGGATATCTGATTTTGTGTAGGCATAAAGAAATGACAGAGGGGGTTTTAATAAGGAAAGAATCCTCTGAGAGATTCTAAATTCCTTAAAGTCCCCATTTAGCTCCCCAATACCATTACAGCTGTCCTGTGCTATTTGTCTGTGTTAGACCATTGGGGAACAGTAATCCTGTCTGAATTACTACCCAACCACCCACAATGTTGATGCGCCCACCAGAGCAGACCTGAGAGAACTCTTTTGTTGGGMCAAAGTTGACATCACAATGCTATTCTGGCTATTCATAAATTGCACCTCCGTCACTCGGTCGCATCATGCCATTGTTATGAACGTTCTCAAGCCACCCTCCACCAATGGTGCCCTAAAGTCGTGATGAGGCCAGTCATTCTGAGTGAAGACTAATGACTGTTTCTAAATTACACTATAGTGGCCGGGAAATATGATGACATTGCTAAAGTAGGCAACTATTTAGTATCATTATCATGTCGTCAAATTTACTTTAGTTCGCAAAGTTTGTCAAAAATAGCTAGCAAAGCTAACATTAGCTAGCTAAAATCCAGTGGTCTCCCCTCTAGCTAACATTATACTGCATCTAAAGTCAATCTGGCTTCATCACAATGATGACAAAAGGTTGTCCTACTACATATTTGCCTCTTTTAGAAATGTCATTTTATCTCCAAGCCCTTGTAAAATCTTCATCAGCGTTCATTGAGAATGCATTCAATTGAATGGTCGGGGGAGAGCTTTGGCAGGGTGGGCTTTGGCTGAGAGTTTCCTTTTGCGAGTGCGAGGGTGGAGACTTTGCTTTTGACAGAACTTTGAGTTTCTAACACGTACGAACACAGAAGTTATTCAAGTAGCTGACCAAATTACTTCTGGATTAAGAGAGATTATGCAAAACTGTAAAGGTAATTTAAGATGCCTTGAGGTTTATTCCCTGCTGCACAGCTTTAAGATCTGAATATAGGATTTATCATTGCCAATGCAATTGAATGTAGTGGGTGATTCATTTGAGAGCAGAGCTCTCCAGCAGAGCCCTTTGTGCATCTTTATGGCCATTAAACCAGGGCTTCCATCCACCTTAGTGTCAGCCATTTTATGAGGCAGCGAGGATCACATGGAGATCCGGGGCCGGACGGTCAGACTACTACAGAAGAGCCTTTACAAGGACAGGAGAGGAGAGACCCTTTATGGAACTGATATCTCCAGCTGTGGTTGCACCCCTCTAGGAGAGAGCGCTTACTGAAACATACTCTGTTAAACACACGCTACCACACTACCTGATACCCATTTCACACATTAAGACAGGCTACCACAGCTTGTCCCATGTCATGGAACAATATCCATCTATAACCATGAACCAGATCAATTAATTACAGTATGACATGGGAGTCCAAATGTGCAAATAAAAATGGAAATGCTGGACACGTATGAATAAAACCTTGGTCACAACGGCCTAAGCATTAAACTACTGTTGGATATGCTGTATTTATACAGAAGCCAATGGCAAAGARGATCAAAGAGGTGGAAACAAAGGAAAGAGATATAGAATGCTGATCACAAAAACTTCCCTTTTATCTGACTAAACAAAGGACCTCTGCCAAGCACCACTGTGTTGAAACATCATAAGGGCCATTTGAAACCTACCCAGCCATGCTGCAGAAATGGAAATGGACCATTAATAAAACAGTATGACATTACCCTTATTAATGGGTGAATGAGTTAGCGACCTTCATGTCGATGAAGTTTTACATTCTTATCTTCTTGACTAGTCAAAGAGCAGTGACCTGGTTTGTTTGAGATTCCTCATTTTGAGGGTAAACTCGGTGGACAAAAGTCTCCCTTCGGCCCTTCTCGCTGTCGTGAGAAAAGAAACATCAACAGTTAGCATCCAGCTCCTGTTCTGTTTTAGCACCGAGGCACCGAGGCACTGAGGCAAAAACAAAGATAATTATCAGCGGCAAAAACACTGCTAAATAAGGAGATGGGCTGTCAGGTCTGCACTTTGCCTCATGGAGTCTTATTTTCTCCAAATCCTGCTTGATGAGCCACTCACATCAAGCCAGTGACAGAGGCATCAAGGCCATGTTCTCTGACCAGCGACAAAACAGTGATTGAAAAAGAGGCTAATGTCTGGATGAATAAGACCGATGATTGCAGCAGAGCTGTTGCCAAGGCTTTCAATAGGGTGGAGGAAAACAGGCAAACTGGCTGATTCAGATGTTTGAAGCTCTGAAGACCCCCAGGACCGAACAGCTGCAGTGCCCCGGGGAGCCCATTACCCAGAAGTCACATTAGCCAATCACTGTGTCCGGTCTTAAATATTAGCCAATCAATGAGGCTTTGCTCTCTACTCGTTAAGACTCCAGTGCAGTTGGCTGACACAAGAGAACCAAACATGTAGAGTTTAGCCCCAGGCAAGATAGGGAGGGCACTTAGTTCAAACACAATTACACACAGTGCTGCACCTCCAACCATCTCACTCTTCTAGCCTACATCCACTCTCCTCTACCTGCCAGTTACACATTGTCTCTCTCTCTCCTCCACACCTGTTAGAGAGGTGTGAACCTGTTCTTTCTCTCTCTGCTCTGTTGTGGGCTAGTGAGGGCCTGGCTCTGTGCCTGAGAATGACAGCTCTTCAAAGGCCTTTGTCAGGTTTTGGCTCGAGGGGGTAGTTGAACAGGAGGTTCCACAGAGGAGCAGTGCTGCCCAGTAACGCCCATTATATCTCCCCAGAGGAGCAGTGCTGCCCCGTGATGCCAGTCACATCTCCACACTGGTATGTTTACCTGCAGCTACATGTCTTGCTACTCAAATCGCTGCCAATCCACATTTATCCATGTTGGGTGTCAAAAACCACTACTTGAAGTTGAGGTTCAGAATTTGTACTGAATGTCCCTTTAAGGCAGAATGGATGAGTATGCATGTACACAACTATACAGATGGTAAATATATAATACTGTCATGTATTGCCATCTCCTCTAATGTTGCTCAGTGAGTAAAACAGACACATAAGAGCAAGAATTTAATGCCTGTACTAAGTATATAGACTCTTTTATGTTTATTTTTTTCTCCTACTGTGTTATTGACTTGTTTATTGTTTACTCCATGTGTAACTCTGTGTTGTTGTCTGTTCACACTGCTATGCTTTATCTTGGCCAGGTCGCAGTTGTAAATGAGAACTTGTTCTCAACTAGCCTACCTGGTTAAAAAAAGATGAAATAAAAAATAATTTAAAAAAAAAAGTGACCACAAAAGTTATCCTTACACATTTACAATGTGGCACAAATAAACTGACAGTTGGTTAATTAGGCCACTGCACCAACAAATCCATGCTGAGAGTATTTTATGGATTCTTGAAAAATAACACAAATGTCTCCTGTCCAAATCGCCAAAACATAATCATCATCACTCAACTACTCCTCCGACTCATCATCAACCCCTGTACCATCCTACTGTTCATAAGACAACAACCCCTGTACCATCCTACTGTTCATAAGACAACAACCCCTGTACCATCCTACTGTTAACCCCACCGCCAACAACTGTAGGATCATCCTACTGTTCATAAGGACAAACCCGGTACATCCTACTGTTCATAAACAAACAACCCTGTACCATCCTACTGTTCATAAGACAACAACCCCTGTACCATCCTACTGTTCATAAGACAACAACCCCTGTACCATCCAACTGTTCATAAGACAAAACCCCGTATCATCTACTGTTCATAAAACAAAAACCTGTACCATCCTACTGTTCATAAGACAAAACCCTGTACCATCCTACTGTTCATAAGACAACAACCCCTGTACCATCCTACTGTTCATAAGACAACACCCGTGTACCATCCTACTGTTCATAAGACAACAACCCCTGTACCATCCTACTGTTGATAAGACAACAACCCTGTACCATCCTACTGTTCATAAAACAACAACCGTACCATCCTACTGTTCATAAGACAAACCCTGTACCATCCTATCTGTTCATAAGACAACAACCCCTGTACCATCCTACTGTTCATAAGACAAAAACCCCTGTACCATCCTACTGTTCATAAAGACAACAACCCCTGTACCATCCTACTGTTATAAGACAACAACTCTTACATCCTACTGTTCATAAAACAACAACCCGTGTACATCCTACTGTTCATAAGACAAAACCCCTGTACCATCCTACTGTTCATAAGACAACAACCCCTGTACCATCCTACTGTTCATAAGACAAAACCCCTGTACCATCCTACTGTTCATAAGACAACAACCCCTGTACATCCTACTGTTCATAAGACAACAACCCCTGTACCATCCTACTGTTCATAAAGACAACAACCCTGTACCATCCTACTGTTCATAAGACAACACCCCGTCCATCCTACTGTTCATAAAACAACAACCCCTGTACCATCCTACTGTTCATAGACAACAACCCCTGTACATCCTACTGTTCATAAGACAACAACCCCTGTACCATCTACTGTTCATAGACAAACAACCCCTGTACCATCTACTGTTGATAAGACACAACCCCTGTACCATCCTACTGTTCATAAGACACAACCCCTGTACCATCCTACTGTTATAAGACAACAACCCTGTACCATCCTAACTGTTCATAAAACAAACAACCCCTGTACCATCCTACTGTTCATAAGACAACACCCCCGTACCATCCTACTGTTCATAAACAACAACCTTGTACATCCTACTGTTCATAAGACAACAACCCCGTTCATCCTACTGGTTCATAAAAAAAACCCCTACCATCCTACTGTTCATAAGACAAAACCCCTGTACCATCCTACTGTTCATAAGACAACAACCCCTGTACCATCCTACTGTTCTCAAGACATACAACCCCTGTACATCCTACTGTTCATAAACAACAACCCCTGTATCCATCCTACTGTTGATAAGACAACAACCTCTGTACCATCCTACTGTTCATAAAACAACCCCTGTACCATCCTACTGTTCATAAGACAACAACCCCTGTACCATCCTACTGTTCATAAGAACAACCCCTGTACCATCCTACTGTTCATAAGACAACAACCCCTGTACCATCCTACTGTTCAGACAACAACCCCTGTACCATCCTACTGTTATAAGACAACAACCCTGTACCATCCTACTGTTCATAAGACAACAACCCCTGTACCATCCTACTGTTCATAAAGACAACAACCCCTGTACCATCCTACTGTTCATAAGACAACAACCCTGTACCATCCTACTGTTCATAAGACAAACACCCTGTACCATTCTACTGTTCATAAGACAACAACCCCTGTACATCCTACTGTTCGATAAGACATCAACCCCTGTACCATCCTACTGTTCATAAGACACAACCCTGTACATCTACTGTTATAAGACAACAACCCTGTACCATCCTACTGTTCATAAAACAACAACCCTGTACCATCCTACTGTTCATAAGACAAACAACCCCTGTACCATCCTACTGTTCATAACACAACCCCTGTACCATCTACTGTCATAAGACAACAACCCTGACATCCTACTGTTCATAAGACAACAACCCCTGTACCATCTACTGTTCATAAGACAACAACCCCTGTACCATCCTACTGTTCATAAGACAACAACCCCTGTACATCTACTGTTCATAGACAACAACCCCCGTCCATCCTACTGTTCTAAGACAACAACCCTGTACCATCTACTGTTATAAGACAACAACCCTGTACCATCCTACTGTTGATAA
>NC_036846.1:17035846-17041454 GCF_002910315.2 Salvelinus sp. IW2-2015 | reverse complement strand
ACAACAACCCCTGTACCATCCTACTGTTCATAAGACAACAACCCCTGTACCATCCTACTGTTGATAAGTGGTCACATGAGCCCCATAATTCTCTAATAGGAAGTCTGGACCGTTGCCGTGACTAGCCCTGGCCCAGACCGTAACAAGAGAGCAATGGGAAGTTAAGTAAACAAGCCCAATCCGCTCCATTAACACGAGGACCACAGGCTCTCCTGCCACCCCACCATTAATTATCTGGTCTTACAGGAAGATTAGAGAGAAAACAAGAGATAMGGAAAATAACACACAGCTAGACTCTACTGGGCCTCCCCTCTTTAATTACCAACCCAGCAGAAACACACAGAAACGTGCTGGATTTCTTAACAAGCTACTAACCCGGAGATTATACGGAGCTCCGAGCTAAAATGACCAGTGGTTGCAACGAACACAGCAGTGGTATTAACTACCAGACCAGCTGATCTGACATTGTTTTATATTTTAGCTTTATTTATCTAGGCAAGTCATTTAAGATGAAATTCTTATTTACAATGATGGCCTACCCTGGCCAAACCCTAAACCGGACAACGCTGGCCAATTGTGCACCACCCTATGGGACTCCCAATCACAGCCGGTTGCGATACAGCCCAAGATCAAACCAGGGTCTGTAGTGACYCCTCTAGCACTGAGATGCAGTGCCTTAGACCGCTGCGCCACTCAGGAGACCATGTTACAGTGTCAAGCTGGCTTGCTACTTAACAGTGGAAATGGCATGGGACATGGTTATTGTCTGTGTTCAATACACCCGCCCCAATGAAGTAACATTCTATCAGGAACAACTCAATTGAAATAAGGAAAAAGATAAATGGAAGAATATGACATACAACTGAAATAGAAAAATTAGACTGGGAAAGTAGCCTATGTCAATTACGATGATTTAGTTAACACGATTCACTGCAAACAATTGCTTAGCCAAACTATGCCTACATCGAGGCTACTCTTCTGCGAAAATAAAGTTATTGAGGATCAACTTTTTATTAATTACCACATTGTAGCCTAAATGAAAGACATATGGATTGCAGCAACGTAGGATAGCAAATTTAAATATCATTATAAAACATAGCACTTTGCCCTGTTTGGTTGGTTAAATAATCACTTCCAAATAATAAGAAATGACTCTCCCTACCACATTTCTTTTACAATTCAGACATTGTTTCTTCAATAAGTAAAAATAAAAGTTACAGTAGTCTACTAGCCTAAAAACAGGAGCCTGTACGAACAATAAAGGTTCACTTTTGAGTGTTATCACGTTGTTAGACAAATAAATAAATCATCTTGGCTATCCATACAACTCGGCTATCCCCTCTTGATAAGAAAAGGTTTATATTCAATCAGATAAGTAAATCATTAATGAATTACATAAATTGAAACAAAACATTTATCCCACACCATAATTCTTTCACTCATAAAATGTGTAGGGAAGGCTACATTGTCATAGTAGATTTGCCGTGGTAAACAGGAAATGAAATAATTTTCAGTACAGTATGTCAAATAGATAAATCACCCTTAGTCAGTTAAAATTGCAGGATTAAATTGTTCCGATGTTAATACCCTCCAGAGGGTGAAAACGTCTTGAAAAATGTTGCTTTGTAATCTGGGACTAAAACATAACCCCGACATCCAATCTGCGTTAGGAAGCAGTAAATCGGTGTTGGATGATGGTTACAATGAGATCAGCTGTGCGGTGATTTTAGCACATATTGATGATTTAATGGGAGATCAGCTGCGAGAATCTAGTGGCCATCGATGGTTGTAATTGGCCCAACAAAGACTAGTGATCACGCACAGGACAGCTCAAGATGCTCTTGTCTGGCCCAGTTGAATTTTCTCTCCGCTCTCTCCCCTCCATTCATCAATCTGTCTCCATCAGCCAGAGAGACAGGCTAGGGGTCCTGTTAGCCATCTCAAGTCCAGTGTGTGCGTGCATGTGTGCAGCTGGAGGGAGTGGGGAGTCTATGTCTGACTGCGTGTAGACACCAGCAGAGCAACAGCTGCAGCAGGGTCTGTTCTTGAGTCCCTCCCTCCACCTCCCTCTTCCCTCCCCTGTGGTGTCCAGGCTGCTGAGGGGAGGCAGATCTTCAGGGGTCGGCCGCTCCCCACTATTAAACTTTAATCCCTCAAAGCGGGATAAGGTAAACATTTGATTGCAGGAGAGTGATTGATGTGGGGCTGTCAGTAAGTCAGCGTTTGCATGCGCTCGGATCCATAGCATGCACACAGGTACAACACACACACAACACACACACACACACACACACACACACACACACACACACACACTAAAGTCAAGGTCATCTGAAGCCTTGCCAGGCAGAGTATTGGGGAATGGTGTAAGGTGGTGTATGGAGAGCTGAGCTGTGTGAATACTGATACACCACTTTGAGTTGGGATGTGGAGCGTCATTCCAGCAGAATGACATGAATATGAGGAGATGAGTCTGTGTGAATTGACCGTAGAGAGACTGTTCTCTCTCAAAGTGCCCAGTGAGAACTGAGCCTATTATTTCTCCTTCCTGACCAAAAGAGTGAAGATCTTTTAGTCTATGGCAAGGACCGCATTTCCCCAGAAAGCCATATGATCTACTTTTCGAGGAAACCAAGCCATGTGTTAGAAAAACCTTTAGAGCAGGGCAAATTCAGTCTTGAGGCCTGACTGGTGTCACAGTTTTGCCCCAGCCCCAGCTAACACACCTGACTCCAATAATCACCTAATCATGATCTTTAGTTTACAATGCAATTTGATTAATCTGCTGTGTTTGCTAGGGATGGAGAAAAGTGTGACACCTATCAGGCCCTCGAGGACTGGAGTTGCCCACCACTGTTTTAGAGGACAATGACTGTGTAGGTCCACATTATTGACCCATGCTTAAAGGGAGAATTCTCTGGAGCATCTACTCAGATAGATAATATATAGGTCTACTCAGATAGATAATGTATAGGTCTACTCAGATAGATAATGTATATGTCTACTAGATAATGATGTAGGTCTACTCAGATAGATAATGTATATGTCTACTCAGATAAGATCATGTATATGTCTACTCGGATAGATCATGTATATGTCTACTCAGATAATGTATAGGTCTTCTCAGATATATAATGTGTAGGTCTACTCAGATAGATAATGTATAGTCTACTCAGATAGATAATGTATAAGGTCTACTCAGATAGATAATGTATAGTCTACTCAGATAGATAATGTATGTGTTCTAATCAGATAAGATAATGATAGGTCTACTCAGATAGATAATGTATAGGTCTACTCAGATAGATAATGTATAGGTCTACTCAGATAGATAATGTATAGTCTACTCAGATAGATAATGTATAGGTCTACTCAGATAGATAATGTATAGGTCTACTCAGATAGATAATGTATAGGTCTACTCAGATAGATAATGTATAGGTATACTCCAGTGCCAGATGATGTAGCTAATTTCCCACAAACTCACTATAACTCTTAGTGGAGAACTCTTGGTTAATATCTTGACAGAGAACATTTTAGAGGACAAATTACAGTGTAGGTCTACATTACTAATCTATGCTAGAGAGGGAACACATGGAGCACATTAGATCCAGCAGCTGTAGTTATGTAGAGATCTATAGGGCTCTACTTAAGACCAGAGTAGCTCTATTGAGTACTTTGATCTGTTGTGCGCTAAAAGAAGCATCCCTTGATATTAAATGCAACTAGTGAATTGTATGTACAAGACAGTCTACTGCACTGTTGGAGCTAGTAACATAAGCATTTCACTGAACCTGCTAATACACCTGCAAATCTGTGTATGCGAGCAATAAACATTATTTTATTTTATTCAATAATTCAACTAGGCCTTGGAAAATTTGATCATGGATGTTTTAACTCATTCGGTTATTGTAACTGGGCTTGGATTTTCCATCATGTACGTATATGAACTGAAGTTAAACAGACAGTATCCTTTAAAACTGAGAAGATGCATTCATTTGTAGCTTACTATACTGTAATGCTCAATGTTCAGTTATGGCTGAGGGATAGAATCAAGAACTATGTTATAAAACAGTGATGATGAGTGAGGTGGAGGATTAGTTTGTATGATGTTGGGTTCTGAGAATATGAAATATAGGGTAATGTATCAGGGAAAGCGATCAGATGTTGCAGGCATTGATAAGGGGAGAGAGCCATGGATTAATGATGAAGGGGGGTCAAGATCAGGTCAGGTCACGTTAAGGGAGAAATAAAAGTTTATGGCCCGTATCACTTAGTGTCCTGCCTAGCAGTAAAGATACAATGTTTGTACAGATGTGTAGGGGGAGACTCAGCCTAGGAGGAAGGGTTAAATATCAGTGCTTGTGTGAAAATGTTTTTGTCTAATGCAGCTGTATTGACCCTCTGGGAAGAATAAACTTGGTTAACTTGTTATGGATAGGGGGCAGCATTTTCACGTTTGGATGAACATGCGCTGACCAGCTCTGTTCCATCGCATTTCTGAAGACAAAATAATTCTCCGGTTGAAACATTATTGAAGATTTATGTTAAAAACATCCTAAAGATTGATTCTATACTTCGGTTGACATGTTTCTACGGACTGTAATATGACTTTTCGTCTGAACTTTTGCCTGGACCTGCCCGCGCGTCGTGAGTTTAGATTGTGTACTGAACGCGCGAACCAAAAGGAGTAATTTGGACATAAATGATGGACTTTATGGAACAAATCAAACATTTATTGTGGAACTGGGATTCCTGGGAGTGCATTCTGAGGAAGATCATCAAAGGTAAGTGAATATTTATAATGCTATTTCTGACTTATGTTGACTCCAACATGGCGGATATCTTCTTGGGTTGTGTTGGTCTCTGAGCACCGTACTCAGATTGTTGCATGGTATGTAATTTCTTTTTTTAAATCTGACTCAGCGGTTGCATTAAGGAGAAGTATATCTTTAAATCTGTGAATAACACTTGTATCTTTTATCAATGTTTATTATGAGTATTTCTGTGATTTGATGTGGCTCTGTGCAAATTCACGGGATGTCTTYGAGGCAAAGCCAAATGTAAACTGAGGTTTTTGGATATAAATATGAACTTGATCGAACAAAACATACATGTATTGTGTAACATGATGTACCGGGAGTGTCATCTGATGAAGAATATCAAAGGTTAGTGATTCATTTTATCAATATTTCTGCTTTTTGTGACTCCTCTCTTTGGTTGGAAAATCGCTGTGTGCTTTCTGTGACTAGTTGCTGACCTAACATAATGATATGTTCCGCTTTCGCTGAAAAGCTTTTTTGAAATCGGACACTGTGGTTGGATTAATGAGAATTTTATATTTAAAATGGTGTCTAATACTTGTATGTTTGAGAAAATTGAAAATTGATTGGCTGTTGGAGAGGGGTTCCCCAGTCCTAGACAGGTTAAGCTTTCATAGTGTCTGTAGAGTTTTCTACTCTGAGAATTAGAACCTAACATTGAACAGAGATTGTTTGACCCTCTTTATGGAGCACAATTGGTTTGGATGGAGTTTCAAATCCTCCTTGAGAGTCCAATTTCGCAGTAACTTTTTTTCTGTCGACTGTGGATGTTTTTTCATCAGCAT
>NC_036846.1:17034551-17035746 GCF_002910315.2 Salvelinus sp. IW2-2015 | reverse complement strand
CTCTCTCTACTCTCCTCTCTCTACTCTCCTCTCTCTACTCTACTCCCTCTACTCTCCTCTCTCTACTCCCTCTCCTCTACTCTACTCTACTCTCTCTACTCTACTCCCTCTACTCTCCTCTCTCTACTCTACTCTCGCCACTTCCTTGTGCGCTCTCAATTTGCCTTCATTGGCATGTCATAACAAGGTACATATTGCCAAAGCATTACAATATTAGCATAATTAAAATAATAAGAATCAATATTGTCAACTCTCTACAAAAGTCACAAAGTAAAGTAGGACAAATAATATTCATCTGGCACCCACACTGTTTAATTATACATGCATACATTTATACATTATACATTACTTCTTCATCTTGTTTTTATTTCAATTAAAAACTGTATTCCCTTTTTTTTCTTTAACCTTTATTTAACTAGGCAAGTCAGTTAAGAACAAGTTGTTATTTACAATGACGGTCTACCTCTGGGGAAGTTAACAATGTTAAACGTTGTCCGTCCAGGAAACAAACGTGTCTCAACGTCCCTCTCCTGTCAGAGGTGGTGTTGTTATTGAAACCCATAGTCCAAGGGGGGACATTATTTCGCTCCATTTTATTTACTTTTAAATAATGAATGACTATTGAGGAAAATAYTTCTGAAGAAATTCACCATAGCCAAGGTTGACCACTAACTGTGTTCCTTCTGAACCAGTGAACTGAGTAGCCAGACACTCAGTACTAAACTTGCCCTGTACTGAACTCCATCTATAATCCAGAAAGGCTGCTTGTGTTTTGCTGGAGACTTCTGTCTGTGAGATCTGATCCACAGTCAGTTCAGAACTTTATTAACACACCACGCCTGTATCTGTGTTAATGGTGGTCAAACAGCTGAGAGACTAGATGGCTTTAGAGAGACATTACAGGTGGTTACCATTGTTATTGTACGAGGATATTATACAGTAGGTTACACAGAATGCTTTCCTGGTCTCCAGGAGGCCCACAAACAGCCACACACACATTAACAGCACACGCACACTTAAAGACTTTGTTACTAGATCGGCTTGTACCTTTGAACTAATCCACCTGGATTTTCTACTGATTCCCCATCATGTGAGGGATTGAACTTCATCCTCTCCTCTGTTTTTCTTCTGATGGAGCTCGCTCTCTCTCTCTCTCTCTCTCTCTCTCTCTCTCTCTCTCTCTCTCTCTCTCTCT
>NC_036846.1:17003177-17028809 GCF_002910315.2 Salvelinus sp. IW2-2015 | reverse complement strand
CCAAACCGAGAGAGCGGACTTGAGCTGACGAGCGACAGAGCGCAGCAAGAACGACAGAGAGAGAGACGACAGAGAGAGGGACCCGAACAGAGAGAAGACCGACCTGCAGAAGAAGGGGGGAGACCGGGGGGGAAACAAGAAAAGAAGAGACCGACAGAGAGAGACGACAGACGAAGAGAGACGAAGGAGAAACACAGAAGAGAGGACCGACAGAGAGAGAGACCGACAGAAGAGAGACCACAAGAGAAGAGACCCGACAAGAGAGAGGACATCAGAAGAGACGACGAAGAGACAAACCCGATCAGAGAGAAGGACCGACAGAGAGAGAGAGCACGAGAGGACCTGACAGAGACGAACCGACCGAGAGAGAACCGAAAGAGAAACCGACAGAAGAGAGACACGAACTAGAGAGAGAGCACCGGACCAGAGAGAGAGACCGCTACCAGACGACAGGACAGACGAAGAAAGATCGCACGACGACGAGAGAGAGAGACCGAGAGAGAGAGAGACGAGACGGGAAGAGAGACGCGACAGAGAGAAAGCAGGCCGACAGAGAGACACCGACAGAGGACGAGAGACCACAGAGAGAGACAACTGAGACGAACGAGAGAGGCACGAGAAGACCCGACACCTGACCGACAGAGAGACGACTATCCGACGAGACGACGAGACGATAGGGAGAGACCGAGACGCGACCGAGACGAGATACAAGACCGATCCGAGACCGAGCCGACCTGAAGACAGCGAGGACCGAGGCTGACCGAGGCGGAGAGAGAGATCCGAGCGAGAGACCGACGGCACGAGACCGACGGCGAGCGATCCGAGATTAGAGAGAGAGGCGCAGAGAGCTGACTGTCAGCTAAGAGAGCCAACAAGAGCGGAAGAGAGGAGATCGACAGAGAGCCGAGAGACGAAGCGAGCACGACAGAGGCGAGCGATCGAGGGGACGAGACCGATCGAGGAGAGAGCGAGACAGAAGGCGA
The DNA here is from genome assembly GCF_002910315.2 of Salvelinus sp. IW2-2015. Lineage (NCBI taxonomy): Eukaryota > Metazoa > Chordata > Actinopteri > Salmoniformes > Salmonidae > Salvelinus > Salvelinus sp. IW2-2015. The sequence continues at coordinate 17,027,826 of NC_036846.1, read as the reverse complement.
GAACTCAGACGAGCGCGAGGGAGAGCAGCGAGGCCGGACACCGAGGCCGACGCTGACGATCGGAGACCTGACCGACGAGAGAGCCGAACCCAGACCAGAGAGACGCGAAGACCGACCGAGGCGACGCAAGACGCGACGCGAGGAGACCGACGAAACCGCTGAGCGAACGCGACGAAGACCCGACGACGACCGCAGCGAGAGACCGACCTGACAGAGCGATGAGCGACTGACAGACGACAGAGCGAGTAGCACGAGCGAGAGACCGACTGACAGAGCGACGAAGACCGGACGAGCTCGACGAGACCACAGCGATCGAGACGACTGGACAGACCAAGGAAGAGGACGAGACCGACTGCAGAGAAGACCAGAATGACAGACCACAGACAGAGACCGAGAGAACGGACAGAGAGAGACGACAGAGAGAACCGACAGCGAACGACGAGCGTGACGAGAGCGACAGAGAACACCGAGCGAACCGACCGAGCCAGAGACCGACAGAGAGAGACCGAAGAAAGACCACGAGACCGAAGAGAGAGACCGACAGACGAGAGACCGACAGAGAGAGACCGACAGAGAGAGACCGACAGAGAGAGACGACAGAGAGAGACTGACGAGTGAAGATGAGAGGACGACGCGATGAGATAGACCTGCGAGGCAGAAGACACCGAGCGTAGTGAGAGCGACCGACGAAGTGAGAGAGACCGAGCGAGTGAGAGAAGGAGCATTACGAGAGAGACAAAAGCGACAGGAGACAAATGAGAGCAGATGACAGAGTGAGACAGAGAGAGCAGGAGAGAGACAGGAGACATGCAGAGAGGAGAAGAGAGAGAGAGAAGAGAGAGAGAGAGAGAAGAGAGAGAGAGGATCTCTCTCTCGCTCTGTCGGTCGGTCGGTCGCTCATCTACTCTCAAAGAATTGAAAATGATATGCCTTGGCAGCAGCTAATGGGGATCCGTAATAAATACAAATACATCTCAATGGCCCAGAAAGAAAGAGATTAGCTTTACATTACAGTAGGATTTATCATGCTTTTTATAATAAAAACTTTATTGAAGACACAGGTCCAGACTAAAATTAGGACCGTATGGAATCTTCTAGGGCTTTCCGTCCTCTGTTTCCTCATACTGTTTTCATTCTTTCTCTCTCACTCGGAGTGAGGACTTCCCCAACAACCATTTATTATCCAAGACATTGACACATTAATCAGCWGTCTTGATTAGATGTATTTTCTCTGTGGTACGCAACACCACCTGCCACCAAGTCATTCATCGTCAGTCTGTCTAGAGCCAAGTAGCTACAGGGAGATGAGGCTCAGTCAACTTAAAGAAATAAAATGCTGTGGAGARGGACAGGGTCTAAAGAGACACAGARGTCATTTCAACGTCTTTTCCARTTTSGTTCAACGTAATTTAATTGWAATGATGTGGAAACAACYTTGATTTAACCAGMGTGTTCCCAGTGGGTTGTTTTGTGAAGACAGGGTACAGTACTTCACTATMGGGACATGGGACAGAAAATACTTCACTATGGGGACATTGTACTGTATAGACTTCACTATGGGGACATMGAACTGTATAGACTTCACTATGGGGACWTGGTACTGTAGAGTCTTCACTATGGGGACATGGTACTGTAGAAACTTGACTATGGGGACATGGAACTGTAGAGTCTTCACTATGGGGACATGGAACTGTAGAGTCTTCACTATGGGGACATGGAACTGTAGAGTCTTCACTATGGGGACATGGAACTGTAGAGACTTCACTATGGGGACATGGGACTGAAAATACTTCACTATGGGAACATGGTACTGTGGAGACTTCACTATGGGGTCATGGTACTGTAGAGACTTCACTATGGGGACATGGTACTGTAGAGTCTTCACTATGGGAACATGGAACTGTAGAGACTTCACTATGGGGACATGGTACTGTGGAACTCACTATACGGGGTAATGGTACTGTTACGAGACTTCACTTATGGGAACCCATAGAACTGTAAGACTTCACAAGGAGAAACATCGAACTGTAGGAGACGTCAACTTATGGGACATGAACTGATGGAGACTTCACTCATGAGAACGATGGAAGCTTGCGGAAATGGACTGTGGGGACCTTGATATCGGGGACATTACTGTGAAACTTACTTATGGGGACATTACTTGAACTTCACTATGGGAACATGGTACTGTAGAACTTCACTATGGGACATGGTACTGTAGAGACTTCACTATGGACATGTACTGTAGAGCTTCACTATGGGACATAGGTAACTGTAGAACTTCACTATTGGACATGGTACTGTAGAGCTTCCACTTAATGGGACATGTACGTGGAAACTTCACTATGGGGACTGTACGTAGAACTTCCACTATGGGACATGTACTGTTAGACAGACTTAACTATGGGGACATGGGACTGGAGGTCTCAAATGCGCTGTGACCATTGTAACTGTAGAACTTCACCATATGGGACATAGGTTACTGAGAGTCTTCACTATGACATTCCGTACCTGCTGGAACTGTGGACTACTGGGACATGATACTGTAGAAGACTTCTACTATGGGACATAGGTACTGTAGAAAACCTTGACTATGGGACATGGACTACTGGTAGATCTCACTAGGGACATGTAACTAGTCGAGACATTCACTATGGGGACCATGGTACGTAGAGACTCAACTATGGACATGTACTGTAAGTCTCACATTATGGGACATGTACTGTGGAAACTTCAACTATGGGGACATGGTACTGTAGAGACTTCACTATGGGGACATGGTACTGTAGAGACTTCACTATGGGGACATGGGACTGTGGGGAAATGGGACTGTGGGGACATTGTACTGTAGAGACTTCACAATGGGGACATGTCTAGTGGGGAGATAGATTGTCTTGTGGATACGCTGCCTCTTCTAGTCCTCACAGGAGAGAACTAGCTGCCTTATAGGAACAAGGTTTCTGTGGCGTCTCCACTATAAGGACTTGTTGTCGTCCCAACTGCAGAAGCACTGCATAACACTAATGAGACTTAATATTCTCTCTCCACAACGATGATGTCATTGATTTGTTTGTTTGGATTTTGATTAGAGTTGTGATTGGACAGAGTGCTTTCGACACACTGCAGTGTATGAGGCTAAGGAAGATGTGTGAACAGGCCTGACACACACAAATTCCCACGGGAATGCGTTAGTCTGCAACACACACWCCCCTCTGAATTGATTTAGCCTGACACACACCCCTCTGAATACATAACCAAGCTCTAGGGAAGGTTCCCTGGGGATTCATACAGTTATGTATGTTATAACCTCAACAACCACTGTGTATGTAGTCTTACTGTCATCACCTTTTTAACTATTTATGCAATATTCTAATAGAAGTAGCGAGCAAGTGTTTTGGCCTCTTAGGTTTTTACCTGATGAATTATTTATACTATTGATTTTGTACTAGTAGAAGCAGTAGGTTTAAGAAGCTTCTTGTGTTTCTGGCTTGAACATTTATTTGCCTGCATTAATAGTTAAGAAAAAGAAAACCCAAGTTTATGTTCTTCTTCCACTAGAAGCTTTTGGCCCCTCTGTATCTCTGGCATTGCTGAGTTAATGTTGAGGAGCTGTAAGTAGTTTCCAAGCTCTGCTCTGCTTTGTGCTGCCGGTGCTGTTGGCAGAGTGAGGACTGATAGAGACACAGAGAGAGAGATCTGTAGCTGCACATTTATAGCCTGGGAGAAGTAGACTAGATTTCTGATAGCGAGGAGTAGAGAGAGGGAGATCTTTGGCAGAGGAAAAGAGAGAGGGATATGTCTTTCAGGAGCATGGAGAGAGATCTATGACTGAGTTGAAAGAGGGGTGTCTTTGGCAGGGAAGTAGTGTGAGTTCTCTTTTAGAAGTGTGTAGAGGGATCATTTTTATTTGAAAACTAGAGCCTGACCAATATATCTGATATTATTGGCCAATGTTGGCCTTTTACCAATATATCGATATTGGATGATAATTCTGTCGATGACCGATATTCATTAAATATGATGACAAAAGTGAGTCATGATTATCTGAACACTTGTGGCCATGCTCATGATGTCGTTATCGTTGTCATGTAAAACCATTTTTAAAGTGTTTCTTTGACAATTGCTCTTTTGGATGGCAATTAATGAACTCTGTGTGCAAAAATGTAACTTTAATTTCCCTGTTAAACACTATATGGGCAGCACCACCCTCCCTGAAGTGGACTGTATATTCTTAAGGTTTTCTTATCACGATGTGTTCTCTCTCCCAGGTGCTTGTAAGGACACAGATGACAGACAGGTAGGATTCCAGTTCAGGTGGAATTCAGACCAAGGTAGGTGTAATTTTTAGTGTGTTCAATTATGGTGTTGTTCAGGGTGAATTTGTATGTGTTTCTGACAGTCCCCTCTGTCTCAATCGCTCTCTCGGTCGATCGGTCTCTCTCTCTCTCGGTCGATCGGTCTCTCTCTCTCTCGGTCGATCGGTCTCTCTCTCTCTCTCGGTCGATCCGTCTCTCTCGGTCTCTCGGTTGGTCTCTCGGTTGGTCTCTCCCTCTGTCGCTCTCTCTGTCTGTTTCTCTCTCGGTCGGTCTCTCTCTCTCTCTCTTGGTTGGTCGGTCTCTCTCTCTCGGTCGATCGGTCTCTCTCTCTCGGTCGGTCTCGGTCGATCGGTCTCTCTCTCTCGGTTGGTCTCTGTCAGTCTCTCTCTGTTGGTCTCGGTCGGTCGGTTTCTCGATCTCTCTCGGTCGGTCGCTCTCTCGGTCGGTCAGTCGGTTGCTTTCTCTCTCTCTCTTCGTCTCTTTCTCTCCCCCGTCGTCTCTGTCCTCGGTCGGTCTCTCTCTCTCGTCGTCTCCTCTCTCTCGCGTTTCCTCGGCCTCTCCTCTCTCTCCGGCGTCTTTCTCTCTCGGTCGTTTCTCGCTCTCGGTCGGTCTTGTATCTCTCTTGGTCGGTCTCTCGCTCCACGCGTCCGGCCTCAGTCCCTCTCTCCCTCTCGATCGTGTAATCTCCTGGTATCGTCTCCTCTGCGGTTGCTCTTCGTGTCGCCGTTCTCTCGTCGGTATCTGCTTTCAAATCGGTCGGTTTGCTTCTTCGTCGGTTGCTTTCATCTCGCGATTGCTTTCCTCGTCGTCTGCTTCGCGTGCTATGTCGGTCTCGGTCGGTCGGTCGGTCTCCTCGGTCGGTTCGCTCTCTCTCTCTCCTGGTCGTCGCCTCTCTCTCTCTTCCCTGGATCGTCGCTCTCTTTCTCTCTCCGGTCGGCGACTCTCTCTCTCTCTCCGGGATCGCTCGCTCTCTCTCTCCCGTCGGCTCGCTCTCTCTCTCTCCTGGTCGGTCGCTCTCTCTCTCTCGCCGGTCGGTCGCTCTCTCTCTCTCCCGGATCGTCGCTTCGGTCGGTCGCTCTCTCTCTTCTCTGGCTCGTCGCTCTCTCTTTCTCCTGGCGGTCGCTCCTCTTCTCTCTCTCCCGGTCGGCGCTCTCCGCTCGTGCCTTCTCTCTCCCGGCGTCGCTCTCTCTCTCTCACCGGATCGGATCGCCCTCATCGGTCCGTCGCTCCTCGCGCATCTGTCGCTCGACTCGGTCGTCCTCTCTGTCGCGTCTCTCTCGTCCTCTCTCCTCTCTCGGTCTCTCCCTCTCCACGTCTCCCCTCTCTCGGTTCTCCCTCTCTCGTCTCTCCCTCTCTCGGTCTCCCCTCTCTCTCGGTTGGTCCGGTCTCTCCCTCTCTCTCGGTGGTCGGTCTCTCCCTCCTCTCGGTTGGTCGTCTCTCCTCGGTCGCTCGCTCCTTCGTCGCTCACTCTCTCTCGTTCGGTATTCTTAGGGTTTTCTTATCACAATGTGTTCTCTCCCAGGTGCTTGTAAGGACACAGATGACAGACAGGTAGGATTCCAGTTGAGGTGGTTTAAAAATGCTGATTCACAGGAACGGCACAGTGTATGGGTTAAGGCACTTTAAGGTATGGCTTGTCAAATGTTTTAACCAAGAGAGTGTGGTTCTGAAAAGGGGGAAATTAAATGCAATACTAAATGGCAGGTTTAAGCTTAATACAACCTCAAATTACGAAGGCTATGAACAATAATATGGCTACAATAGATAGACAATACAGCCTAATAACATGGCTGCTACTTCACTAATGACAGATCAGAGGGGTGCAGCCATACATTACTACCGAGCAGCACCATCATCCTCACACAACTGCATGAACTTGTATACTGAACAATAATCTAAACGTAACGGTGCTTGAGGTGTCACTACAGACCCGTGTTTGATCCCAGGCTGTAACAACCGGCGTGATCAGGAGTCCCATAGAGTGGCACACAATTGCCCCAGCGTTGTCCGGGTTGGGGAGGGTTTGGCCGGGGGGGGCTTTACTTGGCTCATCGTTCTCTAGCGACTCCTTGTGGCGGGCAGGGCACCTGCAGGCTGACTTCGGTCATCAGTTGAGCAGTGTTTCCGCCGACACATTGGTCTGGCTTCCAGGTTAAGCAGGAGGGTGTTATGAAGTGTGGTTTGGAGGGTCATGTTTCGAAGGACGCATGACTCGACCTTCGCCTCTCCCGCGCCCATTGGGAAGTTGCAGCGATGAGACAAGATCGTAATTTAATCGCAGTTGAATATCACAAAATTGTGGAGAAAAAGGGGGTAAAATACAAATAATTTGAATAAAAAAATGTTGGTCCCATATTTCATGAGCTGAAATAAGATATCCCAGACATTTTCCATACGCACAAAAAGCTTATTTCTCAAATGTTGTGCACAAATGTGTTCACATCCCTGTTAGTGAGTATTTCTCCTTTGCCAAGATAATCCATCCACTTGACAGGTGTGGCATATCAGTAAGCTGATTAAACCGCATGGTCATTACACAGGTGCATCTTGTGCTGAGGACAATAAAAGTCCACTCTAAAATGTGCATTTTCAAATCTAATTTTATTGTTCACATACTGTACATGTACAGTGAGGGAAAAAAGTATTTGATCCCCTGCTGATTTTGTACGTTTGCCCACTGACAAAGAAATTATCCGTCTATAATTTTAATGGTAGGTTTATTTGAACAGTGAGAGACAGAATAACAACAACAAAAATCCTGAAAAACGCATGTCAAAAATGTTATACATTGATTTGCATTTTAATGAGGGAAATAAGTATTTGACCCCCTCTCAATCAGAAAGATTTCTGGCTCCCAGGTGTCATTTATACAGGTAACGAGCTGAGATTAGGAGCACACTCTTAAAGGGAGTGCTCCTAATCTCAGTTTGTTACCTGTATAAAAGACACCTGTCCACAGACGCAATCAATCAATCAGATTCCAAACTCTCCACCATGGCCAAGACCAAAGAGCTCTCCAAGGATGTCAGGGACAAGATTGTAGACCTACATAAGGCTGGATTTGGCTACAAGACCATCGCAAAGCAGCTTGGTGAGAAGGTGACAACAGTTGGTGCGATTATTCGCAAATGGAAGAAACACAAAATAACTGTCAATCTCCCTCGGCTTGGGGCTCCATGCAAGATCTCACCTCGTGGAGTTGCAATGATCATGAGAACGGTGAGGAATCAGCCCAGAACTACACGGGAGGATCTTGTCAATGATCTCAAGGCAGCTGGGACCATAGTCACCAAGAAAACAATTGGTAACACACTACGCCGTGAAGGACTGAAATCCTGCAGCGCCCGCAAGGTCCCCCTGCTCAAGAAAGCACATATATATGCCCGTCTGAAGTTTGCCAATGAATATCTGAATGATTCAGAGGACAACTGGGTGGCAAACTGGTTTTGGTTCAAATGAGACCAATGGAGCCTTTGGCATCAACTCAACTCGCCGTGTTTGGAGGAAGGAGGAATGCTGCCTATGACTCCAAGAACACCATCCCCACCGTCAAACATGGAGGTGGAAACATTGTGTTCTGCTAAGGGGAAGGACGAACTTCACCGCTCAAAGGACCGATGAGCGGGGCCATGTACAGATAAATCTTGGGTGAGAACCTGCCTCTCTCAGCCAGGGCATTGAAAATGGTCTGGATGGTATATTCCAGCATGACACACCCAAACAACACGGCGAACGGGCAACAAAGAGTGTCAAGAAGAAGCCACATTAAGGTCCTGGAGTGGCCTAGCCAGTCTCCAGACCTTAATCCCAATAGAAAAATCTGTGGAGGGAGCTGAAGGTTCGAGTTGCCAATACGTAGGCCTCGAAACTTTAATGACGATGCTGCAAAGAGGAGTGGGCACAAAATCTCCTGAGATGTGTGCAAACCTGGTGGCCAACTACAAGAAACGTCTGACCTCTGTGATTGCCAACAAGGGTTTTGCCACCAAGTACTAAGTCATGTTTTGCAGAGGGGTCAAATACTTATTTCCCTCATTAAAATGCAAATCAATTTATAACTTTTTTGACATGCATTTTTCTGGATTTTTGTTGTTGTTATTCTGTCTCTCACTGTTCAAATAAACCTACCATTAAAATTATAGACGGATCATTTCTTTGTCAGTGGGCAAACGTACAAAATCAGCAGGGGATCAAATACTTTTTTCCCTCACTGTATTTAGCAGGTGTTATTGTGGGTGTAGTGAAATGCTTGTGTTCCTAGCTCCAACAGTGCAGTAGTATCTAACAATTCAAAAGTTTTGTGTCACAACGCAATGCCACAGATGTCTAAAGTTTTGAGGGAGCGTGCAATTGGCATGCTGACTGCAGGAATGTCCACCASAGCTTTTGGCAAATAATTGAATGTTATCTGAATGGAGGCCAACGTCATTTTAGAGAATTAGGCAGTATGTCCAACCGGCCTCACAACTGCAGACCACGTGTACCCACGCCAGCCCAGGACCTCCACATCCGGCTTCACCTGCAGGATTGTCTGAGACCAGCCACCCAGACAGCTGATGAAACTTAGGAGTATTTCTGTCTGTAATAAAGCCCTTTTGTTCGGAAAAACTCATTCTGATTGGCTGAGCCTAGCTCCCCAGTGGGTGGGCCTATGCCCTCCCAGGTCCACCCATGGCTGTGCCCTGCCCGGTAATATGAAATCCATAGATTAGGGCCTAATGTATTTATTTCAWTTGACTGATTTCCTTATATGAACTGTAACCTTGAAGATGTTGCGTTTATATTTTTGTTCAGTGTGTGTGTGTATATACACTGCTCAAAAAAATAAAGGGAACACTTAAACAACACAATGTAACTCCAAGTCAATCACACTTCTGTGAAATCAAACTGTCCACTTAGGAAGCAACACTGACTGACAATAAATTTCACATGCTGTTGTGCAAATGGAATAGACAAAAGGTGGAAATTATAGGCAATTAGCAAGACACCCCCAAAGGAGTGGTTCTGCAGGTGGTGACCACAGACCACTTCTCAGGTCCTATGCTTCCTGGCTGATGTTTTGGTGCACTTTTGAATGCTGCCGGTGCTTTCACTCTAGTGGTAGCATGAGACGGAGTCTACAACCCACACAAGTGGCTCAAGGTAGTGCAGCTCATCCAGGATGGCACATCAATGCGAGCTGTGGCAAGAAGGTTTGCTGTGTCTGTCAGCGTAGTGTCCAGAGCATGGAGGCGCTACCAGGAGGACAGGCCAGTACATCAGGAGACGTGGAGGAGGCCGTAGGAGGGCAACAACCCAGCAGCAGGACCGCTACCTCCGCCTTTGAGCAGGAGGAGCACTGCCAGAGCCCTGCAAAATGACCTCCAGCAGGCCACAGCAGGACATAGCCTTTCATATACTCCCTCCCTCACCCTTTCTCCCTCCACCCAGCACACATTTTGCTGTAGGGGACATTTACCCTGGGAAGGGGGGAGAGGAGGTGAGAGAGAGAGAGGACTGATGTAATGTGTTGATAGCCAGGAGGTATCTAGAGTCAAATGCCAAAAAATGTATTCCTGGCTGGATGTTTGATTGATGGGCAGCATTAAATGTAATTACCTTCAACAATCCTCTGGGAAGCTGACTGGTTAACATGGATAGACATAGGACTGTTGGATGTGTGTGTGTGTAAGTGGCATGTGTGCCTGCTTGCTTGCGAGAAAGGGAGAGATGGAGCCAGTGGGGTGGGGGGGTGGAGAAAGCCGAGAGAGAGAGACCTTGTGTGGCTGGAGAGAAGACAGTTCTCTGCTGATGTTTCTGTTCAGGAGACTCCTGCTCTGTCTCGAGACAGTTTTACCTCTGGCTGGAAGAGGCCTGTTTCACACGGAAGATGGTGTGTGTGGATGTACACACTTGCATGTGTGTCTAACACACTTGCATGCACCCGCGTGTGTCTGCGTGTGTGGGAGTTTCCAACCGAATATGTTGAATGATGTGAAACATGGATTGAGGGGTTGAGTCTCTATTGTTTTGTCTGTACAAGGGGCTCCCAAGTGGCACAGCGGTATAAGGCACTGCATCTCAGTGCTCGAGGCGACACCCTGGTTCGATTCCAGGCTCTATCACACCCGGCCGTGATTGGGAGTCCCATAGGGCAGCGCACAATTGGCTCAGCGTCGTCCGAGTTTGGCCGGTGTTGGCCGTCATTGTAAATAAGAATTAGTTGTTAACCGACTTGCCTAGTTAAATAAAGGTTAAATAACAATCCTGCTGTAGCTGAAAATCCCTGAGAATGGCAGAGGGTAAATTCTCTGTGTATGATACACAGTTCTCTGGCTGTCAGTGGAATAGGACACACACCAGGGATGGGCATTTGACATTTTTCAACTGTTCGAGTACTGGCCTGATTTTTGTTTGTGTACATTGATCTATACTGAGTGTACAAAACATTAAGAACACCTGCTCTTTCCATGAGACTGTCCAGGTAAATCCAGGTGAAAGCAATTTCAAACCCCGCCTATTTCTACGATTTCTCTTTTTAAAAATCAGATTTTAAACCTAATTCTTAATCACACTGCTAAACCTTATGCCTAGCCCTAACTTTAAATTAACACCAAAAGTGTTTTTTTATGATATTTTTTTTGCGATAAAGCCAATTTTGACTTTGTGGCTGTGCTAACTAGTGACGACCGCAAAGTAGGTGTGTAGAGAGAGAGGTCGGAATGCAATTGAGTGCGACATGAAGGACATTTAGGAGAATAACTGTTTGACGTTTGGTTTCTTTTTTGTTGTGCCCCCCCAAATGCACATGTACTGATGGAATACTAGAGGCAAAGCACATTAATAGTCTGGTTTTACAGTATTTGGGGGGGTGGGTGGATCTGTGGTTAGAGTTTTGACATCAGGTCTAGTACTCGATTACCCATCCCTAACACACACACAAAAAAGTATTTAGTCAGCCACCAATTGTGCAAGTTCTCCCACTTAAAAAGATGAGAGAGGCCTGTAATGTTCATCATAGGTACACTTCAACTATGACAGACAAAATGAGGGGGGAAAATCCAGAAAATCACATTGTAGGATTTTTTATGAATTTATTTGCAAAATATGGTGGAAAATAAGTATTTGGTCACCTACAAACAAGCTAGATTTCTGGCTCTCACAGACCTGTAACTTCTTCTTTAAGAGGCTCCTCTGTCCTCCACTCGTTACCTGTATTAATGGCACCTGTTTGAACTTATCAGTATAAAAGACACCTGTCCACAACCTCAAACAGTCACACCCAAACTCCACTATGGCCAAGACCAAAGAGCTGTCAAAGGACACCAGAAACAAAATTGTAGACCTGCACCAGGCTGGGAAGACTGAATCTGCAATAGGTAAGCAGCTTGGTTTGAAGAAATCAACTGTGGGAGCAATTATTAGGAAATGGAAGACATACAAGACCACTGATAATCTCCGTCGATCTGGGGCTCCACGCAAGATCTCACCCCGTGGGGGCAAAATGATCACAAGAACGGTGAGCAAAAATCCCAGAACCACACGGGGACCTAGTGAATGACCTGGCAGAGACTGGGACCAAAGTAACTAAGCCTACCATCAGTAACACACTATGCGCCAGGGGGACTTCAAATCCTGCAGTGCCAGAACGTGTCCCCCTGCTTAAGCCAGTACATGTCCAGGCCCGTCTTGAGTTTGCTAGAGAGCATTTGATGATCCAGAAGAAGATTGGGAGAATGTCATATGGTCAGATGAAACCAAAATATAACTTTTTGGTAAAAAACTCACCAACTCGTCCGTGTTTGTGAGGACAAAGAATGCTGAGTTGCATCCAAAGAACACCCATGCACCTTGCATCCAAGGACACAGGACGACGATCCCATGTAAAGGAAAGAATGAATGGGCCATGTATCGTGAGATTTTGAGTTGAAAAACCTTTCCTTCCATCAGCAAGGGCATGAAGATGAAACGTGGCTGGGGTCTTTCAGCATGACAATGATCCCAAACACACCGCGCCGGGCAACAGGTGGCTTCGTAAGAAGCATTTCAAGGTCCTGGAGTGGCCTAGCCAGTCTCCAGATCTCAACCCCATAGAAAATCTTTGGAGGGAGTTGAAAGTCCGTGTGCCAGAAACAGCCCCAAAACATCACTGCTCTAGAGGAGATCTGCATGGAGGAATGGGCTAAAATACCAGCAAAACAGTGTGTGAAAACCTTGTGAAGACTTACAGAAAACGTTTGACCTCTGTCATTTGCCAACAAAGGGTAAAAACAAAGTATTGAGAAAACTTTTGTTATTGACCAAATACTTATTTTCCACCATAATTTTGCAAAATAAATTCATTAAAAATCCTACAATGTGATTTCTGGGATTTTTTTTCTCATTTTTGTCTGTTCATAGTTTGAAGTGTACCTATGATGAAAATTCCAGGCCTCTCTCATCTTTTTAAGTGGGAGAACTTGCACAATTTGGTGGCTGACTAATACTTTCCCCCCACTGTATATCCACACACACACACACACACACACACACACACACCACACACACACACACACACACAATCAACACACACACAACACACACACACACACACAGACTGGAAGGAAAAATAAAAATTCAGCAGTGAAATGAAAACAGGCTGGTCTTGATCAAACCAGATCTTCTTTTCTTGATGTGCACCCGGAGCCTGGTTTGGCTCCTATCATCTGTCATGTTCATGAATAAATATGGTGCAGAAATCTTCTATTTAATAGCTTTGTGTTTCTTCAAGAGTGACTCTCTGACTTTGAGGAAATTATTCTCTGTGCTCAAAATGTGTGTGTGGCAGCCAGGAGTGTTTTCCATTATTCATCAGCACTGTGCCCATTTCCTCAGTGTCAGGGTTCCTCAGTGTCAAGTGGTAGGGCTGCACGAAGTGGGCCAAAAATCGTGTTGCGAATGTTTTACAAAATATTGCAATTTGACGTGCACTAAAGATCAGAACATATGTGAACTGTGTGAATTATAGAAATTGAATGACATATTAAAAAGGAAAATGGAAAGCAGTATCATTATTGTTTGAAACAATCTGTTCTATCTCAGAACAGCATGCCAACTGTGAATCTAACAAACAGCCAGTAGGAATAACTGTCTTAAAAACCCACAGTGACCAGGGTCTGGTTTCAATGATGGACTCTTGGCATAGAGGAACTAAGTCACTGCCTATGTCTATAAGAGAAAAAAATTATTCCTGGGACTCCCTCAACAAATCACGAGGCAGACATGCCAGATTGTTGCGATTCAAAGCCAAAGTTTGCAGGCAAAACCTTTGCAGTGGTTTAAGTTAAGGTAGTTGATGTGAAATAACCTCTGATCTCCATCTTGCCAGCTACTATTTAGTATTTTATTCACGTGCATAAGGTAGTGACGTAGTTCCTCTATGACGAGTCCATCATTGAAACCAGACTCTAGTCACTGGGGGGCGAGGCTTGGTGTGTGTGGGAAGCAGCCGCACACAGTTGCGTTTTTAGAGTTTGTCTATATTGCAGTTTCGATGTGGATTTGATTAACTGTGCAGCCCTACTAAGTCGCAGTTATGAAGCAGCTCACACCTGTTGCAGTAAGGACCATGACAGAGCTCTGCAGTGGGCCTCCCTCCCTAACCCAGAACAGCCCGACGGCCTACCAGAGATTTCCTCTGTGGGCCTCTCACTGCCACTGAGACTGGCCTTGGTATTCAGAAGACACTGTGTCCGCTGTACCCCTCCCTCCCTCTATCTCTCCTACTGCCATCATTTCACCTCCGCCTCGCTGGGCAGGAGTCATCATCACCTGGGCAACAGGGTCCCTCTTATCACTTACTTACCAGAGATGAGGTCATCAATAAGGGTCCCTGTAAGAGAGATGAAGCGGACCTAGACGTCCTCTTCCTCTTTTACTGTCCTCTCCTCTGATTGGTCCATTTACACCTCTGGCTTGTTCCCCTCTCTTCCTCATCCTTCATCCAAATACCTTCCTCTCTCACACACAGAAAGCTGAAATTATTGAAAAGCTTTCGTTGCCCTTTCTGGGATTTAAACATAAGTTATCCACATGTGGTTTTACTAAGTGGTATTTAGTTATACTCAGGCCTTTGTGTGGTCCATCAAGGCACACACACACAATGAAGACAAGCTTTCAAGCCCACAGTTTTCTGCAGGTGCAGTAGAGGAAATGTCATTTCCATTAAAAGAATGATCTGCTGGAACTCAGCTAGTGTGCAGAGTGAATCCAGCTGCAGTCTAAATCAATAATCCCCTACCTGTGAATGAAGGCTCACTTGTGTGCTAGTTCTCAGATCCATCTCCCTCCCTCTGACTACAGACAGGAAGATCAAAGGTCAGCCAATCAGCAACAGAGAGTCAGTAGAAGCTCATGTAGCTCCACTTTAAACATGTAGGATGCTTGTTAATTTATTCAGTTATTTATAGACAATTATTTAAAAATTTCTTTATACCCTTATTTTACCAGGTAAGTTGACTGAACACATTCTCATTTACAGCAACGACCTGGGGAATAGTTACAGGGGAGGGGGGGGTGAATGAGCCAATTGTCAGCTGGGGATGATTAGGTGGTCATGATGGTATGAAGGCCAGATTGGGAATTTAGCCAGGACACCAGGGTTACCACCCCTACTCTTGCCATTGGCATCTTTAGTGACCATAGAGAGTCAAGACACCCATTTAACGTCCCATCCGAAAGACGGCACCCTTCACAGGGCTATGTCCATTGGGATTTATTTATATTTTTGACCAGAGGAAAGGGGGCCTCCTACTGGCCCTCCAATACCACTTCCAGCAGCATCTGGTCTCTCATCCAGGACCAACCCTACTTAGCTTTAGAAGCAAGCCAGCATTGGAATGCAGGGTGGTATACTGCTGGCCTTGTGTGTCACCATTGTTGACAGAAACCTCCACAAAGTGTTCATGGAGAGACACACAATGTCAAATGAAACAAGAAAATGTCAACATGGATGAACTAATGCCTGTGGAAATGTTGTTTTAATATGCGTGTTATTCCATTCTCATGTGTGTGTTCTGGTGTGTGTCTCCTTCAGATTTCGACTCGGGCCTTGGCATGATGACAGGCATGAACCCTATGATGCCCGGCCTTGGTTACGTGCCCCCACCGCCCCTGCCCCATGATCTACCCATCATTAAGGAGATCATTCACTACCAGAGCTGCACCCTCTTCCCCCCAAACCCAAGTAAGTCTATTGACCTCTTACCCCAGAAAGTCGATTTAATTTAAGCCACCAGCAAAAAATCTATTGAAGTGATGGGGGCAACCCGCATGCTAGCAGATGCTAGCAGATACCCATAACCAACCATGTTGTTCCGCCTCCTACATATGCGATGACATCACCTGGTTTAAACGTCTCTAGAGACTATATCTCTCTCATCATTACTCAATGCCTAGGTTTACCTCCAATGTCCTCAAATCCTACCTTACCTTTGTCTGTACACTATGCCTTGAATCTATGCTATCGAGCCCAGAAACCTGCTCCTTTTACTCTCTGTTCCGAACGTGCTAGACGGCCAGTTCTTATAGCCTTTAGCCATTATCCTACTTCTTCTCTGTTCCTCTGGTGATGTAGAGGTTAATCCAGACCCTGCAGTGCCTAGCTCCACTCCCATTCCCCAGGCGCTCTCATTTGTTGACTTCTGTAACCGTAAAAGCCTTGGTTTCATGCATGTTAACATTAGAAGCCTACTCCCTAAGTTTGCTTTATTCACTGCTTTAGCACATTCTGCCAACCCGGATGTCTTAGCCGTGTCTGAATCCTGGCTTAGGAAAACCACCAAAAACTCTGAAATCTCCATCGTCAACTATGACATTTTCCACCAAYATAGAACTGCCAAAGGGGGCGGTGTTGCAATCTACTGCAAAGATAGCCTGCAGAGTTCTGTCCTACTATCCAGGTCTGTACACAAACAATTCGAGCTTCTACTTCTAAAAATTCACCTTTCCAGAAACAAGTCTCTCACTGTTGCCGCTTGCTATAGACCTCCCTCTGTCCCCAGCTGTGCCCTCGATACCATATGTGAAATGATTGCCCCCCATCTATCTTCTGAGCTCATGCTACTAGGTGACCTAAACTGGGACATGCTTAACACCCCGGCCATCCTACAATCTAAACTTGATGCCCTCAATCTCACACAAATTATCAATGAACCTACCAGGTACAACTCCAAATCCGTAAACAAGGGCACCCTCATAGATGTCATCCTAACTAACTCGCCCTCCAAATACACCTCTGCTGTTTTCAATCAAGATCTCAGCGATCACTGCCTCATTGCCTGCATCCGTAATGGGTCTGCGACCAAACGACCACCCATCATCACTGTCAAACGCTCCCTAAAACACTTCAGCGAACAGGCTTTTCTAATCGACCTGGCCGGGGTATCCTGGAATGATATTCTTTAAAAGTGCCTTCCTCACCATCTTAAATACGCATGCCCCATTCAAAGAAATTTGAACTAGGAATAGATATAGTCCTTGGTTCACTCCAGACCTGTGGCGTTCTGCATTAGCATTGAATAGCCCCCATGATATGCAACTTTTCAGGGAAGTTAGGAACAAATATACACAGGCAGTTAGGAAAGCTAAGGCTAGCTTTTTCAAACAGAAATGTGCATCCTGTAGTACTAACTCAAAAAAGTTCTGGGACACTGTAAAGTCCATGGAGAATAAGAGCACCTCCTCCCAGCTGCCCACTGCACTGAGGCTAGGAAACACTGTCACCACCGATAAATCCACTATAATTGAGAATTTCAATAAGCATTTCTCTACGGCTGGCCATGCTTTCCACCTAGCTACCACTACCCCGGTCAACTGCCCGGCACCCTCCACAGCAACCCGCGAAAGCCCCCACCATTTCTCCTTTACCCAAATCCAGATAGCTGATGTTCTGAAAGAGCTACAAAATCTGGAACCCTATAAATCAGCCGGACTAGACAATCTGGACCCTCTCTTTCTAAAATGATCTGCCGAAATTGTTGCAACCCCTATTACTAGCCTGTTCAACCTCTCTTTCGTATCGTCTGAGATTCCCAAAGATTGGAAAGCTGCCGCGGTCATCCCCCTCTTCAAAGGGGGTGACACTCTAGACCCAAACTGCTACAGACCTATATCTATCCTACCCTGTCTTTCTAAGGTCTTCGAAAGCCAAGTTAACAAACAGATTACCGACCATTTCGCATCCCACCGTACCTTCTCTGCTATGCAATCTGGTTTCAGAGCTGGTCATGAGTGCACCTCAGCCACGCTCAAGGTCCTAAACGACATAATAACCGCCATCGATAAGAGACATTACTGCGCAGCCGTATTCATCGACCTGGCCAAGGCTTTCGACTCTGTCAATCACCACATTCTTATTGGCAGACTCGACAGCCTTGGTTTCTCAAATGATTGCCTTGGCTGGTTCACCAACTACTTCTCTGATAGAGTTCAGTGTGTCAAATCGGAGGGCCTGTTGTACGGGCCTCTGGCAGTCTCTATGGGGGTGCCACGGGGTTCAATCCTCGTGCCGACTCTCTTCTCTGTATACATCAATGATGTTGCTTTTGCTGCTGGTGATTCTCTGATTGCACCTCTACGCAGACGACACCATTCTGTATACTTCTGGCCCTTCTTTGAACACTGTGTTAACTAACCTCCAGACGAGCTTCAATGCCATACAACTCTCCTTCTGTGGCCTCCAACTGCTCTTAAACGCAAGTCAAACTAAATGTATGCTATTCAACCGATCACTGCCCGCACCTGCTCGCCCGTCCAGCATCACTACTCTGGACTGCTCTGACTTAGAATACGTGGACAACTACAAATACCTAGGTGTCTGGTTAGACTGTAAACTCACCTTCCAGACTCACATTAAGCATCTCCAATCCAAAATTAAATCTAGAATTGGCTTCCTATATTGCAACAAAGCATCCTTCACTCATGCTGCCAAACATACCCTCGTAAAACTGACCATCCTACCGATCATCGACTTCGGTGATGTCATCAATAAAATAACCTCCAACACTGTACTCAACAAACTGGATGCAGTCTATCATAATGCCATCCGTTTTGTCACCAAAGCCCCATACACTACCCACCATTTTGACCTGTACTCTCTCGTTGGTTGGCCCTCGCTTCATACTCGTCGCCAAACCCACTGGCTACAGGTTATCTACAAGTCTCTGCTAGGTTAAAGCCCCACCTTATCTTAGCTCACTGGTCACCATAGCAGCACCCACTCGTAGCACGCGCTCCAGCAGGTATATCTCACTGGTCACCCCCAAAGCCAATTCCTCCTTAGGTCGTCTTTCCTTCCAGTTCTCTGCTGCCAATGACTGGAACGAACTGCAAAAATCTCTGAAGCTGGAGACCCATATCTCCCTCACTAGCTTTAAGCACCAGCTGTCAGAGCAGCTCACAGATTACTGCACCTGTACATAGCCCATCTATAATTTAGCCCAAACAACTACCTCTTCCCCTACTGTATTTATTTATTTTGCTCCTTATTTTGCACCCCATTATTGCTATCTCTACTTTGCACATTCTTTCACTGCAAATCTACCATTCCAGTGTTTTACTTGCTATTTACCTCGCCACCATGGCCTTTTTTGCCTTTACCTCCCTTATCTCACCTCATTTGCTCACATTGTATATAGACTTATTTTTCTACTGCATTATTGACTGTGTGTTTTGTTTATTCCATTTGTAACTCTGTGTTATTGTATGTGTCGAATTGCTATGCTTTATCTTGGCCAGGTCGCAGTTGCAAATGAGAACTTGTTCTCAACCAGCCTACCTGGTTAAATAAAGGTTAAATAAAAAAATAAAAAAATAAAAAGGTGAATTAATCTCCCAGTTTCTGGTGGAAAGCAGACTGAACCAGGTTTTCCTCTAGGATTTTGCCTGTACTTAGCTCCATTTGGTTTCTTTATTATCCTGAAAAACTCCCCAGTCCTTAATGATTACAAGCATACCAATAACATGATGCAGCCACCACTATGATTGAAAATATGAAGTGGTATTCTGTTTTGTATTGGATTTGCCCCAAACATAACACTTTGTATTCAAGTCAAAACATTAATTGCTGTGACACATTTTTTGCAGTATTACTTTTGTGCCTTGTTGCAAACAGTATGCGTGTTTTGGAATATTTGTATTCTGCACTGGCTTCCTCCTTTTCACTCTGTCAATTAGGTTAGTTTTGTGGAGTAACTACAATGTTGGTCCATCCTCAGTTTTCTCCTATCACAGCCATTAAACTCTGTAACTGTTTTAAAGTCACTATTGGCCTCATGGTGAAATCCCTGAGCGGTTTCCTTCCTCTCCAGCAACTGAGTTAGGAAGGACGCCTTTATCTTTGTAGTTACTGGGTGTATTGATACACCATCCAAAGTGTAATTAAGTGTCACCATGCTCAAAGAGATATTCAATGTCTGCTTTTCTTATTTTTACCCATCTACCAATAGGTGCCCTTCTTTGCGGGGGATTGGAAAACCTCCCTGGTCTTTGTGGTTGAATCTGTGTTTGAATTTCACTGCTTGACTGAGGGACCTTACAGATAGTGTGTGGGGTACAGAGATGAGGTAGTCATTCACAGTGAGTCCATGCAACTTATTATGTGACTTGTTAAGCAAAATGTTCCTCTACAATTTATTTAGGCTTGACATAACAAAGGGGTTGAATACTTATTCACTCAAGACATTTCAGCTTTTCATTTTGTATTAATTTCAAACATTTTGAAAAACTTAATTACACTTTGACATTATTGGGTATTGTCTGACAAAAAAAGACAATTTAATCAATTTTGAATTCAGGCTGTAACAGAATTTTTGTTTTTTTAAGTTAGTGGTGCAAAGTCATTGCCGCCACACACAAAAATATGGAACATGGGAAAAAAATTCTGCAGAGGCGCACTATGAAGATGCTAGAACAATCCACATTTACTTTTCCACGGCAAACGAGCAATGAATAGAAAAACCAGACAACCCCATAGTAGAATAGTTTATCTGTTTACCTAGTTAGCTTGTTATGTGAATCCAAGATGGCGTAGCAGTCGGACGTGTGTTTTTGTCTTGTCCCGTGTAAATAATCGTTTTCCTCGTTTTTTCCGTTTATATTTTAATCTCACTTTCCATCTACGGACTGAATATACTCTCCTGCAACCCCCAACACCCAATGTGGTACGGATCTGCTATTTTTATACTTTAGAACCGGAACCCCCATCAGAAGCTAGCCAGCTAACTAACTACTAGCTAGTTATCAGTTAGTCACTGCTAGTGGTCTTTACCGTTAACTCGGACACCAGCCAGCCTCAGCTTGGTCAATACATGCCAGTCTGCACAGCGCGATATCAACCCAGAGAATATCGGACTGCTTTTTCTCCACTGCCACGAAGCTAGCACAGTTAGCAAACACAATTCTACAATTCACAACCTCTCTTTCGCCATCGCCATCCGGCTTGGATTCTCTGTCGACACGACCACGTCTGGTCTGCAGACGTATACCCCACCCGCTGTGCCCTCAACCGGCCTCCGTCTGAGCAGACACCCCCGGGCTACTAACTTTAAACGCCGCGTGCTAGCTTAGTGGAGGCCTCCCTGCTCCATCTACGGCTGCCCCTGACACTATGATCACTTGGCTACATAGCTGATGCATGCTTGACTGTCCATTAATTCACGGTACTCCATTCTGTTTATTTGTGTTTTATCTGTCGGCTCTGTGCTTTAACTCAGGATCTGTGTGTAGTTAATCCGACCCTCTCTGCCGAGTGTCGCCATTTTTACCTGTTGTTGCTGTGTTAGACTAGCACCCTGTTATTGCTGCTGTTATCTTACCTGTTGTTTTAGCTAGCTCTCCCAATCAAGACCTGCAATCCACTTTATGCCTTATTGTATGTCTCTCTCATATCAATATGCCTTGCATACTGTTGTCAGGCTAGTTATCATTATCATTGTTTTGGTTTGCAATGGACCCTGTAGTTCCACTCTCCGTACCTCTGTACCTCCTTTGTCCACCCCCCACACATGCGGTGACCTCACCCATTGAGACCAGCATGTCCAGAGATACAACCTCTCTTATCATCACCAGTGCCTGGGTTGCCTCCGCTGTACCCGCGCCCCACCATACCCTGTCTGCACATTATGCCCAGAATCTATTCTACCACGCCATAAATCTGTCCTTTATTCTTTGTCCCCAACGCTCTAGGCGACCAGTTTGATAGCCTTTAGCCGCACCCTCATCCTACATTCTCTGTTCCTCGGGTGATGTGGAGGTAAACCCAGGCCCTGCATGTCCCCAGTCACCTCATTTGTTGACTTCTTGTGATCGAAAAAGCCTTGGCCTCATGCATGTCAACATCAAGAGCCTCCTCCCTAAGTTTGCCTTACTCACCGCTTTAGCACACTCCTGCAACCCTGATGTCCTTGCCGTGTCGCGAATCCTGGCTTAGGAAGGCCACAAAAATTCTGGATTTCCATACCGCAACTATAACATCTTTCCGTCAAGATAGAACTGCAAAGGGGGAGGAGTTGCAATCTACTGCAGAGATAGCTGCAAAGTTCTGTATACTTTCCAGGTCTATGCCAAACAGTTCGAACTTCTAATTTTAAAAATGAATCTTCAGAATAAGTCTCTCACTGTTGCCGCCTGCTACCGACCCCCTCAGCTCCCAGCTGTGCCCTGACACCATCTGTGAATGATCTGTCCCCCATCTAGCTTCAGAGTTTGTTCTGTTAGGTGACCTAAACTGGGATATGCTTAACACCCGGCATCCTACAATCCAAGCTTGATGCCCTCAATCTCACACAAATCATCAAGGAACCACCAGGTACAACCCTAATCCGTAAACATGGGCACCCTAATAGACATTATCCTGACCAACCTGCCTCCAAATACACCTCTGCTGTCTTCAATCAAGATCTCAGCGATCACTGCCTCATTGCCTGTATCGCCACACGGTCCGCGGTCAAACGACCACCCCTCATCACTGTCAAACGCTCCCTAAAACACTTCTGCGAGCAGGCTTTCTAATCGACCTGCCGGGTACCCTGGAAGGATATTGACCTCATCCCGTCAGTTGAGGATGCCTGGTCATTCTTTAAAAGTACTTCCTCACCATATTAGACAAGCATGCTCCGTTCAAAAAATGCAGAACCAAGAACAGATATAGCCCCTTGGTTCACTCAGACCTACTGCCCTCGACCAGAAAAAAACATCCTGTGGCAACTGCAATAGCATCGAAGAGCCCGCGATATGCAACTGTTCAGGGAAGTCAGGAACCAATACACGCAGTCAGTCAGGAAAGCAAGGCCAGCTTTTTCAAGCAGAAATTTGCATCCTGTAGCTCTAACTCCAAAACGTTCTGGGTACTGTAAAGTCCATGGAAACAAGAGCACCTCCTCCAGCTGCCACTGCACTGAGGCTAGGTAACACGGTCACCACTGATAAGCCGTGATAATCGAAAACTTCAACAAACATTCTCAATGGCTGGCCATGCCTTCTCTGGCGACTCCAACCTGGCCAACAGCCCCGCCCCCCCGCTGCTACTCGCCAAACCTCCCCAGCTTTCTCCTTTTACCCATATCCAGATAACAGATTGTTCTGAAAGAGCTGGAAAACTGGACCCTACAAATCAGCTGGGCTTACGACATCTGGACCCCTATTTCTGAAACTGTCCGCCGCCATTGTCGCACCCCCTATTACCAGCCTGTTCAACTCTCTTCTTGTATCATCTGAGATCCCAAGGATTGGAAAGCTGCCGCGGTCATCCCCTCTTCAAAGGGGGGACACCCTGACCCAAACTGTTACAGACCTATATCATCCTGCCTGCTATCTAAGGTCTTCGAAAGCCAAGTCAACAAACAGATCACTGCATCTCGAATCCCACCGTACCTTCTCGCTGTGCAATCCGGTTTCCGAGCCGGTCACGGGTGCACCTCAGCCACGCTCAAGGTACTAAACGATATCATAACGCATCGATAAGACATTACTGTGCAGCCGTCTTCATCGACCTGGCCAAGGCTTTCGACTCTGTCAATCACCAATATTCTTATCGGCAGACTCAGTAGCCTCGGTTTTTCTAATGACTGCCTTGCCTGGTTCACCAACTACTTTGCAGACAGAGTTCAGTGTGTCAAATCGGAGGGCATGTTGTCGGTCCTCTGGCAGTCTCTATGGGTACCACAGGGTTCAATTCTCGGCCGACTCTTTTCTCTGTATACATCAATGATGTTGCTTCTTGCTGCGGGCGATTCCCTGATCACCTCTACGCAGACGACACCATTCTATATACTCCGGCCCTTCCTTTGGACACTGTGCTTCTAACCTCCAAAGAGCTTCAATGCCATACAACACTCTTCA
Organism: Salvelinus sp. IW2-2015; assembly: GCF_002910315.2. Classification (NCBI taxonomy): domain Eukaryota; kingdom Metazoa; phylum Chordata; class Actinopteri; order Salmoniformes; family Salmonidae; genus Salvelinus; species Salvelinus sp. IW2-2015. The sequence goes on along the minus strand of NC_036846.1, from coordinate 17,004,154 downwards.
GTGGCCTCCAACTGCTCTAAACGCTAGTAAAACAATGCATGCTTTTCAACCGTCGTGCTGCACCCGCACGCCCGACTAGCATCACCACCCTGGACGGTTCTGACCTAGAATATGTGGACATCTATAAGTACCTAGGTGTCTGGCTAGACTGCAAACTCTCCTTCCAGACTCATATCAAACATCTCCAATCCAAAATCAAATCAAGAATCGGCTTCTATTCCGCAACAAAGCCTCCTTCATCGCCGCCAAACCTTACCCTAGTAAAACTGACTATCCTACCGATCCTCGACTTCGGCGATGTCATCTACAAAATAGCTTCAATACTCTACCTCAGCAAACTGGATGCAGTTTATCAACAGTGCCATTCGTTTTGTTACTAAAGCACCTTATACGACCCACCACTGCGACCTGTATGCCTAGTCGGCTGGCCCTCGCTACATGTTCGTCGTCAGACCCACTGGCTCAGGTCATCTACAAGGCTATGCTAGGTAAAGTGCGCCTTATCTCAGTTCACTGGTCACGATGGCTACACCCACCGCAGCACGCGCTCCAGCAGGTGTATCTCACTGATCATCCCTAAAGCCAAAACCTCATTTGGACGCCTTTCCTTCCAGTTCTCTGCTGCCTGCGACTGGAACGAATTGCAAAAATCTCTGAAGTTGGAGACTTTTATCTCCCTCAACAACTTTAAAAATCTGCTATCCGAGCAGCTAACCGATCGCTGCAGCTGTACATAGTCCTCTGTAAACTACCCACCCAATTTACCTTACCTCACCCCCCATACTGCTTTTATTTATTTACTTTTCTGCTCTTTTGCACACCAGTATCTCTTCTGCACATGATCATCTGATGATTTATCACTCCAGTGTTATCCTAAATTGTAATTTATTCGATTTATTGCCTACCTCATGCCGTTTGCACATTGTATATAGATTTCTCTTTTTTTTTCTACCATGTTATTGACTTGTTTATTGTTT
>NC_036846.1:16991599-17003152 GCF_002910315.2 Salvelinus sp. IW2-2015 | reverse complement strand
TCTCTACCAAATCTCCAGATTACTACCGCAAGCTCTGGACCTTTACACCGGATCAGATAGCTAGCTGCAATCTGAGTGCTACTCCTGGCTAACGTCTCTGTCCCGAAGCAAGCAACAGTTAGCCTTGAGCTAGCCTCGAGCTAGGCCAATCTCCCGGCTAGCCGAAGAGGTCCTCCGGCTAATTCTTGTGCTACAATACATATTTTGCCAATTGGCCTGGACCTTTTTTTCCGACACAGAGCCCTGCCAATCCATCACAATGGTCTAAATCAGCTACAAGCTAATTTAGCCACCTTCTGCACAGACACCAGCCCTGTTATTAGCCTGGATATTACTCACCAATTTACCAGCATCAGACTGTCTCTCGACAACAACCCGGATTCCTGCCGTAATCCCTGAGCCACTACTCTGATCCTCACAGCTAGCTTGCAGCTAGCGCAGCTAGCGCCACTGCCACGAAGCTAGCACCAGTTAGCAAACACAATTCTACAATTCACAACCTCTCTTTCGCCATCGCCATCCGGCTTGGATTCTCTGTCGACACGACCACGTCTGGTCTGCAGACGTATACCCCACCCGCTGTGCCCTCAACCGGCCTCCGTCTGAGCAGACACCCCCCGGGCTACTAACTTTAAACGCGCGTGCTAGCTTAGTGGAGGCCTCCCTGCGTCCATCTACGGCTGCCCCCTGGACACTATGATCACTTGGCTACATAGCTGATGCATGCTTGACTGTCCATTAATTCACGGTACTCCATTCTGTTTATTTGTGTTTTATCTGTCGGCTCTGTGCTTTAACTCAGGATCTGTGTGTAGTTAATCCGACCCTCTCTGCCGAGTCGTCGCCATTTTTACCTGTTGTTGCTGTGTTAGACTAGCACCCTGTTATTGCTGCTGTTTATCTTACCTGTTGTTTTTAGCTAGCTCTCCCAATCAAGACCTGCAATCACTTTATGCCTTATTGTGATGTCTCTCTCATTATCAATAGCCTTGCATACTGTGTTCAGGCTAGTTATCATTATCATTGTTTTGTTGCAATGGACCCTGTAGTTCCACTCTCCGTACCTCTGTACCTCCTTTGTCCACCCCCCACCACATGCGGTGACCTCACCCATTGAGACCAGCATGTCCAGAGATACAACCTCTCTTATCATCACCAGTGCCTGGGCTGCCTCCGCTGTACCCGCCGCGAACAGAGGAGTGAGTAGGATGAGGGTGCGGCTAAAGGCGAATCTCTCTACTCCATGTGTAACTCTGTGTTGTCTGTTCACACTGCTATGCTTTATCTTGGCCAGGTCGCAGTTGCAAATGAGAACTTGTTCTCAACTAGCCTACCTGGTTAAATAAAGGTGAAATAAAAAAATAAAAAATAAAATGTGTTCTATGGGAGAGAAATATTCCTCTCAAGGTGCATTCAAGTTGCAAGTGTCATAGGGAGGGAAACATGCATTCTGACAAGCAGTCAATGCACAACAATTCATAATGCAAATTGTAATAGCAGCAGTTTTAATTGCATTTGTTAAAGAAGCGGATCCCAGCTTTTCATTCCTTCTTTATTGATTTATCAACTCCTTTAATATGTGTGAACTGCACCATTTTAAACCCAGTGTTTTTAGCAACTGCATAGTTAAGCATGTTACTGCTCTGCAATTTGCAAAGAGTGCCTAGGGGAGATTGGGGCTGAATGTAACACAGATCAATTTGGCAACAGCTGGCAACAGCTCTGGTGGACATTCCTGCTGTGATCATGACAATTGCGCGCTCCCTCAACTTGAGGCGTCTGTGGCATTGTGTTGTTTGACACAACTGCATTTTTTTGTGGCCTTTTATTGTCCCCAACACAAGGTGCACCTGTGTAATGATCATGCTGTTTAATCAGCTATGTGATATGCCACACCCGTCAGGTGGATGGATTATCTTGACAAAGGTTAAACTGCTCACCATCAGGGATGTGAACAAATTTGTGAACAACATTTGAGAGAAATAAGCATTTTTTGCGTATGGAAAATATCTGGGATCTTTTATTTCAACTCGTGACCAACACTTGTGTTTCTATTTTTGTTCAGTGTGTATATATACAGGTGATAATGCTTATTGCTAATAGCATACCTGATAATATGGACCATGCATAGGCTATATGCATGGTCCAATCTGTTAAAATAATTTTAAGAAATAATTTTGCCAATATGTTATTGGGCTCATTTCTGGAAATGTAAATGATATTTTAGATGGTGCCAGCAAAATGTAATTTTCATTCATTTTGAAGTAGAATGTCCTTTTAAAAAGTCACCAGAACTGTGCTTCTCGGCCTCTACGTAACAATTCTGATTGTGTGCGTGTGTGTGTCTGTGAAGAACACCCAGTGGGAGCTCTCCTTTAATATCTCTGAGAGAGAACTTTGTCTGGTGACTTTTTCAAAGAAAGCTCACTTGTCAGATTTGGAAGGGATCAATTTCACCCTAAACTAAAACAAAAGCAAATTTTCTCTCGTCAGTTGTTGGGAATTCAGGCTCCTTCAGAAAACACAGTCTGGAGTCACTCCCCCTCTCCTTCCTTAAGCACACAAGGCTTTCATGTTGTGTGTGTGTTTTCAATGTGAATATTCTTCCTGTCTCTCTCTCCCTCTTGCCTATTATGGTCTTCCCTCTCCCCCTGGTTTTTTCTCTCCTCCTCATCTTCTACCGTCTCTTTTCTCTCTCGCTCTCCCTCCTCTTCTTACCTATGGTCTTCCCCTGTATTTCTGTCTCCTCTCTCTGTCCACTCCCTGTCTTCCCCCTGTATTTCTGTCTCCTCTCTCTGTCCGCTCCCTGTCTTCCCCCTGTATTTCTGTCTCCTCTCTGTCCGCTCCCTGTCTTCCCCCTGTAATGTTCTGTCTCCTCTCTGTACGCTCCCTGTCTTCCCCCTTTATTCTGTCTCCTCTCTGTCCGCTCCCTGTCTTCCCCCTCTATTTTCTGTCTCCCTCTCTGTCCGCTCCCTGTCTTCCCCCTGTATTTCTGTCTCCTCTCTCTGTACACTCCCTGTCTTCCCCCTTATTTCTGTCTCCTCTCTCTGTCCTCCCTGTCTTCCCCCTGTATTTCTGTCTCCTCTCTCTGTCACTCCCTGTCTTTCCCCTGATATTCTGTCTTCCTCTCTGTACGCTCCTGTCTTCCCCCTATTTCTGTCTCCTCTCTGCACTCCCTGTCTTCCCCCTGTATTCTTGTCTCCTCTCTCTGTCCGCTCCCTGTCTTCCCCCTGTATTTCTGTCTCCTCTCTCTGTACAGCTCCCTGTCTTCCCCTGTATTTCTGTCTCCCACTCTGTAACCAGTCCCCTGTTCTTCCCCCTGTATTTCTGTCTCCTCTCTCTGTCCGCTCCCTGTCTTCCCCCTGTATTTCTGTCTCCTCTCTCTGTCCGCTCCCTGTCTTCCCCTCTATTTCTGTCTCCTCTCTCTGTCTGCTCCCTGTCCTCCCCCTCTATTTCTGTCTGCTCCTTGTCTTCCCCCTCTTTCTCTCGCTCTCCTCTGTCCGCCCCATGTCTTTCTATTCATTTTCTCGCTATCACTTTTGTGTTCCTCATGAAAGGCAGAGTCTCTTCAAGGAGGGGTATCTTTAAAGCCCTACTTCAGAGGAAGCCTATTTATTCTCCAGATTAAAGTTATCACAGGGCTCCTTGATGAGCCTCTGTCCCTCTGTTTGGCAAATAGAAAGACATCTGCTCAGCCATTAGTTAGTGAATCATTGTGACCGTTGAGAATAGTAAACTCCACTGCGGAGGTCACAGCACCATGAGGCTGATGTTTAGAGGACTAGTGGGGGACCAGGAGGAAGAGGGGGTCTTTTTGACCTCAACCTGAAGACGATGAAACAGAGTATTCGAGGTAGATTAGAAAATAGGCCCATTGGGAAGTGATATAGGTGATGAGGAGAGAAAATAGATTACATCTACTAGGAAAATAAAAGAAAGAAAGCAATATAGAGAGAATAAAAGAAAGGTCAGAGCTGAAGGGTCTGTTTTCTGTTATTTTTGTAGAGATCCAAGCCATGTCATCTTTTTTTCTGCCCTTCACCTGTATGTTTGTGTGTGGTCCAGGGGCGTGGGAGGGTTAGAGGAGCCTGGTGAGTCAGTGTCCCTGTCATCCCCAGGGCAGCAGGTCAACAGGCTGCATATGGTGGCCATCACAGGGAGCAGGACCTCCAGGCTACCCTGACACCATACAGCCCCTCACACTGACCTTGATCTGAATAACACCTGCAGGGGATCTCTCTCTCTTTCTCTCGCTCTACTCTCTTTCTCTCGCTCGACTCTTTCACTCCCCCTTTCTCTCGCTCGACTCTTTCACTCCCCCTTTCTCTCGCTCGACTCTTTCACTCCCCCTTTCTCTCGCTCGACTCTTTCTCTCGCTTTGAACCGTTCAATTCACATGTTTATCTAGCCCCCTCTTTCCTTATTTTCCCTCTCCTGCTCTTCTTTTTTTTCCTGCCTCCCTCCAAACAAACGTTCCAAAAGAGATATTGACTGGCTACAGTAGGCTAGCCAAGACCAATGCTCGCTGTCTTTTTGTAGCTCAACAGTAGCCAGCATATTGCTAGTATGTTCACTATTGAAGGTTTAATATTGTAAATAACTTTCTCTAAAAGTAAAAAGCTGCTCCAGAAGTTGTAACTCGTGGAAGCGTGGTGGTGCTTGAATGAACGGCCAATCATATTTCCCAAATACAAATAGCATGACATTTACGCTTGTGGTCTTCAATGGTTGGCGACAGAGCAGGTAAATGTTGAACTGGAATGCGAAGATGCGCTGAAAATGTACTGTCGGGCCATTGACTGACAAGATCCACTGGCCCGACCGACACATGTTTTTACTGGTCCCGGGCTGGCGGGCCATCATTATTATAGGACCCTGCCCAGGAAATAAAATAAATGACTGTTCTAGAAAACAATAGGCTAAGTGGATTTCCACTCCACATTATATGGGACGTGCAAATTCATGCTCTCTCCATCCGAGTAGAAATTTGACAGCCAGGTACACAGCCAGGTACCGAGAGGTGGAACAGATAGCAGACTGTCAAACCAGCAGTCTTTCCCTGTCATCGCGCACTTTGTGACTGACAGGCGCCTGTCCTATCAATAGATCGCTAGGAGATGCATATTGTTCATTCTAGGCGCAGAGTGCACTAGCAGACTTTTTTTCCCGACTAGCGAATTGAAGTCTAGTTTAATTTAAGGCTGAAAATGAGTCTGTAATTGGCTGTATAGACAACAGCCGGCGCTAGTGGAAAACACTGATGATGGATCTTAACATAAGTATAGGTGTGTGTTTGTCCCAGCAAGCAGAGTGGGCGGTACAGGATGGCCGTTATTGTCTTGTTTCACGGAGATTTCAGGGAAAGAATGGAGAGCTCTATTGTTATTAAGTTACCGTTTCCCATTCTATATGTTGTTTGGTAAAGTCAATATGGCTGAACACAGGCTAGCAAAAAGTTTATGGGTGAGTCCTTCAGGCTTCTGTGTAGGCCTCATCTCCCGTTAAACAGGATTGTCACAGTGGCCAGTGGCATTGTAAATTCAGCTCCCAGGACACCAATGTTGCCTCTATCCATGTTGCTGAAGATTCTGATCGGCACCATCTCCTTGTTGACAAGTAGCCACCACATTTTGCATTCTCCAGTGTCACTCCCACCGTTCATACTCTTTCCGTAGTACAGAGACCACCCCCACTGAACCTAGAAAATACATGCACATTGGGTTTTAAAAGCAGACTTTCAGATCATAGAGCCATCGGCTAAATGTCGAAGGACTTTAACTGAACAACAGTGGCACAGGTCTGGCCCTCTGGAAGATCTGAGCTTTGAAACAAGCTTCATATCACTGACGTTTTAACATAAGAGGCCTTGCTCTTGCACCACAAGGCTCTGCCATAGATCTCTAGGAGGGCAGAGGCGTCTCAGAGTAGGAATGCAGATCTAGGATCAGGTCTCCCCCGTCCATATCTAAAAGGGCAAACTGATCCTAGATCAGCACTCTGACTCTGAGATTGGTTATGATTACAGGCCCTGGTGATTAGTTCTGTCCAGAGCAGTAGAGCCCCATGTATGGTTCAGTAAACTCTCATCTGTGTTCAATTAATCAGGTCTCTCAAGCAATGAACCATTCACATGAGAGAATCAACCAGCTTTTGGCTAAGAGGATGCATTTGTGTTTATCCCACAATAGTTTTCACATTAACATTAGATATCAATAGAAAAGTTATCCAAGCGTATTGCTGTATGTTTTCGTCATTATTGCTACTCGTTGGTCATGGGAGATATTTCCAAATGTAATTTTTCAAATAGTACTTTAATAGATTTTCCCAGCATGAAGCCTCTGAATTAATCAAATGGATATTGTATAACATAAATTACAGCCTGCACATTGCATTATGATAACAGTACTTCTAAATGCATAAATCAATTTCACATTATTCTTTCACTGTAGAAACACTAGTTTTATTTGTGTTGTAAATTCAGACTGAGTATTTAACTGCTTCTTTAACTTCTTATGGATAGGGGGCAGCATTTTCACGTTTGGATGAAAAGCATGCCCAGAGTAAACTGCCTCCTACTCAGTCCCAGATGCTAATATATGCATATTATTATTAGTATTGGATAGAAAACACTCTGAAGTTTCTAAAACTTTTTGAATCATGTCTGTGACTATAACAGAACTTATTTGTCAGGCAAAACCCAAAGGACAAACCATTCAGATTTTTTTTTTTGAGGTCACTCTCTTTTCAATGGCATTTCAATGTGTATCCAGATTTCTAAGGGACCTTCCTGCAGTTCCTATCGCTTCCACTGGATGTCAACAGTCATTCGAAATTGGTTGAGGTTTTTCCTTTGAGAAATGAAGAAGTAGCCATGTTCAGAATGATGCTCCAGTGAAGTGTACTGTTTGTTAGAGGCGTGTGACCAGAAAGCATGCTACACATTGTTTTCCTCCGGTATTGAACACAGATCATCCCGTCTTCAATTTTAGCGGTTATTTACGTAAAAAAATACCTAAAGTTGTATTACAAAAGTAGTTTGAAATGTTTGGACAAAGCTTACAGGTAACTTTTGAGATATTTTGTAGTCATGTGGAGCGAGTTGGAACCGGTGTTTTTCTGGATCAAACGCGCCAAATAAATTGACATTTTGAATATATATCAACGGAATTAATCGAACAAAAGGACCATTTGTGATGTTTATGGGACATATTGGAGTGCCACCAGAAGAAGCTCGTCAAAGGTAAGGCATGAATTATATCTTTATTTCTGCGTTTTGTGTCGCGCCGGGAGGGTTGAAATATGATGGTCTGTGATTGTTAGCTGGGGTGCTATCCTCAGATAATATCATTGTTTGCTTTCGCTGTAAAGCATTTTTTAAATCTGACACGTTGGCTGGATTCACAACAAGTGTAGCTTTAATTTGGTATATTGAATGTGTGATTTCATGAAAGTTTAATTTTTATAGTAATTTATTTGAATTGATTATTTGAATTTATTTGAATGAGTGTGTTAAGCTTTTTTAAGCCTTAAGTTTTCAAGGTTCTGGTGGGTCACATTGAGATTGACTTTATAATTTAAATGTAGACTCAGCGAGACAACGTTGCCACGAGCAGCACTGCAGATATTGGACGCGTTTGAGTGGTAAGACTAAAGCATCCGACTATAGACTAAAGTCGGGAGAGGTGCATCTGTGACAGCCGAAAGTCTGATACTGTAGTTTTTCTTCAGCAAGGCTCAGATCAACAGTGTCTGGTTTGGAGATGACATAACCTATAACAAAAGCATGTCTGTTATACAAAATAAATGGCCAAATAAATGCAGTCTTTACCACTAGCGCCAGCTAGTCTATACAGCCGATTAGTTATATTCAGCCGGATCCTTTTTCCACTTAAATTAACTAGGCTACTTTTCAATTCGCTAGTCAGAAAGTCTGCCGAGCCTTCTCCCACTAGAATGATATGCATCTTCTAGCAGTCTATTGATAGGACAGGCGTGTGCACTGTGGTCTTGCTCTTGCAACTCCTGTGGGAGGCCGGCCGCATGCACGCTGGCACGGTCGCCAGGTGTCCGGTGTTTCCTCCGACACATCGGTGCGGCTCGCTTCCGGGTTAAGCGGGCATTGTGTCAAGAAGCAGTGCGACTTGGTTGGGTCACTTTTTGGGATTTTGCATATTTTTTAATTACCATTAAATAAAATAACTGATTAGTTAGCAACGCTTATAATAATCTGTCTAGCTTTTAGAAGTGCTAGTGCAAACAGATTATCAGTTGGTAGTGATTTCAAAAGCATGGTGATGTTAACTAGGAGATGCTAGCCAGGAGATTCTGGACATTGCTAAAAAAAAAACGCTAACTAACGCCTTTAAACTCAAATTAATACTTTATCATTCATAGTGTCCAAGTTTACGGTTAGTTCTCTGTATTGATGCCTCTCTCTTCTCATCTACAGACCTTCCCTTTCCGGCCATGAGGGATCGCCCTCCCGGCTGTAAGACTGTGTTTGTGGGTGGTCTGCCAGAGAATGCCACTGAGGCACTCATCGTGGAGGTATTTGGCCAGTTGGGTGAGATCATCGCAATCCGCAAGAGCAAGAAGAACTTCTGCCATATCCGATTTGCCGAAGAGTTCACTGTGGACAGAGCCCTCTTCCTGTCTGGTACATTGCCTACGTTTTCTATTAAACTTCAAGCTGTATTGTGGAATAAATGTCTTCCCTCTTCAGTCAGAGACCTTAACTATGTTGGTCAATGAGGAGACAGCAAGAGGTGTTGTGTGATAAATATCCTCCCTCTTCATTCAGAGACCTTATCCTCTTGACGCTAGGGGTCAGATTATTATTAAATTTTTTAATAACGTTCCCAAGGTAAACGGACTATTTCTCAGGTCCAGATCGTAGAATATGCATATAATTTACAGATTAGGATAGAAAACACTCCAAAGTTTCCAAAACGGTCAAAAGATTGCCTGTGAATATAACAAAACTGATTCTGCAGGCGAAAACCTGAGGAAATCTAACCCGGAAGTGATTTCTTTTCTTTTTTTAAATCTGTGTTTCCTTGCCCGTCTTTCTTCCATTTAAAGGGGTATCAACCAGATTCCTTTTCCAATGGCTTTCTCGGGCTGTGACCAGGCTTTAGACATAGTTTCGGGCTTTTATTTTGAAAAATGAGCGAGAGTTTTCAAAAGTAGTCACGTGTCCTTTGATTAGTTCCTGCGCGCGAGAGGGGTAGCTCTCCATTTTCTTTCTCTCTTTTATTGAATAGGTTACGGTCCGGTTGAAATATTATCGATTATGTTTGTTAAAAACAACCTGAGGATTGATTATAAAAAACATTTGACATGTTTCTACGAACATTACGGATACTTTTTGGGATTTTCGTCGAACGGAGCGAGGCTTTGGTTTTCTGAACATAACGCGCAACCCAAATGGCTGTTTTTTGTTATAAAAGTAATATGTATCAAACAAAAAGAACATTTATTGTGTAACTTGGAGTCTCGTGAGTGCAAACATCCGGAGATTATCAAAGGTAAGCGATTAATTTTATTGCTTTTCTGACTTTCGTGACCATGCTAATTTGGGGCTAGCTGTTCTAGCATTGATTGAAACACTCACAAAAGCTTGGATTGCTTTCGCTGCAAAGCATATTTTCAAAATCTGACACGATAGGTGGATTAACAACAAGCTAAGCTGTGTTTTGGTTTATTTCACTTGTGATTGCATGATTATAAATATTTTTTGTAATATTTTGCGTCCTGCAATTCGGCGGTTGTTTAGGAAAATGATCCCGCTAAAGGGATCCGTAGCGCAGAGAAGTTAACTATGTTGGTCAATGAGGAGACAACAAGAGGTGTTGTGCAATAAATATCCTCCCTCTTCATTCAGAGACCTTAACTATGTTGGTCAATGAGGAGACAACAAGAGGTGTTGTGCAATAAATATCCTCCCTCTCCTAATAGTTCTAAATGAAGGAAATTAATCTCCAGTGGTAGTCCAGTACTAATCTCCAGTCGTGGTAGTCCAGTACTAATCTCCAGTGGTAGTCCAGTACTAATCTCCAGTGGTAGTCCAGTATAATCTCCAGTGGTAGTCCAGTACTAATCTCCAGTGGTAGTCCAGTAAATCTCCATGGTAGTCCGTTAATCTCAGTGGTAGTCCAGTACTAATCTCCAGTGGTAGTCAGTACTAATCTCCAGTGGTAGTCCAGTATTAATCTCCAGTGGTAGTCCGTGTAACCTACAGTAGTTGGTAGTCCAGTGCTAACCTCCAGTAGTTGGTAGTCCAGTGCTAACCTCCAGTAGTTGGTAGTCCAGTGCTAACTCTCGTAGTTGGTAGTCCAGTGCTAACCTCCAGTAGTTGGTAGTCCAGTGCTAATCTCCAGTAGTTGGTAGTCCAGTGATAGTCTCCCGTAGTTGGTGGTGCAGTGCTACTCTCCCGTAGTTGGTAGTCCAGTGCTACTCTCCCGTAGTTGGTAGTCCAGTGCTAACCTCCAGTAGTTGGTGGTCCAGTGCTACTCTCCAGTAGTTGGTGGTCCAGTGCTACTCTCCCGTAGTTGGTAGTCCAGTGCTAACCTCCAGTAGTTGGTGGTCCAGTGCTAACCTCCAGTAGTTGGTGGTCCAGTGCTACTCTCCCGTAGTTGGTGGTCCAGTGCTACTCTCCCGTAGTTGGTAGTCCAGTGCTACTCTCCCGTAGTTGGTAGTCGGTGCTAACCTCCAGTAGTTGGTGGTCCAGTGCTACTCTCCAGTAGTTGGTAGTCCAGTGCTAACCTCCAGTAGTTGGTGGTCCAGTGCTACTCTCCCGTAGTTGGTAGTCCAGTGCTAACCTCCAGTAGTTGGTGGTCCAGTGCTACTCTCCAGTAGTTGGTAGTCCAGTGCTAACCTCCAGTAGTTTGGTGTCCAGTGCTACTCTCCAGTAGTTGGTGGTCCAGTGCTACTCTCCAGTAGTTGGTAGTCCAGTGCTACTCTCAGTAGTTGGTAGTCCAGTGCTATATCTCCAGTAGTTGGTGTCCAGTGCTAATCTCCAGTAGTTGGTAGTCCAGTGCTAATCTCCAGTAGTTGGTAGTCCAGTGCTAATCTCCAGTAGTTGGTGGTCCAGTGCTAATCTCCAGTAGTTGGTGGTCCAGTGCTAACCTCCAGTAGTTGGTAGTCCAGTGCTAACCTCCAGTAGTTGGTAGTCCAGTGCAAATCTCCAGTAGTTGGTGGTCCAGTGCTAACCTCCAGTAGTTGGTGGTCCAGTGCTAACCTCCAGTAGTTGGTGGTCCAGTGCTAACCTCCAGTAGTTGGTGGTCCAGTGCTAACCTCCAGTAGTTGGTGGTCCAGTGCTAACCTCCAGTAGTTGGTGGTCCAGTGCTAACCTCCAGTAGTTAGTGGTCCAGTGCTAACCTCCAGTGTTGGTAGTCCAGTGCTAACCTCCAGTTGTTGGTAGTCCAGTGCTAACCTCCAGTGTTGGTAGTCCCAGTGCTAACCTCAGTAGTTAGTAGTCCAGTGCCAACCTCCTAGAGGTAGTCCAGTGGTAATCTCTAGTCATGTTGCACCAGGGTCTTTTCTTTTTTATCT
>NC_036846.1:16985830-16986863 GCF_002910315.2 Salvelinus sp. IW2-2015 | reverse complement strand
TAATCTCCAGTGGTAGTCCAGTACTAATCTCCAGTGGTAGTCCAGTACTAATCTCCAGTGGTAGTCCAGTACTAATCTCCAGTGGTAGTCCAGTACTAATCTCCAGTGGTAGTCCAGTGCTAACCTCCAGTAGTTGGTAGTCCAGTGCTAACCTCCAGTAGTTGGTAGTCCAGTGCTAACCTCCAGTAGTTGGTAGTCCAGTGCTAACCTCTAGTAGTTGGTAGTCCAGTGCTAACCTCCAGTAGTTGGTAGTCCAGTGCTAATCTCCAGTAGTTGGTAGTCCAGTGATAGTCTCCCGTAGTTGGTGGTGCAGTGCTACTCTCCCGTAGTTGGTAGTCCAGTGCTACTCTCCCGTAGTTGGTAGTCCAGTGCTAACCTCCAGTAGTTGGTGGTCCAGTGCTACTCTCCAGTAGTTGGTGGTCCAGTGCTAAGTGCTACTCTCCCGTAGTTGGTAGTCCAGTGCTACTCTCCAGTAGTTGGTAGTCCAGTGCTAACCTCCAGTAGTTGGTGGTCCAGTGCTACCTCTCCAGTAGTTGGTAGTTCGGCAGTGCTAACCTCCAGTAGTTGGTGGTCCAGTGCTACTCTCCCGTAGTTGGTAGTCCAGTGCTAACCTCCAGTAGTTGGTGTCCAGTGCTACTCTCAGTAGTTGGTAGTCCAGTGCTAACCTCCAGTAGTTGGTGGTCCAGTGCTACTCTCCAGTAGTTGGTGGTCCAGTGCTACTCTCCAGTAGTTGGTAGTCCAGTGCTACTCTCCAGTAGTTGGTAGTCCAGTGCTAATCTTCCAGTAGTTTGGTGGTCCAGTGCTAATCTCCAGTAGTTGGTAGTCCAGGTGCTAATCTCCAGTAGTTGGTAGTCCAGTGCTAATCTCCAGTAGTTGGTGGTCCAGTGCTAATCTCCAGTAGTTGGTGGTCCAGTGCTAACCTCCAGTAGTTGGTATGTCCCAGTGCTAACCTCCAGTAGTTGGTGTCCAGTGCAAATCTCCAGTAGTTGTGTGTCCAGTGCTAAACCTCCAGTAGTTGGTGGTCAGTGCTCAC
>NC_036846.1:16966401-16985805 GCF_002910315.2 Salvelinus sp. IW2-2015 | reverse complement strand
CTCTCGCCGTAGTTGGGTAGTCCAGTGCTAACTCCAGTAGTTGGGGTCAGTGCTAACCTCCAGTAGTTGTGGTTCCAGTCTACTCTCCCGTAGTTGGTGGTCCAGTGCTACTCTCCCGTAGTTGGTAGGCCAGTGCTACTCTCCCGTAGTTGGTAGTCCAGTGCTAACCTCCAGTAGTTGGTGGTCCAGTGCTACTCTCCAGTAGTTGGTAGTCCAGTGCTAACCTCCAGTAGTTGGTGTCCAGTGCTACTCTCCCGTAGTTGGTAGTCCAGTGCTAACCTCCAGTAGTTGGTGCTCAGTGCTACTCTCCAGTAGTTGGTAGTCCAGTGCTAACCTCCAGTAGTTTGGTGTCCAGTGCTACTCTCCAGTAGTTGGTGGTCCAGTGCTACTCTCCAGTAGTTGGTAGTCCAGTGCTACTCTCCAGTAGTTGGTAGGTCCAGTGCTAATCTCCAGTAGTTGGTGGTCCAGTGCTAATCTCAGTAGTTGGTAGTCCAGTGCTAATCTCCAGTAGTGTAGTCCAGTGCTTATCTCCAGTAGTTTGTGGTCCAGTGCTAATCTCCAGTAGTTGGTGGTCCAGTGCTAACCTCCAGTAGTTTGTAGTCCAGTGCTAACCTCCAGTAGTTGGTAGTCCAGTGCAAATCTCAGTAGTTGGTGTCCAGTGCTAACCTCCAGTAGTTGTGTTCCAGTGCTAACCTCCAGTAGTTGGGGGTCCAGTGCTAACCTCAGTAGTTGGTGGTCCAGTGCTAACCTCCAGTAGTTGGTGGTCCAGTGCTAACCTCCAGTAGTTGGTGGTCCAGTGCTAACCTCCAGTAGTTAGTGGTCCAGTGCTAACCTCAGTTGTTGGTTAGTCCAGTGCTAACCTCCAGTTGTTGGTAGTCCAGTGCTAACCTCAGTTGTTGGTAGTCCAGTGCTAACCTCCAGTAGTTAGTAGTCCAGTGCCAACCTCCTAGAGGTAGTCCAGTGGTACATCTCTAGTCATGTTGCACCAGGGTCTTTTCTTTTTTCTCTCCAGTAGTTGGTGGTCCAGTGCTAACCTCCAGTAGTTGGTGGTCCAGTGCTAACCTCCAGTAGTTGGTGGTCCAGTGCTAACCTCCAGTAGTTAGTGGTCCAGTGCTAACCTCCAGTTGTTGGTAGTCCAGTGCTAACCTCCAGTTGTTGGTAGTCCAGTGCTAACCTCCAGTTGTTGGTAGTCCAGTGCTAACCTCCAGTAGTTAGTAGTCCAGTGCCAACCTCCTAGAGGTAGTCCAGTGGTAATCTCTAGTCATGTTGCACCAGGGTCTTTTCTTTTTTTATCTCCTTTTCCATCAAAGCTTTTAGACTCCAGACACATGCCATCTTAAATCTCTCTCTATATGCAAACTGGATACATATATCACAGCCCGACAAAGTACATTTAACACTGGCCTCTACAATAATATCCTATGCATTATTTATTCTGTGTGTGCGTGTCTGTGTGGTGTCTATTTGTGCATATGTGTGTGCGTGTAGTGACTGTTTCTCATGAAAACAGTTTTAACTATGTAAGTAGCAACTTGAGTTACAAAACCATGATGCATCTGCAAAAATCAACTATGATTCTGAAGACTAAGATGCATAGTTTTTGGTAAAGTGTCTTATTTTATTTTCACCCCAAATTCTCATTATTGAAATGCGTCCGGGTTTAATTCTCTGGTCATTTTACTTTAGAAAAATATAAAACACCAAATATGTTGCTGTAGTTTGTCCATAAATCATATATTATGTATATTACACTATATTTATTACGTAAAAACATTTCCGTAAAACTTTTTACAGTTTCTGTAAAAACTCCAATCAGTTTTTAGACAGAATGCATCATGGGTAAGTAAAACTGTCTGCATTCTGTCTGCCCCCAGGGGGCAGGACGGAGTTTGGGAAAGCCTGATCTAGAGGAGTAGTCCTTAGATGAGCACAAGTTCATTTATTTGCTTTTATGCCTTCAGAATGAGGTTCTTATTCTCAAACACTCCCTTTACCCCACTTGACCTTCTCACATTATGGCAAAAAATATATCATTGGGATAAAGTTAGAACTATTACCTTACCAACATGGCGGCATGAATGGGCTTTAGTGATGTGGTCAATTGTTTGCTGACTCCTTTTATTTGCAGATGTAGATAAGGGGTCCTCATTACCAAAACGGGAACCTTAATATCGGTAATGCTAATTATAATGTATAGACAATGGGTGTGCTGTGCTGGTAACTTCAATTATTTACTAGGACAACTACTTTTATCGGTTTGTATCGATTTTTTGTAAAACAGTTCAATTGTGTACAGGCTTAACTGAATGAACAACATAGACCGAATGCAGTATGGAATTGTATTAAATAGTTTGGGGTATGACAAGTGAGATAACATGGGTAAATTGACATGTAAATAGATCCCAAGGTTTAAATCTATTTGTTGACAGGAAAGTCATAATTGTATGAGTTAGCCCGTAGGTTAAACAGCAAGCGTGAGGAATGTGCGTTCTTGTGCCGTGCTTATAGGCTACAAGGTAAATAGGTGAATGACGTTCCACACATGGCAAATAGGAAAGTGGAGATGAACGAGACGCTATGCTGATGATACGTTTGTTTTCATTCCCACTACACCTGTATAATAGGAACCAGAGTGAATTATGTTATGCTGCTTAACTTCGTATGGCTGGGGGCAGTATTGAGGAGCTTGGATGAATAAGGTGCCCAGAGTAAACTGCCTGCTACTCAGGCCCAGAAGCTAAGATATGCATATTATTAGTAGATTTGGATAGAAAACACTCTGAAGTTTCTAAAACTGTTTGAATGATGTATGTGAGTATAAGAACTCATTTGGCAGGCAACAACCTGAGAAAAAATCCAACAAGGAAGTTGGAAATCTGAGGTTTGTAGGTTTTCAAGTCATTGCCTATCCAATATACAGTGTCTATGGGGTCATAATGCACTTCCTAAGGCTTCCACTAGATGTCAACAGCCTTCTACTGTGAAGGATGAGGGAATGAGAGCTGTTTCAACCAGGTGTCTGGCAGAGTGTCATGAGCTCACTCAGGCGCTCCCCCGTGAGAGGTAGCTGCGTTCCTTTTTGTTTCTAAAGACAAAGGAATTCTCCTTTTGATTTATGTTAAAAACATCCTAAAGATTAATTCTATACATCGTTTGACATGTTTCTACGAACTGTAATGGAATTTTTTTGACTTTTCGTCTGGCCTGCGCGTCATGAATTTGGATTTTTGAACTAAACGCGTGAACAAAAAAGAGGTATTTGGACATAAATTATGGACTTTATCGAACAAAACAAACATTTATTGTGGAACTGGGATTCCTGGGTGTGCATTCTGATGAAGATCATCAAAGGTTAGTGATTCATTTGATCTCTTTCTGCTTTTTGTGACTCCTCTCTTTGGCTGGAAAAATGGCTGTGTTTTTCTGTGACTAGGTACTGACCTAACATAATCAGATGGTGTGCTTTCGTCGTAAAGCCTTTTTGAAATCGGACACTGTGGTTGGATTAACAACAAGTTTATCTTTAAAATGGTGTAAAATACTTGTATGTTTGAGGAATTTTAATTATGAGATTTCTGTTTGAATTTGGTGCCCTGCACTTTCACTGGCTGTTAGAAGTTAATGAAGTTAAACAACCATT
The DNA here is from genome assembly GCF_002910315.2 of Salvelinus sp. IW2-2015. NCBI lineage: Eukaryota > Metazoa > Chordata > Actinopteri > Salmoniformes > Salmonidae > Salvelinus > Salvelinus sp. IW2-2015. The sequence goes on along the minus strand of NC_036846.1, from coordinate 16,982,165 downwards.
CAGACCAGTCTTCCTGATTTGAACGTATTATTTGATAGAGTTTGTCAAGAAATATGGTGTGTATAAACCCCATTTAACTTACTTTAAGCCACAATCTGCAATTTGAGCAAAGAGCAACCCTGCCACTTAAATTAGGATATGCCCCATTTTGACATGTGTACCTGTTTTAGCACTTACTTATACTGTTATTTGATATCATAAGCCAGTTTTTGGTCCGTATCTCACATATTTAGATACTTTGTTAGGCATTTGCCCATAGGATCCCATTCAATCCAGAAATACATCTAAAATACCTTACAACCACACATCCACGTCATGGTACACCAATATTACCTTTAAAGACCTTGGATCATTTATTGCTTAAAAAATTAGTAGCTTTGTTTTACGCTTACGTTCACTTTTGAATCTTGAAAATACATGGATGTAGTTACAGTACTATACTGAAATAAGGGGTGTTTTAGTCAATTGCATTAAGAGCAGTGCTTTTAGTATTATGCAAGTCTGATGTATTGGGTTTCTGAATCTCTGATAGAGATCAGTACAGTTTTTCAATGGCAAACTATGCAACTCTCTGGGCAGGTGAAATTTTGTCCCAAAGATAACTGTTAATTCATGTTGACTCTAGTATTCCTTCCATTTGTTATGTGCATTAGGGACTCTCAACAAAAAAGAAACCTAGCCAAGTGATCAGTTCTTCTCCCTACAGTCTCTGTTCCCTTTCTCCTACTCAATTTCGTTCCGACCGCTCCCAATAGGTCAACAGAAATATAATGTATCTGATGGAATACACAAACAACACTGTAGACAAGCTACATTCCTTGCCAAATCACAACAGCTTAATCACAAATTCAAAATGGACTGGTTGATTTAAAAGTAGGGAAGTATGTGTTCCAACCACGAGCTGCAGTTTTGGAATAATAGATGTGGCTCGTCTATTTCAGGCTTTTTTGTGAACTGCTGTAGTGTGCCATTTAGAAAAGGTTACAGCCCCCCTAAACCTCGGCAGGTTCCAGACTGAAATATGCAACAAAACCATTGTTTTGATGAAAGCAAATAGTGTATTTATTAGTCTAGTCTATTAGTCTATATCAACTGCAGTCATTTCTATAATCAGTACCTTTGTTCTCCAACTGTTGATGGCGATGATGTGTGGTAAATAATTAGAAATATGCTCCGTATCCCCTCTTACAGCGTAGTTGCGTTAGGTAGGCCTATTTGTAAATAATGTTGGCTTCGTGGTGATGAACGAGGCCTGTTGGTGGTCGTTTTGTGATAACTCCACTGTGATGAACATTTTGACCATTCAGTTTTGTTTTAACATTAACCCCCCCCTTGAAAAATGCATAATATCTTATCAATAAACACAATAATGATCAAATAAATACGTACAGATCCTAATATAAGTGATCCAAAAGGACATTTTGTGAAAAATGACACTTCTTTTTTCAAATGTGAGTTTTGTGAGACTGACCCGTGTGTGTAGCCGTCTCAAGTGACTTGGCCTAGCTATTCTCTTCAGTAAGAATGGATAACTGTCCCATGCATTATGTCCACCACCAGTCCCGCAGACCATTCTAGTTACAGTTTAGTAGTCCATCGGCCTAGTGGTCCAGCAGCACAGAGCTCTCAAGTCTCGCTATGAAATATTGAATCACATCTGTGAGCCTGAAGCAAAGAGCAGGCCGTGTTTGTGTGAGAGCGCCCGTTTTCACCCAGGGTCATTTGAGTGAATGAGCAGCAATGGAGAGGAGGAGGAGTGAAAGAGACTGAAGAGTGAGACAGCAGAAAGCAGGAGGGAGAGAAAGAGAAACCGATAGGAGCGGGAGAGAGAGAGGAAAGATGAGCGAGAGAAAGGAGGGAAAGGGAGAGAGATGTGTTTGTTAGGGTGTCACTAGAGGACCAATTAGTCTCTAAGTCTTCTCTATGAATTAGTTTGAGAACAGAAAGGTGTTTACTCCAACCCCACAAAGCTACTTTAGCTAGGATGCAGCTGTGACAGAGGAACCAACAGATTAAAAAGAGGAGAGCCTCAGAGGGATGGGGAGTGATGGATGGACAGATCGTTTCAACCCAAATAGAGGATGTCAGGAGAGATGCAGGTGTCTGATAGAAAGTGGTTTGTGGGTATTTACGGCGCTTTATCGCCCTGCACCTGCACGTTTAGCAGAGTGAAATGTCACTCGTGATGTTACCAATTGGTTCTAATGCTCTCTCTCTCCCTCTCTCTCTCCCCCGCTCCCTCCTCCCTCTCTCTCTCCCCTCCCCCCTCGCCCCTCCCTCTCTCTCTCTCTCCCCTCAACCCCCTTTCCTCTCCCCCCAGGCTACCGTATGCGTCTGGGCTCCAGTACAGACAAGAAGGACACAGGGCGGCTCCATGTGGACTTTGCCCAGGCCAGAGACGACTTGTATGAGTGGGAGTGTCGTCAGCGCCTGTATGCCAGAGAGGAGAGACACCGCAGGAGGATGGAGGAGGACCGTTTCAGACCCCCTTCCCCTCCACCCATCGTCCATTACACAGACCACGAGTGTAGCCTGCTGGGGGACAAGATCAAAGGTGGGGCTACACACACAGTACGCACTCACACAAAATAGAGATATTGAAACGTTTACACATTCACACAAAATAGAGATATTGAAACGTTTACACACACACAGCACACAGACACATGCATGTTCTCACATACACACACACAGTACAGAGAGAGACACAGAGAATATAAACACACCCAAGGACACACACAGAATACAAAACTCATACATTATCAATGTGGTGGAAATTCTACCTTTAACTAATGAGGAGAGGCAAAATCAATAATCAATCAAGCTAATACTTTTATTAAAAACCTATTATAATGAGGCTCGTTGACCCCGCCCACGCAGGTGAGATGGAGTGAGAGCCTCCTGTACAAAGAGTACAGGATCATTTTATAGTCAAGCTACCCCATGTAAGCATCTGCAAAACACGTGACCCTGTGTGTGTGTGAGGGGAGACAACTGGGTGAAAAGGTTGCCTCAGTCTGTCGCAACTGAGTGAGAACAACAGGGGCCAGAATGACAGGAAGTCACTCCAGACATACTTCCTCTAACAGTAGCTCTACGGTTCCCCCAAGTTGGGCAAGCAAGCGCCTTTGACTGTCGGCCCAGATGATGTATGGTTGTACTGGTCACACACACACACACACACACACAACGCATGAATCTTTGGCCCAGAAACAGGCTCCAGACAGAACAATAGCTCTGTTACTGGTGTGCAGGATATAACCTTTAGTCTGTCTCCGATCAAGAGGAACCAGTCAGTTTCTGTCAATCTTGACTGAGTGGCCAGACATCATGGGGTCATTCTATACACACAGTCAGGACAGGCCTCTATTAATGCGCGCAAACACTTTTCTATCCTATATATGTTTGTCATATAAACTATCTCAAACCCAAAGTCCAGGCATAAACACAGATGTTTTAGTACACAAGCATTAGTAAGGTTTAACTTCAAAATGCCCTCACATCAAGCTGATCAACCGGTACACAATGTACAGTGTTCCACTGTGGTCCTCTGGGTTTAGTTTGGTTGACAAATCCTCCTGACACACTACAGAGCTTGATGTTGTCTATCCGTCTGGGTATGAATCTGTCTCTGGATTTAAAGAAGCTGTAGACTCAAAAGCCCCATCTTCTCTGAGGCTTAAAGTGTGATTCTGTACTTTCACAGAGGCAGATGAACTCATGGATACCATTTCCACGTGTATGAAGGAAGTTTGTGGTAGTTTCACGAGCCAATGCTAAGTAGAYGAATGGCTTAATTGTATAGAATCCCTTTAATCTGTTTGTGTATTTATATGCTTAAAGATAGAGTGTAAAGCATGTCCCCACTGCTGAAGTACATAAATATCCCCTCCCACAACTTGTACAACTTAGACTTCTGAATGTTAGGATTCCAGTGGAAAGAAGCTCAACATCATGTTTTGTGAATTAGTGATGAGGTGAGCAGACAGTTAGCCTCACTGCCATCTTAGCCCAAATACCTTGAGACGTTCTCCATGAACTGCTACACAGAGCAGTGGCCAAGTAATGAATGTGGCTTCTCTACTTTCAGTTTAGCTGAGAAGCTAGATATGAAAATGAGCTGCCAGGCAGTAGTTTTAGTAACCACACATCTCTTCAACACATTCCTATGCTTTTACTGTATGTGGGATTTGTGAATCTTAGGGACCTCATCAATATTGGTTTCTTTGATAAGCCACTTAGCCCCCTCGCTGTATAGATGCATTGAATAATACTGAAAGATATGTTTTCGCTGCGTCCCAAATGGCACCCAATCCCTATATAGTGCACTACTTTAAACTAGTGCCCTGATCAAAAGTAGTGCACTATATAGGGAAAAGGGTGCCATTTTGGATGCTGCTTCTATACAGCAGATAAAATATCATATCAGGACAAAATGAGAGTTTATTGGGCCCTGGTCATTGTCAGTGATTGACAAGTGTAGATATTGTGTATGTATTGATAATGGACCTGTAGTTGGTAGGGAGGACTAGTGACTGTGGAGAGCCTGGAAACCTACATCATTCTATAGATACAGACAAACACCTGAGGGACCTCTGGTTATGACACCTTGGGGGCTTCACKTTAAATAAATCAAAAGCCCTCTCGATCTTAGTGTGTGAACAAAACATTAAGAACACCTGCTATTTCCATGCAATAGACTGACCAGGTGAATCAAATCAAAGTTTATTTGTCACGTGCGCCAAATACAACTGGTGTAGACCTTACAGTGAAATGCTTACTTACAGGCTCTAACCAATAGTGCAAAAAAYGTATTAGGTGAACAATAGGTACGTAAAGAAATAAAAACAACAGTGAAAAACAGTAGCGAGGCTATATACAGTAGCGAGGCTATAAAAGTAGCGAGGATACATATAAACACCGGTTAGTCAGGCTGATTGAGGTAGTATGTACATGTAGATATGGTTAAAGTGACTATGCATATATGATGAACAGAGAGTAGCAGTAGCGTAAAGAGGTGAATCCAGGTGAAAGCTTTGATCCCTTATTGATATCACTTGTTAAATCTACTTCAATCAGTGTAGATGAAGGGGAGGAGACAGGTTAAATAAGGATTTTCAATCATTGACACAACTGAGACAGGGACTGTGTATGTGTGCCATTCAGAGGGTGAAAGGGCAAGACAAAATATTGAAGTGCCTTTGAATGGGTTATGGTAGTAGGTGCCAGCCGCACCGGTTTGTGTCAAGAACTGCAACGCTGCTGGGTTTTTCACAATCAACCATTTCCCGTGTATATCAAGAATGGTCCACCACCAAAAGGACATCCAGCCAACTTGACACAACTGTGGGAAGCATTGGGGTCAACATGGACCAGCATCCCTGTGGAACACTTTTGACACTTATCAYATCACATTTTATTGGTTAGCYGATGTTATTGTGAGTGTAGGAAAATGCTTGTGCTTCTAGTTCCAACAGTGCAGCGATATCTAACAAGTAATCTAACAATTTCACAACGACCTAATACACACAAATCTAAGTAATGGAATAAGAATGTATAAATATATGGAAGAGCAATGACTGAGCCGCAAAGGCAAGATGCAATAGATGGTATAAAATACAGTATATACATATAAGATGAGTAATGCAAGATATGTAAACATTATTCAAGTGACATTATTAAAGTGGCCAATAATTTCAAGTCTGTATGTAGGCAGCAGCCTCTCTGTTAGTGATGGCTGTTTAACAGTCTGATGGCCTTGAGATGGAAGCTATTTTTCAGTCTCTCGGTCCCTGATTTCATGCCCCTGTACTGACCTCACCTTCTGGATGGTAGCGGTGTGAACAGGCAGGGGCTCGGGTGGTTATTGTCCTTAATGATCTTTTTGGCCTTCCTGTGACATCGGGTGCTGTAGGTGTCCTGAAGGGCAGGTAGTTTGCCCCCGGTGATGCGTTGTGCAGACCGCACCACCCTCTGGAGAGCCCTGCGGTTGTGGGCGGTGCAGTTGCCATACCAGGTGGTGATACAGTCCGGCAGGATGCTTTCAATTGTGCATCTGTAAAAGTTTGAGGGTTTTAGGTGACAAGCCAAATTTCTTCAGCCTCCTGAGGTTGAACAGGCACTGTTGCGCCGCCTTCACCACACCATCTGGGTGGCTGGACCATTTCATTTTGTCCGTGATGAGACCACAGAGAACAAAACCATCTTAGACGTTTCCACTTCACAATAACAGCACTTGCAATTGACCAGGGCAGCTCTAACAGGGCAGAAATGTAACGAACTGACTTGTTGGAAAGGTAAGGCCCACGTAACCGGTGTGGCTGAATTTCAAAGTATGCGGTGTCCATATCGCAACAGAGCTTTCAACCGCAAGGTGGACTTGCGTTTTCACTGCGTAACATCCGGCGCGACGTAACGGATTGCTTATGGGTAATGGGAACGAGGACATCACCAGTGTTATTAACAATGAAAATCAATAACACTCGTCTCTTCACATCTCCTTATCAGTCTACAACCCCAAACATGAATAATGCAAAACAACCACTGTTGTTCATACAAAGGCATTTGAAACATGATATTCACATCGCTACCATCCACTGCCCTCTAGTTAACATGCAGAGCAGTACTGGAGAAGAGCCAGAGCCTGTGGTGCCATTTACAATACATTTTCGGGATTTTATTGAAGATATCACTATTTTCTCTCCTCCCTCTCCTTTCCTGTCCTCCCTCCGTTTATCTCCTCTACTGCTATCAGCTTTGGGCTGAATGAAGGAACTTGTTTCTCTAATAAGCTATGATGGAGGGGATGGCTGCCGTCTTATCGGCTCCTAACCAACAATGCTATTCTTGTTTATTCGCATTGTTCCTAACTTGTTTTGTACATAATGTTGATGCTACCGTCTCTTATGACCGAAAAGAGCTTCTGGATATCAGAACTGCGATTACTCACCTCAGATTAGACAGATTAGCTAACATTAAATCGCTGGAAAATAAATGGGGTGAACTGAAAACACGTATATCCTACCAACGGGACATTAAAAACTGTAATAGCTTATGTTTCACCGAGTCGTGGCTGAACGATGACATTAAGAACATACAGCTGGCGGGTTTACACTCTATCAGCAGGCAGCCTCTGGTAAGACACGAGGCTGGGGCCTATTTATATATGTAAACAGCTGGTGCACGATACCTAAGTCTTGGTTTTGCTCGCCTGAGGTAGGGTATCTTATGATAAGCTGTAGACCAAACGATCTAKCTTGAGTTTTCATCTGTATTTTTCGTAGCTGTCTACATACCACCACAGACCGATGCTGGCACTAAGACCGCACTCAATGAGCTGTATTCCACCATAAGCAAACAGGAAAACACTCATCCAGAGGCAGCGCTCCTAGTGGCCGGGGACTTTAATGCAGGGAAACTTAAATCCGTTTTACCTACTTTCTATCAGCATGTTAAATGTGCAACCAGAGGGAAAAGAACTCTGGACCACCTATACTCCACACACAGAGATGCGTACAAAGCTTGCCCTCACCCTCCATTTAGCAAATCTGACCGTAATTCTATCCTCCTGATAACTGCTTACAAGCAAAATGTTAAGCAGGAAGCACCAGTAACCTTCCACAAGCTTCCCACAATAAGTTTTGGCCCATTTCTGACAGAGCTGGTGTAACTGAGTCAGGTTTGTAGGCCTCCTTGCTCGCACACGCTTTTCAGTTCTGCCCACACATTTTCTATAGGATTGAGGTCAGGGCTTTGTGATGGCCACTCCAATACCTTGACTTTGTTGTCTTTAAGCCATTTTGCCACAACTTTGTAAGTATGCCTGGGGTCATTGTCCATTTGGAAGACCCATTTGCGACCAAGCTTTAACTTCCTGACTCAATATATCCACATCATTTTCCTCCCTCATCTATTTTGTGCAGTGCACCAGTCCCTCCTGCAGCAAAGCACCCCCACAACATGATGCTACCACCCCCGTGCTTCACAGGTGGGATGGTGTTCTTCGGCTTGCAAGCCTCCCTCTTTTTCCTCCAAACATAACGATGGTCATTATAGCCAAACAGTTCTATTTTTTTTCATCAGACCAGAGGACATTTTTCCAAAAAGTACGGTCTTTGTCCCCATGTGCAGTTGTAAACCGTAGTCGGCCTTTTTTATGGCGGTTTTGGAGCAGTGGCTTCTTCCTTGCTGAGCGGCCTTTRAGGTTATGTCGATATAGGACTCGTTTTACTGTGGATATAGATAGTGTTGTACCTGTTTCCTCCAGCATCTTCACAAGGTCCTTTGCTGTTTTTCTGGGACTGATTTGCACTTTTCGCACCAGAGTACGTTCATCTCTAGGAGACAGAACGCGTCTCCTTCCTGAGCGGTATGACGGCTGTGTGGTTCCATGGTGTTTATACTTGCGTACTATTGTTTGTACAGAATAACGTGGTACCTTCAGGCGTTTGGAAATTGCTCCCAAGGAGGAACTAGACTTGTGGAGGTCTAAATAACAATTCTGAGTTTTTGGCTGATTTCTTTAGATTTTCCCATGATGTCAAGCAAAGAGGCACTGAGTTTGAAGGTAGGCCTTGAAATGCATTCACAGGTACACCTCCAATTGACTCAAATGATGTCAATTAGCCTATCAGAAGCTTCTAAAGCCATGATATAGTTTTCTGGAATTTTCCAAGCTGTTTAATGGCACAGTCAACTTAGTGTATGTAACCTTCTGACCCACTGGAATTGTGATACAGTGAATTATAAGTGAAATAATATGTCTAAACAATTGTTGGAAAAATGACTTGTYTCATGCACGAAGTAGATGTCCTAACCGACTTGCCAAAACTATAGTTTGTTAACAAGAAATTTGTGTAGTGGTTTTAATGACTCCAACATAAGTGTGTGTAAACTTCAGACTTCAACTGTATATACCAGGCGGTGTCAGAGGAAGACCCTAAAAGTTGTTTTAAGACTCCAGCCACCCTATTCATAGACTGTTCTKCCTGCTACCGCACGGCAAGCAGTACCGGAGCGCCAAATCTAGCTTCTACCCRCAAGACATAAGACTTAAGACTATTTGTGTTGCCCGCCCCCCTCTATGCTGCTGCTACTCCATTATCTATGCATAGTCACTTTATTAATTCTACCTACATGTACATATTACCTCGACACCGGTGCCCCCTTTATATAGCCCCGCTGTTGTTATTTTCTGCTGCTCTTTAATTTGTTATTCTTATCTCTTTCTTTTTTGGGGGGGTAATTTCTTAAAACTGCYTTGTCAGTTAATGWCTACTAAGTAAGCATTTTACTGTAAGGTCTACACCTGTTGTGTTCGGCGCATGTGACAAATACAATTTGATTTGAAATGGGTTGTTCGCCAAAATCTGTGACTTCCTGCTTCTCTGCCATCTCTGTATCGCCTTTCCTCTCAGTTCTCTCATGCCATGATAAATAGGACAGAAGAACTTTCAGACCATAGAGATCCTATTGAATTAATTGTTATTGAATTCATAAATGTATGTTCTAATTCCTACCTATGTTTCAAACCACAAATGGATRCATATCCCTTAACCCTTAACCTAACTTTGCATTTATTTTCGCTGCTAGTCGTAACCTTACCCCAAACAAACCACTGACCTTAACCTTAAGGCTTACCTTAACCCTCTCCTCAGATGAGGCAGCGTTTGCGGAGGCGGTGCACGTGCTGCTGACCTGGGTGGAACGCGGTGAGGTGAACCGTCGTAACGCAAACAACTTCTACTCCATGATCCAGTCGTCCAACAGCCACATCCGCCAGCTGATGAGTCAGAAGGCCGCCCACGAGAAGGAGTTGGAGGTGGCCAAGGACAAGTTCAAGACCGCCCTGTCTGGCATCCTGGCACAATGTGAGTACACACCAGGCTGACACACACACACACGCAGAGAACCATGTCCCACAAAACAGGGTCAGGGTCAACATCAAATCACTTGTGGCGTTCCCTTTGAGGCAACGTCACATTGTCCCTCTAAACGTTCTCCACCCTCAAGTGATTTTCATGTCACAAGTTCACAAGTTCCAGGTCAGTGCTCCATACATGATGGATCAAATACCCAGGGACATGGAACAGAGATGGTCTTTTCTGCAAACAGACACTCACACACATGCATGGCTGCACACAAACAGAGGACAGCACTTCTGAAGACCCACTCTATGGGATTACTCTTTGTAGGAGTAGATTTGGYGCAGTTTGCCTGGTAAAGGCCCGTGATGGCAGCTATAACATTGAACAGGTTATTTAGGGAGCTGTTAGCTACCTCTCTCAGCGCATCTTCATTAGGCCCAGAGTGGCCACTTCTCCATCTCCCATCTTTCTTCTCTTTCTTCCTGTCTCTGTCTCTCATAGTAATTAACACCTCTGTCTGAGGAGAGCAACTGTCAGCCGATTCACTAATGAGGCTTTTAGGTACTGGTGCTGATCTCACTGTAGACCCCTGTAAAGCTGACCCTGGATCAGTCAGAACTTTTAGACTACCAGGGTCTGCCAGAGACATTCACATAGTACCATGGTCTGCCAGAGACATTCACATAGTACCAGGGTCTGCCAGAAACATTCACATAGTACCAGGGTCTGCCAGAGACATTCACGTAGTACCAGGGTCTGCCAGAGACATTCACATTAGTACCAGGGTCTGCCAGAGACATTCACGATAGTACCAGGGTCTGCCAGAGGACATTCACGAGTACCCAGGGTCTGCCAGAAGACATTCACATAGTACCAGGGTCTGCCAGAAGACATTCACGTAGTACCAGGGGCTGCCAGAGACATTCACGTAGTACCAGGGCTGCCAGAGACATTCACGTAGTACCAGGGCTGCCAGAGACATTCACGTAGTACCAGGTCTGCCAGGACCATTCACGTAGTACCAGGGTCTGCCAGAGACATTCACGTAGTACCAGGGTCTGCCAGAGACATTCACGTAGTACCAGGGTCTGCCAGAGACATTCACGTAGTATCATCCACAAAGTCCCAGTGCATATCCCATTCCTATTCCCATGTTGAGTTCCAACTAGGGAACTCCTGTGTCATGTTGCCTCTCTGTTTATCTTGAGGCCGGGACTATCCAGGGGCATGTTGGTAGTCTACAGACGGAACTCTTGTCTGTCAGCTTTTCAGCTTTACCTCCTGTTCATTTTTACAAAGGGAAAAAACATAGTTTTATAAACCTGCTTCAACTTGCACTGTGGCAGCCTCTCTGTATCTCACAGCTGTGACGTGCCTGACACTAAGAATCAAGATATAACACAACTGTCATATACTCACATACACCTGGGGGGAATAGAGAGATACACGTCTGAGGTTGCAGGGAAACCTGTGATGGGTGGCGCTACCTTGCAAAAGGACTATTTGAAGTCACTCAAGTGATAATTGAATGGCAATGACCTGTCATTGGGCCTTTGTGAAATATTGATAGCACATACAGTAACTTTTTATGTACTAAGTACTCTTTCTATTGTAGGATTCATGAAAACTCAGCTTCAGTGACATGCTTCAGTGACACTTGAATACGATTGACGCTAGGGCTGTTGCGATGACCGTATTATCGCCACACCAGCGGTCACAAGTCGTGAAGGCAGTCAAATGCCACGTGATCGTTTAGTCACGGTAATTAGGCTTCTCCAAGCTTCTGATGCTGCCGATGGTCCTTAGTAGCCTACTTGCTAACTGCCTGGTACTCAGCACTATATTGTCCCTCTAATCACTCTGACATCAATGTAATTGAAAATCTAATCAAACACTTCATGAGAGCCCATGAGCTCATGTTTTGCAACATTTCTATAGGCTATGCAATTGAGTGAGAATACAGAGTGATTGCCTCTATTAAAAAGAGGATCCCATCAGCTTTCTATAGGCTAGGCCTACTATATTTCTCAACTTTTCTAATATTAAGCACATTGCTTATCTTTACAACAGGACAGTGGTGGAAAAAGTACCKAATTTTTATACTTGAGTAAAAGTAAAGATAGCTTAACTTCTTATGGCTGCAGTCCCGTTCGAGATCGATATGACAACAGCCAGTCGAAGTGCAGGGCGCCAAATTCAAAAAACAGAAATCTCATAATTAAAATTCCTCAGACATTCATGTGTCTTATATCATTTTAAAGGTAATCTTGTTGTTAATCCCACCAAAGTGTCCGATTTCAAATAGGCTTTTCAGAGAAAGCACTACAAACGATTATGTTAGGTCACCACAAAACCACAATAACCACAGCCATTTTTTCCAGCTAAAGATAGCTTTCACAAAAACCAGAATAGAGATAAAATGAATCACTAACCTTCGATTATTTTCATCAGATGACACTCATAGGACTTCTTGTTACACAATACATGCATGTTTTGTTTGATTAAGTTCATATTTATATAAAAAAGTCTGAGTTTACATTGAGGCGTTAGATTCACTAGTTGCAAAAACATCAAGTGACTTTGCATAGCCACATCGTTTCAACAGAAATACTCAACATAAATATAAATGATAATACAAGTAATACACARAGAATTATAGATATACCTCTCCTTAATGCAACCGCTGTGTCAGATTTCAAAAAAACTTTACGAAAATATAAACCATGAAATAATCTGAGACGGAGCTCAGATGATTAGCCAAATTAGCCACCATGTTGGACTCAACAGAAACCAGAAAATACATGATAAATGTTTCCTTACCTTTGATGAATTCTTCAGAATGCAGTCCTAGGAATCCCAGGTCCACAATAAATGCTTGATTTGTTCGTTCATGTCCGTTATTTATGTCAAATTAGCTACTTTCGAATTGTTTACCAAATACCCTAACCAAAGTCTCAAAGCGCGACCACTATAACGTGACGAAATGTCCAAACGTTCCGTTACAGTCAGTAGAAACATGGCAAACGATGTACTGAATCAATCTTTAGAATGTTGTTAACATACATCTTGAATAACGTTCCAACCAGAGAATTAAATCGACTTCAATTGAGAGAAGGAACGGAGCTCACACTCACGTGAACGCGCCAGTTCAATGCGTGGGCACCTCATGGCAGTGATTACTCATTCCTGTCTCCTTCGAATCCCCTTCAAATTAGAGTCATCAGACTAAGTTCTATTGACTGTTGACATCTAGTGGAAGCCGTAGGAAGTGAAAACCCATCCATATCTCTCTTTATATTCAATGAGAGCTTGGTTGAAAATATGGCACCCCCAGAAAAAATCCAAACAGGAAGTGGAACTTTTCAGGTTTTTGCCTGCCATATGAGTTCTGTTAATCTCACAGACTTAATTCAAACAGTTTTAGAAACTTTAGAGTGTTTTCTATCCAATACTAATAATAATATGCATATATTAGCAACTGAGACTGAGGAGCTGGCCGTTTACAATGGGCACCTTTCATCCAAGCTACTCAATACTGCCCCTTCAGCCTTAAGAAGTCACCCAGTAAAATTCTACTTGAGTAAAAGTATTTGGTTTAAAATATACTTTATCAAAAGTAAGTGTATTTGTTGAAATATACTTCAGTATCAAAAGTAAAATAATAAATCATATAATCCTTATATTAAGCAAACCAGACGGCACCATTTTCTTGTTTTTTAAATTTACGGATAGCCAGAGGCGCTCTCCAACATTCAGACATAATTGTGTGTTTATTGAGTCCGCCAGATCAGAGACAGTAGGGATGACCAGGGATGTTCTGTTGATAAGTGTGTGAATTGGACCAATTTCCTGTACTGCTAAGAAAACGTAACGAGTACTTTTGGATGTCAAGGAAAATGTATGGAATAAAAGGTATAATAGTTTCTTAAGGAATGTAGTGAAGTATAAGTAGTCAAATATAAATAGTAAAGTACATATACCCCCCAAAAAGCTACTTAAGTAGTACTTTAAAGTACTTTTACTTAAGTGCTTTACAAATAGCCTAATAGTTTATGAACATTTTAAGATAAACGTTCTTTGAGAAATACCTGATCACGTGATGGAGAGCCTTGCGAGTGAGAGGTGCACGCAGCACTCGGGTAGAAGGGCACAACGCAGCACTCCGGGCCAAGGGCAGAACAGCCACTGGCCGCAAAAGGCATAGATTTTTTTAGGGTGCATTACGGCCACACAAAGGGGATGCCGCCGTGAAATTTGAGGAATAATTAGTGCTTGTCAAATTGTGAATGACAGACTGATGAAGTGTGTACATCCTGCGCAAAAAAAACTAAGCAGAGCTCATGCCTTTCAAGCAACTCAAATCATCATTAGTCGCATCATGCAGCCTTACAATGTATTATAAATCTAAACATGCCCAACGTTTGTAGAACTAAAGTTACATTAATAACTCTAAATTAAGCATATAGGAGTACTTATTTTGTTAAACGCTCAACACAGAATAGCCGCATGTGGCACTCCCTCAAATCGTTTGGAGAAAATATCCTTTCTATTATATTCAGCTTTGTTCAATTGTCTTCATATTATAAAATATAAAATAATGCCACAGAATTCTAAGCAAATCTTCTCTGCTAAATGAACTAGTGTAGCCCACAGCCGTTTGGCATAGCCAGATCAGGACCTAACATAAGGACAACTCATAATATTCTATTCTGTTTTTCTGAAATAGACTTATTGTGAAGGTCCAGGCTATATTACATGGATTTATTAGTCTTTTTAAAATGTAGATGTTCCAAAGATATGCAGTAGTAGCTTGTAGGTTATGTGTGGAAACCAGGAGATGCTAAATGTGTTTGTTAATTAACGGTCAATTACTGTGAGACCAACCAGTTATTTGCTTGACAAAATTTTGTGACCCCCACATCCCTAATTGACACCAACACAATCGCCACAGACAGACACAACAATCGCCACAGATAACACACACAACAAAGAAACACCTATGATTTAGCAACTCTTTAACCACTTGATACACTTGCTATTGTATACATCTTGTGTGTTGAACTAGTATTTAGGATCAATGTTTTTTGATGATACAGAAGGTAAGTTTGTTTTTGGCCCCATAAGAACAGTATATTGGGCTGCATGTAGAAATAGTCCACTGTGATAGGTTCCCCAATGGTTGTGTTACCTGGTTAAAGCACCAGTTAGAGGTTAGCTCCCCACAAACTCCTCTGGTTAACTTTAGCCTGTATTGGTCTGTGGACAGCTCATCTGAAGGAACCCACTCAGCCATAGAATCAAAGTAAGTAACACCTCTCTACATGAAAACAACTGGAACTGAAGGAAGAAATGAAATGAGTCATATTAATGATTCACAACTGCCAATGCTAAGAGCATGTATGAGTTCAGATATCTTTGGTGATACACCACTTACAGTAGTGTCCATACTGAGTACTGTGTTAGTATGGATATTGGGATATACCACATAATCGGTTCCTGTTTATACAGTAATACAAATATTGGAAAGAGCAAAGTTGGTCTCTTTCTTTCTCCTCTCTCTCTCTCTCGCTCTGTTTCTTTCTCTCTCTTTCTCTTTCTCTCTCTTTCTCCTCTCTCTCGCTCTGTTTCTCGTTGTCTTTTAAAGGCCACCATCCTCCATCACAATAATCCACACAAACACTTAGTTGTATTCATGAGTTTGTCTTTCTCTACGGTTCCACACATACAAATGTAAACACAGAGTTTGGTGTCCCAGGAGACAGGTTCACACTGTCGTTCTGTCAACAGAAGGTGTCCCGGGAGGCAGGTTCACACTGTCGTTCTGTCAACAAAAGGTGTCCCGGGAGACAGGTTCACACTGTCGTTCTGTCAACAAAAGGTGTCCCGGGAGACAGGTTC
>NC_036846.1:16942202-16966386 GCF_002910315.2 Salvelinus sp. IW2-2015 | reverse complement strand
AGGTGTCCCGGGAGACAGGTTCACACTGTCGTTCTGTCAACAAAAGGTGTCCCGGGAGACAGGTTCACACTGTCGTTCTGTCAACAAAAGGTGTCACGGGAGACAGGTTCACACTGTCGATCTGTCAACAAAAGCCACATCCATATTTTCACAGGCTTTTTCACAGCCGCACATTACATTATGATTTGTTGAATAGTTTTATATCGCTGTGTTATGTGTGAGTACTCTGTCTGGACAATCTGTGATTATGTGATGCTGCATTATATCAACAGGTAGGTAAACGGGTCATTCTGACGCACACACACACACACTAATTATGAGAAATGAAAAGTTAGCACAGTCTCACAATCTTTAATCTATTATCGTCTATTGAATCCTTTCTCCCTGCTCTGGGTTCACACACACAGGTGTTTTGTTAACTAATTTGGGGGTGGTTAAGACGAGGTCTAGCTGTCAATCGCAGGTGTGGTTAGGATGGAGTGATGAACAGAAGTGTCTTCCAGCAGCTCTCCTCCTCCAACCTTGAGCTCTGAATCATAGTTGCTCACCCTCTCACTTTTTCAAAATCTCGCTCTTCTCTTCCTCAGGGARTAGACCACCCACCATCTCTCTCATCCCCAAGACTCTAGATTACCTCTTTKAAATCTGATCAGATTTCAGGGTCTTTATTATTGAGTGGTCGTTAGAGATWCCTCCTCTCTAAAGATATACAGTGACATTAAGATCAGCGCTCCTATCTAACCCACAGTGAGGACAGTAATGAGGAGAGACAAGTTTGTCCCAAATGGCACCCTGCTCCCTATTTAGTGCACTACTGTACTTTAGACCAGAGCCCTATGGGCACTATATAGAGAATAGGATCTGATTTGACACGCAGCCCCACTCTCAGATAGATAGAAACAGGCTTTTCCTTCATTAGGTCTGAACTCTACACTCTTTGATTGTGACATTCCAAGCATCTGAGAGTCGATGAAGGTGAGAAGTGTTGTGGTCATTAAAAACAGGACATGTTTGAGAGGAAAAGAGGGTTTCAGTTAGAGGTAGTTACTTTTATCTCTTTATAAGATGGCCTCTCTGTCCCTCTTAGAGAATTCCCTTGTTCTACTGTCAGGCTCTACTGAGAGTCTATGTCCCTGTGGAGGAGAGGAGGAGGAGGAGGTGTGTTTGTGTGCGCCTTCCCATTGTCTGGGGGGGTGAGAGGGGAGCAGGAGCCTGCTGGTTGCGGTCTGGTCCTCCTGTAGCTTTCAGCACCGTCTTGTGTTTTAGGTTGGGCGCTCTGTGGTCACAGAATAGAACATTGAAAACACATCAACATGAAGTGCCTTCCTACCTGATTCCACTTTCTCACTCCTCTGCTCCTTCCCACCCGCCCCCTCTCTCTCTGGACGGTAAACTGGCCCCTGCATCCCCTGCCACAGTTGAGCAGATTGTGTCTGTATTCCACGCTGCTTCCAAACAAAAGGCATGGGACCATTTCTCCAAAGCTCAACGCAAGAACCTGGACATGTGGCGCAAGCAAGCAGAGGTTGGTCCTTTACTTTTTCTACAATTATTCACATCTTCTATTCATTTGGTGAAGTGCAGTATAGTCTACATATTATTGTGTCCTTTATGTGAACATTATGTGAGCATCCCCATCTCTCCAGTATTCCGGATTCTAACTACTTTTTGTGGAATTCATGGTGTTGTCTTGGCAGGATGATTTGTGTTAAACAGTGTTAAAGTTAACACCAGCTTTAAAKCTACACTCAGCATGATCCTAAAACTTATCTTAATATAAATGGAAAAAGGGAACCTTGTGGTATTCCTCTAGTAGTATCAAGGAACTGAGATGGTAGAACATCAACATTAAGTTCTAGCCTAAGAGGTCAAGTAAATGCTATCACTAGGCTGAATGTTAGGCTACACCCAGGCTCTCTACTTAGTTCAGTCCCAGAGTGGGTGCTCCGGTCAGGTCCAGATCCCGGCCACTCCAGCCCGGTGAGTGCTCAGTCTCACTGCCAGAAACAGGTAACTCACCCTTTAAGTCAACCACAGTACCCTGGACTGGTCTCTGTGCAGAACACTTCATCACACATGTATACTCTCTATCTGTTATTACTGACTGTGCTTTCTTCCAATAGATGAACAAATAACCAACTTTCAGTTTTTGTTTGGTGTAAAATCGAGGTCATGCTCCATGTTGAGATGCACAGGTATTAACTAATGAAACCTGGCAAGATTTGTTCTCTGTATTTTGTTCATTACTTCCTATCCAACAACCGCTGCATTAATTACCTCAAACATGTTTTCCTCTTTAATGGAGGGTGCTCAAGTGTGGCGCGGCTGTCATTTTAGGGCCAAARGGGWAAGTTTGATCTGGGTACAAATCTCTGAGGGTYTTYGTGTGTAAAAAAGCAGATTTGGTATGTAATTAACTGCCTAATCTCTGTCTCATAGCAACACTGAAACAGTCACCATGGATCACAGGCTGGAGATGGTTTATCTTTCCTTTGGAGATCCTAGTGCAGAAGATAGATTACAAACTAGTGGAACACATTCATTATAAACTCTTCATGCAGTTTGCCTGTGAAAGTGTTTAGGCATTCTGTAAAGTGAGAAGAATTTGTATTTGTACAGTGTCATATGAATGTGTAACTGACGGTATAAATTGTAATGGGTTGGTAGCTGTGTGTTTGGGTGTGTGTACATCGTGATGGACTCACTCTGAGATATAGCAGGTATGTTTGGTATGTCTTGATCTCAGACTAGGGACTCTTCTGCTCTAAAGGTAGGTGTGAGTTGGTGTGTGTAGACTAGTGACGTCACTCCTCACTAAGCGAAAATTACAACTAAAGCCTAACTTATACCTTACGTACATACGCAAAGCTACTCAAAATGGCGGTCTTGCGGCAAGTTTGTTATTGCAGGGCTGCACACGTCTGCAAACAGGGCCGGTCAGCTCATTAGGCAAGATTAGGCGGCAGATTGACGAGCTGCATTTTCTGAGCTAAACTGACCAAGATGCACCAACAACAACACACAAAACCTTGTAATTCTGCCCCAAAACAATGACAATTTCTTACAACCAGTGGCATATGGGCTTTTTAGGTGAGCACTGATGCTGCCCTGTGATAAGCAGTGCCCACTTTGTCAAAGGCAGGGCAGCAAAATATGTTTGTCCATTTCCAACACTCCTCTCCAGGGTGCTGTTGGAGAAACGCAAGTCAAAAAAAACTATCTAACATAAATTGTGTAGCAGATATAGCCAGAGTAAAACATGAGCCATTCACAATAATTAAAGCATAATGTCAAGAAAAATTAGGCCATTACATCACTTTTTATCATTACCGCAAATGAGGGAATGGACTTAAATGGGTGGTTTAGCCTACGCGCAAATGCGTGGACCAAATGGATGGAAGGCCATTCGTAAAGTCCCATTGGTAAAATCGCCGACACGGTAGACTACACCCCAGTGAGCACAGACTGACGCAGATGTCTTTTGGGCGTCTTGTTTTGGTCCTTTCCCGGACCGGCCGTCTTTTTTGTGGTGTTTTGCAAACGGTGGGCGTACCACATGGATGGGTATTTCTAACATTTTATTTCAGGCGACACTGTAGGTTACACCTCAGTAAGCACGGGCCGATGCCTTTTGGACCGGCCTTGATTTCCACGTCCACGGGATGTTGGTTTTTAGTTCTGTCCGGACCAAATCTGAATCAATCATAGATGTCTATGTTTGGTTCAGATTTGGTGTGGTACGGACCGGCCTTGATTTCAACTTCCACGGACATTGATTCTATAAATGACGTCTTTTCAACTTTCATTCAGAACCTAAAATTAACCTGATTTCAACGATCAGAAAATACGTATTTTCTACAGTCGAAAATCATCTCTGTGGTCAGCAGGACCAATCTGACTCTCAGACCTAAATATATTCTTTAGAGGAAAATTAGCACTCTCTTATTGACAGGGAGTTTATTTATAGGGGCCATTATTATAGAAGGACAGTCTCTAAATGCACAAAGACTGCTGCAACGTGTCACTGTGCTGTACTGTAATACAGGATAATAGTAGTACAGGTAATGCAGGGAAGCAACATATTTCCAACATTTCCCCCCAAATTCCTAGGTTTTCCAGAAATCCTGGTTATGAAGGTTTCCTGCTTATTACATCCTGATTCCAGAAATCTTCCAACTAGGATTTCTTGAATACCTTGGAATTTTGCAACCCTACAGCAGTATCTTTCTTGATGGGTCTGTTCTGTATTCATCAGACAGGATGCACAGAACAGCAGGACTGAAAGACTGCAGGGGTTTCACTATCTGTCTGACGCACAATCACAACACCCATCTTCTACCATCCATCCTTTCATTTATCCATTTACCTGTTCCAATCCATCAATCCATCCATTTGGCCATCTAGCCATCAACCCAAGAACACATCTATCCATCTCAGGCTGCATCCCTCTGGTAAAAAGTWGTGCACTATATAGAGAATAGCATGCCATTTGGGTTGCAGTCAGTCTTTCTACTCATTGCAAAGACACACTAACTTTTAATAAAATAGATMTGTATTGGTTGCGTACACATTATGCCAACATTATCGCAGGTGCAGTGAAATGCTTATGGTTCTAGCTCCAACAGTGTAGTAATACCTAACAATACACACAAATCCCAAGAAGAAAATAATTAAGAAATATCAGAACGAGCAAAGCATATAATGGTGTGTATGGACAGTATACAGTATGAATAGAAAAGGTGTGTACACAACCAAGAAATACCATAAACAATAGAATATTCTAATGTATGCAATAGACCTCCGGGTACCTTCAGCTCCAGTCCACTGTGATTAAGGAAATAGACCCTAACAATAGTCCTGGACTGGCTAGACACCAGGGGGAATAGATGGAATAACCTAGGGCTAACTAGAGAATACAAACTCCATCTCCACTATACACCAGGGGGATGATAGATTGGAAGTAGAACTAAATAATACAACACCTATATTTTACAACCCAAGTTAATTCCATGAGGGCTTAATTCCTTCAACATCCTGTTATAATCCATTCTTCTCTTTTATCAGTTTTACTCCTTTAGGGCATTAGCTGGAGAGAGTAGGGACAACCTGTCATCCGACTGAATCCAGATGCTCTGTCTCTGTCTGTCTGTCTCTGTCTGTCTGTCTGTCTCTGTCTACTCCATTACAGACAAAGGTAAGAACCAGCATACATGCATGAAGGAGTTCAGCTCAATCTTGAACCTTCACCTAGTGTCCCCTACCAGTGTATCTAGACTCTGATGCTACCTTCACTGTTAGTGCTGCTGGCTGGTAGACACACCAAACAGTGAGTCTTGTCAGGTAGCAGTTAGCTGGATAGTCTAGTAGCTGCGACTCAGAGGCAGGATCAAAGTCTAACAGCTGGCGATTATTATCTCACTGGGCAGATGGGTGTGCTGGTTTCTGACTACCTGTTTGACATCTTTGATTGGCCAGCAGCTCAACGTGTTATAGACTCCAGACAGATGGTTGTTTACTTCAAGCTTTTTGTTTGTTGGTGTGAAATAATGATTCCCTCGCCCAGCATTGTGAAGGCATTTTGTGTGTGTGTGTGTAGGCAGAACACAGAGCTGGCTGTCTTTTGWATATACTCGCCTCATTAGCCGAGAACAGCACTGCCGAGCTAGCCGGCTAGACATACTGCTAGCTGAAATACACACTACTGTGGCTCCCATGTGCTCCCATCCACACACAGCAGGTCATGCCTCCTACTGAGCTAGAGGCTCCAGGGTGAAGTATCCCCTAGGTACAGATCTACACTACATGACCAAAAGTATGTGGACACCCCTTGCAATCTCCATTGACAAACATTGACAGTAGAATGGCCTTACTGAAGAGCTCAGTGACTTTCCCGGATCTTCCCCGGTCAACTGTAAGTGCTGTTATTGTGAAGTGGAAACATCTAGGAGCAACAACAGCTCAGCCGCGAAGTGGTAGGCCACACAAGCTCACAAAACGGGGCCACTGAGTGATGACGTGCATAGCCCATAAAAATTGTCTGTCCCTGGTTGCAACACTCACTACAGAGTGCTTCCAGAGGCCGTTTGGAAATGTCAGCACAAGAACTGTTTGTCGGGAGCTTCATGAAATGGATTTCCATGGCCAAGCAGCCGCACACAAGCCTTAGATCACCATGCGCAATGCAAGTGGTGTAAAGATCGCTGCCATTGGACTCTGGAGCAGTGGAAACGAGTTATCTGGAGTGATGAATCACTCTTTACCATCTGGCAGTGCGACGGACAAATTTGGGTTTGCCAGGAGAACGCTACCTGCCCCAATGATTAGTTCCAACTGTAAAGTTTGGTCGAGGAGGAATAATGGTCTGGGACTGTTTTTCATGGTTCTGGCTAATTCTACAGTATACAATGACATTCTAGATGATTCTGTGCTTCAAACTTTGGCAAAATCGGTGTGGAAGAACTTTATTGCCGTGCACAGAGCCCTGACCTCAACCCCATCAAACACCTTTGGGATGAGTTTGGGATGAGGAACACCGACTGCGAGCCAGGCCTACTCAACCAACATCAGTGCCTGACCTCACTAATGGAATGGAAGCAAGTCCCCGCAGCAATGTTCCAACATCATGAAAAGCCTTCCCAGAAGAGTGGAGGCTGTTATAGCAGACCAACTCCTTCAACGAGATGCTCGACGAGCAGGTGTACACATGCTTTTGGCCATGTAGTGTAGGATCCTCTGTCTCATCAGTGTAGAGGCAMACTGCTGCTCTCTATRTACTGTCATCAGTGTAGAGGCAGACTGCTGCTCTCTATCTACTGTCATCAGTGTAGAGGCAGACTGCTGCTCTCTATCTACTGCCTCATCAGTGTAGAGGCAGACTGCTGCTCTCTATCTACTGCCTCATCAGTGTAGAGGCAGACTGCTGCTCTCTATCTACTGTCTCATCAGTTGTAGGACGACAGCCTTGCTGCTCTCTATCTACTTGTTCATCAGTGTAGAGACAGACTGCTGCTCTCTTATCCTACTGTCTCGATCAGTGTAGAGACAGACTGCTGCTCTCTATCTACTGTCATCAGTGTTGAGTGGCAGACTGCTGCTCTCTATCTACTGTCATCAGTGCACCAGAGGGGAATCAGTCCTGCTGTGAATCACTCTGGGTAGAAGCTGCCCTTAGGGACAGGTCTAGGATCAGCATTTCTTCCATAGGTGGTGGCGTGCGTACGCGACAGTGTAAAGCATACTCCAGCCAGGCTCCCAGGAGGATTGGTTTCAGTATGAACATCCAGTGATAATCCTTTTTGTGTTTCCCTCCAGGAGATCAGAAACATGCAAAATGAAGAGCTGATGGGGATCAGACGAGAGGAGGAGATGGAGATGTCTGACGATGACATGGAGGATACACACGATCCTGACGACTCAGGTACACTACACACATACCACACTACACACATACCACACACACACACACACTACACACCTACCATGCAACCACAACACACATATCACACACACACACTACACACATACCACAAACACACAGACAGAAAGGAATCTGACAACTATTGGTATATGGCTGGTGTCTTTTCTCCTTTATTGTAGAATAGACCTGTAGCTCAGCCTTCTCTGTGTTGCTAATGAGGTGTTTGTGAGTTCCTCTCCGAGCTCAGTGTGAATGGAGCCGTAACATTTAGAGGAGGAACAGTCGCCAGCTCATTCACTCTTCTAAATGGCCAAATTAAGCTGGAGGGAGACTGTGTAACGGCATGCAGAGACTGTGTTACGGCCATCTCCAGATGCTGTGGCTGTGTGTGTGTTTGTGAGAGTAAGAAGAGAGTGGGTGCCACGCGGCTGGGTAGACAACTCCAGTCACAGCTGGAACTAAGTGTTATATGGTTCTGTCTTGGGCATGGTGCGGGTGTAATTAGCTGGTAGAGACACTGAGCTGGCTACTACAGAGAAAATGTCTTCACTGCCATTTTTTTCGCTAACATATAGATTTAAGAAGAAACTATAGCAAAGTTGCTATTCCATCAAAGTATATTGGAAATGTTCTTGAAATGTTTCCTCTATGCAAAAGTTGAGAATTAGATTCTGAAAATTATTTATTGGAAATGTTATTAATTCCAAGATGGCTAACCCTTTCTTAAACTCAGGCGTGGTGTGTGTGTGTTTTTAGTGGTGTGTGTGTGGTGTGTGTGTGTGTGTGTGTGTGTGTGTGTGTGGGGGGTGTGTGTGTGTGTGTGTGTGTTGGTGTGTGTGTGTGTGTGTGTGGGGGTGTGTGGTCAGCTCCTTCAGCTAATTCAGTGCTGTTTTCTGGAGAGGAGTGTTGAGAGGAGTGAGGTCACCCAGTGAATTACCATTAAGGTCGTCTTTACACAGAACATCCTGTTTATGTCTGCTGAGCCAACAGAGCTACTGATGTAAAACAGATTGAAACAGACCATAATATTCACCTGGACATTCAGATGACCCTCTGCTTCTCTCTTAAGCAGTTAAAGAGAGAAGGGAATGGAAGCCAAGAGAGCGGGGCTAACTGCTACAATCAGGTCTCCTTTTCAAGTGTGTCGTTTACTTTCTGCTTTTGAATTGTTGTGGTCTCTGCCGGTTAAGACCGCCTCCCTAATTTCTATGCAGATATATGCAAATGTATTCATCAGCCAAGCAGGTTTTGATTTCCACCTTTTCATGTGTGACCTTTCTTATTAGAAAACACTAACGATCAATCGTTGTCAGGAGGCTGTCACAATGTTGGAAAGGAATGCTGTGGAGAAGGGCACAGGATGTGGCAGGGAGACAGGTGTTGATGTGACACCCCATCATATTTACAGTCTCKGTCACACCTGCTATYGCTTCCTGTAATGCAGGAGCACAGGGGGAGGGCTTGTTTACACCTCCTCCAATCCTGTTTAAGAAGCCTAGTCTCTGTGCTCTCAATCATAGACAGGTGGTCTGTTTAACCTTTCAGCAGGCTTGAAGTGGAACACCTGTATTCTGGGGTGGTGCTTCTACATTAATACAGTGCAGAGTGGGAATGGGTTGGTGCTTCTACATTAATACAGTGCAGAGTGGGAATGGGTTGGTGCTTCTACATTAATACAGTGCAGAGTGGGAATGGGTTGGTGCTTCTCTCCTGTCAGCAGCCTTGTGCTGGGGGTCGATACTAAAGCCTGTCACGTTGTGGAAGGGGAATCGGTCGAATACCCCAGACAGCAACTTGATGAGGCTCCCTGATCAATACACACCTCGCCTGCTGGCTCTCTCTCACGCACACACACACACACACACACACACACACACAGCAGGTACGTGACTCAGAGGTCTCTCTCTCAGCTTAAACAGACAGATAATGCCGGATTCAAAGCAGGCAGCTGGAGTCCGTGTGTTGAGTTACACACACGCACACACACATACACACACACACACCCTATGCTGGGCCTCCCTCCCTCACACACTCACTCTCAGGTCTTATCTCCCCAGCTCAGCCACTCAAACACACCCTCTCATTACATCACACACATCCCCCTCCGACAGCTGTAAAGAACAGACTCTCCTATCAAAGGAACAGGGGAAGAGCTAGATTCATCACACTACTGTCTCCTGTCTAGTTCAATAGGGACAGGTTAGGATTTAATGAGCAGTTTCTCATCACACTGTTCTCCTGTCTGTTCCAAATAGGGACAGGTTAGGATTTTAATGAGCAGTTTTCATCACACTGTCTCTCCTCTCTGTCAATGGACAGGTTAGGATTTACTGAGCATTCATCACACTGTCTCTCTCTGTTCAATAGGACAGGTTGAGATTTAATGAGCAGTTCTCATCACACTGTCTCCTGTCTGTTCAATAGGACAGTTAGGATTTAATGAGCAGTTTTCATCCACACTGTTCTCATGTCTATCAATAGGAAAGGTTAGGATTTAATGAGCAGTTTTCATCACACTGTCTCGTCTGTTCAAATAGGACAGGTTAGGATTAATGAGCAGTTTTCATCACACTGTTCCTGTCTGTTCAATAGGACAGGTTAGGATTTAATTGAGCAGTTTTCTTCACACTGGTCTCATGTCTGTTCAATAGTGACAGGCTTAGGATTTAAATGAGCAGTTTTCATCACACTGTCTCATGTCTGTTCAATAGGACAGGTTAGGATTTAATGAGCAGTTTTCATCCACACGTCTCTGTCTGTTCAATAGGACAGGTTAGGATTTAATGAGCGTATGGTTCTTTCATCAACTGTCTCCTGTCTGTTCAATGAGCAGGTTAGGATTTAAAATGAGTCCTTCTCATCTCACGTGTCTCCTGTCTGTTACATAGGACAGGTTAGGATTTAAATGAGTAGTTTCTCATCACACTTCTCTGCTGTCTTCAATATGGACAGGTTAGATTATGAGTAATTTCTCATCTCACTGATCTCCTGTCTGTTCAATAGGACAGGTTAGGATTTAATGAGTAGTTCTCATCACACTGTCTCTCCTCTCTGTCCAATGGGACAGGTTAGGATTTCATAGCCTCTCCAGTTTAGTTACAGTATGTCCTCAGACATTTGAAGGCTGTCTATACAGTACAATGTTATGATAGTTGTGATGTTCTATGTCGTGTGTGTCTGTGTTCGTGTGTGTGTAGGCCCTGTGGCCCAGGTGGAGGCCCTAAAGGAAGAGAATGACTCTCTGCGCTGTCAGCTGGACGCCTACAGGAACGAGGTGGAGCTGTTGAAGCAGGAGCAGGGCAAAAACCAAGAACACACACCTCCACAACASAGTGAAGAGGACACCATCAGGCAGCAACAACTAACCTTTCTACAACAGGCACTACAGGGAATGCAGAAGGTACTACTTCTACCAGACATACCCACTGTAGTTAACTTCTTGCAGCAGTTCCTACTTTGGATTTATTTTAATCAATTCCACAGGAATTTTTCATTTCCTGGTTCCATACAGATATTAAACCCCTGCAGATTCTGGCTGGTGAGACTCATAATCCATTGGTTTGGCTTCCTGGGGTGACCAGTCGTATTGAGGAAAAGTGACTTTTAATAGAGGTGGATAGAGAACTGCCCTCCCAACCTCACACACACATACGCACACACACACACAACACTGAGAAAGAGGGAGAAAGAGGAGTAGGGATAGAGAGAGGCGTAAAGAGAGAGAGCAAGAGGGGTGCACTCAGAGTAGGATGGATAGAGAGATATAAAGAACAATTAAAAGACTTGACAGGAAGAGAGCCATTCTAGAATCTGATCAGTCTGCTGACCTAGATGCTGTACACAAAGTAATACCAGCTGGAGGGGTTTTCTAATAAAATATCCCCCTCAGAGATAACAAACTGTTGGTTAAACAACCCTCAGGCAGGAAATCTGTTGCTTCCATCACCTGCTGGGTCATCAAATATCCTCAAGTAGTCAACGGTCATGCTCATATGAATAGATCCTGTCTTAAGGATTAGTTAGCATCTGTAGCTAACTGTGCCCCTCTCCAGGCCCTGAAATAAACATCTGCTACCTGCCAAATGACGGTAMATTTTGACATTGGTGGGTAAGATGTGTATTTCACCAACCACGTTGGCAGGTGGTCACGGCCCCACCGTGGAGGCATTTCACTCTCATTTGTGAATAAAAATAGTCCAGTATGAAAAATAGTCCATTTATAATAAAATAAATGCTGCAGTAGCTGTTTACAAAGTATTTCCGCTGGTAAATTAATTGCACTAAGTCAAAGAACTACAAATCCTATATAGCCTATTCCACCTCTAAGGGGCAGGGGAACATTTTGGTAAAAAAGGTCTCACAAAATGTAATTATTCAATATACCACATTATCTCTTACTAGTAATACATTTGTTTTAAAAACATTACAAACATGCTCATCTGMTTTTTTTGTGTTTTGTTGGTGTAATTTRTGCAGCCAAAATATATTTTGGCTTGTAAAAAATCTGAGTTGCTGATAGGTTTTTGTATCTCCCTGCCTCAGTGGCTGGTGGACCAAAAAGTTAATTTTAGGCCCCTCTCTGTAGCAGACGCTTAAGGGTTAGTTAGCATCTGTGGCTAACTTTGCCAGGTTTGTGGTAAAGCTAAGCGTTAGTTTGCATTTGGGGCTATCTGTCTTCTCTCTAAAGATTAGTTCAAATCTGTTGTTGCTCCCGAGTGGCTTAACGGTCTAAGACACTGCATCGCAGTGCTAGAGACGTCACTACAGACCTGAGTTCAATCCCAAGCTGTGCCGCAGCCGGCCGCGACTGGGGGACCCATGAGGCGGCACACAATTGTCCCAGCGTCGTCCGGGTTAGGGGAGGGTTTGACCGGCCGGGATGTCCTCGTCCCATCGCGCTCCAGCGACTCCTTGTGGAGGGCCAGGCGCATGCACGCTGACTTTGGTTGCCAGCTGTACGGTGTTTCCTCCGGAAACTTCCTTTGGCTTCCGGGTTAAGCGAGCAGTGTGTCAAGAAGCAGTGCTCACCTCTCCCGTACATTGCAGCGATGGGACAAGACTGTAACWACCAATTGGCTGTCACGAAAAATAATATCTGTAGTTAACTTTGCCTCTGTATCAGAAGCTTAAAAGGATACTTTGTGATTTTGGCAATGAGGCCCTTTATCTACTTCCCCAGAGTCAGATGAACTCATGTATCCTTGAAGTATCCCTTTAAAGGTTAGTTAGCGTACTGTATGTGGCTCACTGTATGTACTCTGTGTTTGCAGCAACTGCTGAAGATGCGTGAAGAAATGAAACAGAGGGAGGCAGAGTTGGAGAAGAGTGTGGAGGACAAACAGCAGCTGGAGAGCCAAGTACAGAGCCTCAAGGAAGGACTGGAGAGTCTGAGAAACGAAAACGACGCCCCACCACAGGGAGTCGCCGCAGTACAGCACGACAACACCATACCCTAGTTTACAGGCCCTAACACACTCAGTACGTGGCAACGCTTATAAAGAACACTTTACAGCATTGCTAATCTGTGAGAGGCGGACCTGTGGATTGGAAGTGGAAATTGGACCCGCAATGTGATGACATGACATTACGGCGTACAATAGTGACTATTGATTTAGGATTCGCAATAACCAAAGGAAGCGGTATTACAATTGACGTTCAAATGATCAAGCTCACGAGTAGAGAGAGGGAGGTGTCCGCCCCCCATAGGACCGATAATAGAAGATATATACAGCATTAATTTAGAGATCCACACAGACCATAGAGCGAGTCGAATAGAATGTTTCTATTAGAGAGAGACAGGTCATTTGTAGTATATGCCATACAGAGCATTCAGAAAGTATTCAGACCTAATTTTTCACATTTTACTTACAGCCTTATTCTAATGATCAATTTAATCAAATCTACACACAATACTCATAATGACAAAGAAAATAGTTTTTTTACATTTTGCATGATTTCACATATTGCATAAGTATTCAAGACCCTTTACTCTGTACTTTTTTGAACGCCTTTGGCAGCGATTAAGTTTCTCCCTTCTCTGCAGATGCTTCCAAGCTCTGTTCAGGTTTGGATGGGGAGCGTTGCTGCACAGCTATTTTAAGTCTCCAGAGAGTTCGATCGGGTTCAAATTGGGCTCCGACTGGGCCACTCAAGACATTCAGAGACTTGTCCCGAAGCCACTCCTGCGATGTCTTGGTTGTGTGCTTAGGGTCGTTGTCCTGTTGGAAGGTAACTTCATATTTCCCTCGATCCTGACTAGTCTCCCAGTTCCTGCAGCTGAAAACAACCCCCACCGCATGATGCTGCCACCACCATGCTTCACCGTAGGGATAGTGCCAAGTTTCCTCCAGACGTGACACTTGGCATTCAGGCCAAAGAGTGCAATCTTGGTTTCATTAGACCAGAGAATCTTGTTTCTCATGGTCTGAGAGTTTTTAGGTGCCTTTTGGCAAACTCCAAGCGGGCTGTCATGTGCCTTTTACTGAGGAGTGGCTTCCGTCTGGCCACTCTACCATAAAGGCCTGATTGGTGGAGTGCTGCAGAGATGGTTGTCCTTCTGGAAGATTCTCCCATCTCCACAGAGGAACTCTGGAGCTTTTTCAGAGTGACCAATCGGGTTCTTGTTCACCTCCCTGACCAAGGCCCTTCTCCCCTGATTGCTCAGTCTGGCTGGGCGGCCAGCTCTAGGAACAGTCTTGGTGGTTCCAAACTTCTTCCATTTAGGAATTAAGGAGGCCACTGTGTTCTTGGGGACCTTCAATGCTGCAGACATTTTTTGGTACCCTTCCCCAGATCTGTGCCTTGACACAATCCTGCCTCGGAGCTCTACAGACGATTCCTTCGACCTCATCTCAGGGATGATCAGTGGAAACAAGATGCACCTGTGTTCAATTTCGAGTCTCATAGCACATGGTCTGAATACTTATGTATTCAAGGTATTTKTWTTTATTTTTTMGCAAAAAATTCTGAAAACCTGTTTTCGCTTTGTCATTATGATATATTGTATGAAGTTTGAGGACAATTTTTTATTTAATCAATTTTAGAAAAAGGCTGTAACGTCAAGGGGTCTGAATTAGGGATGCACGATATA
This sequence comes from Salvelinus sp. IW2-2015, assembly GCF_002910315.2. NCBI lineage: Eukaryota > Metazoa > Chordata > Actinopteri > Salmoniformes > Salmonidae > Salvelinus > Salvelinus sp. IW2-2015. The sequence continues at coordinate 16,951,879 of NC_036846.1, read as the reverse complement.
TTGGAATCGGCCGATATTATCTAAAAATGCCGGCATGGGCCCAATGTCTAGTTTAACGCCGATGTGCAAAACCGATGTCAAAGCTGACGTGCATACCTGTATAACGTAGGTAGATGACATAATGACACCACAAAAAAATATAGCGCTACACGTGCAGCACAGCATTCCTAACCTAGCCCACAATGTCTGCTGTGTGGATCGAGCAGTCAAGTCGAGCATCCATTTAAAAGATTAAGAACATTTCAGCGAGACAACTCAAAGGTGAAATCCATTAACACCAAGATAATGGAATTCATTGCCCTTGGCAATCAACCGTTCTCTGTCGTGGATGATGTTGGCTTCCGCCGATTGGTCGAGCACCGGTACACACTACCAAGTAGGCGCTTTTTTTCGGATGTTGCCCTACCGGAGTTACACAGTATTGTGTAATGAGCATCACTGCTATTCGCTTCACGACTGACATTTGGACCAGCGATGTCAGCCCCATGAGCATTATGAGTCTGACAGCACTGTGGGTCAAGGAGGATTTCGTACTGAGGAAAGTCGTATTGCATGCTCAAGAATGTGCTGGTTCTCATACTGCTGCTGCCATTTCAATGGTATTTGAGAACATGTTTGAAACTTGGAAACATGAACACTCCTAGCGCAATTTGAACAACTGACTCGAGAAATAAGCTCAACTGCATCTGCAGCAGACGTGATACCCTGTCATGGCATTGAAATGCCTGCTCAAACAAAATGCCAACACAGACCATCGGGTTAAGTTGGAAAAGTACTCTACAAGAAGCTGTGAACAAGCGATTCGGTGGCATTCTCTGGGCCTCAACTGTGTCGCCACCATGCTCGTTGATAGGTACAAGGACAACTACTTTGATGCAGACAAGAAACAGGGTTTACGTGAAATGTTAGACAGCTAGACAAGATGGAAACGGACACAGTGATAGTGCGCACCGAGCAAGAGAGGCCATGGACAGACAGAGCTGAAACTTCACTGCTTATCATGTATGATGAAATTCTGGTTGAGACTGAACAAGTGAACAATGAAACAGCACAGCAAGTAAGTGAAAGAAATAGGTTTTGATTATATTTTACAGGTAATGGGGACATACGTAAATGCCAAAAACATTACTTTTTGGTCTGTGTGTGTGTGCTTCAACTTTCTGAATGTACTAGAATGCTTAAAAGGACGGTAAAATTATCATTTTCATTTTTTGTCAAGGAAGATATCGGTATCGGTGCATCTCTAGTCTGAATACTTTCCGAATGCACTGTATATAGAGAAGGACGTCTCAATTATCTTTACATCAAACTAGACTCTTCAAACTATCTACTAGATTCACCACCTCTTTATCTGGCTAGCTTCTTTAAACTAAACCAGCCTCTGTAAACTGACACAGCATATTACATTTACCATGTGTCACGATACTGTTTATGGCACTGTGCCACCGCACAGGCTAAAACATCTTCATATATTTACAGGTGATGTCGGAAGTTTACATACAGCTTAGCCAAAAACATTTAAACTCAGTTTTTCACAATTCCTGACATTTTATCCTAGTAAAAATMCCKTGTCTTATGTCAGTTAGGATCACCACTTTATTTTAAGAATGTGAAATGTCAGAATTATAGTAGAGAATGATTTATTTCAGCACATTCGCAGTGGGTCAGAAGTTTACATACTCAATTAGTATTTGGTAGCATTGCCTTTTTAAATTGTTTAACTTGGGTCAAACATTTTGGGTAGCCTTCCACAAGCTTCCCACAATAGTTGGGTGAATTTTGGCCCATTCCTCCTGACAGAGCTGGTGTAACTGAGTCAGGTTTGTAGGCCTCCTTGCTCGCACACGCTTTTTCAGTTCTGCCCACAAATTTTCTATGGGATTGAGGTCAGGGCTTTGTGATGGCCACTCCAATACCTTGACTTTGTTGTCCTTAAGCCATTTTGCCACGACTTTGGAAGTATGCTTGGGGTCATTGTCCATTTGGAAGACGCATTTGCGACCAAGCTTTAACTTCCTGATGTCTTGAGATGTTGCTTCAATATATCCACAATTTTCCTACCTCATGATGCCATCTATTTTGTGAAGTGCACCAGTCCCTCCTGCAGCAAAGCACCCCCACAACATGATGCTGCCACCCCCGTGCTTCACGGTTGGGATGGTGTTCTTCGGCTTGCAAGCATCGCCCTTTTTCCTCCAAACATAACAATGGTCATTATGGCCAAAGAGTTCTATTTTTGTTTCATCAGACCAGAGGACATTTCTCCAAAAAGTACAACTTTTTTATGGCGGTTTTGGAGCAGTGGCTTRTTCCTAGCTGTGCGGCCTTTCAGGTTATGTCGATATAGGACTCGTTTTTCTCTGGATATAGATACTTTTGTACCCGTTTCCTCCAGCATCTTCACAAGGTCCTTTGCTGTTGTTCAGGGATTGATTTGCACTTTTCGCACCAAAGTACGTTCATCTCTAGGAGACAGAACGCGTTTCCTTCCTGAGTGGTATGATGGCTGCGTGGTCCCATGGTGTTCATACGTGCGTACTATTGTTTGTACAGATGAACGTGGTACCTTTAGGCGTTTGGAAATTGCTTCTAAGGATGAACCAGACTTGTGGAGGTCTACAATTTTTTTCCTGAGGTCTTGGCTGATTTCTTTTGATTTTTCCATGATGTCAAGCAAACAGGCAGTGAATTTGATGGTAGGCCTTGAAATACATCCACAGGTACACCTCCAATTGACTCAAATGATGTCAATTAGCCTATCAGAAGCTTCTAAAGCTATGACATCATTTTCTGGAATTTTCCAAGCTGTGTAAAGGCACAGTCAACCGTTCAAAAGGCACAGTGGTCCTTGTGGTGAGGGTAGGTAGCAACACATCTGCCACGCTGATCCTCAACACTGGAGCTCCCCAGGGGTGCGTGCTCAGTCCCCTCCTGTACTCCCTGTTCACCCACGACTGCATGGCCAGGCACGACTCCAACACCATCGTTAAGTTTGCATACGACACAACAGTGGTAGGCTTGATCACCGACAATGACGAGACAGCCTGTAGGGAGGAGGTCAGACACCTGGCCGGGTGGTTCCAGAATAACAACCTATCCCTCAACGTAACCAAGACTAAGGAGATGATTGTGTACTACAGGAAAAGGAGGACCGAGCACGCCCCCATTCTCATCGCAGGTTGAGAGCTTCAAGTTCCTTGGTGTCCACATCAACAACAAACTAGAATGGTCCAAACACACCAAGACAGTTGTGAAGAGGGCACGACAAAGCCTATTCCCCCTCAGGAAACTAAAAAGATTTGGCATGGGTCCTCAGATCCTCAAAAGGTTCTACAGCTGCAACATCGAGAGCATCCTGACTGGTTGCATCACTGCCTGGTACAGCAATTGCTCGGCCTCTGACCGCAAAGCACTACAGAGGGTAGTGCGTATGGCCCAGTACATCACTGGGGCTAAGCTGCCTGCCATCCAGGACCTCAACACCAGGCTTTGTCAGAGGAAGGCCCTAAAAATTGTCCAAGACCCCAGCCACCCCAGTCATAGACTGTTCTCTCTACTACCGCATGGCAGGCGGTACCGGAGTGCCAAGTCTAGGACKAAAAGGCTTCTCAACCGTTTTTACTCCCAAGCCATAAGACTCCTGAACAGGTAATCAAATGGCTACCCGGACTATTTGCATTGTGTGCCCCCCCAAACCCTCTGTTACGCTGCTGCTACTCTCTGTTTATCATATATGCATAGTCACTTTAACTATACATTCATGTACATACTGCCTCAATTGGGCCGACCAACCAGTGCTCCCGCACATTGGCTAACCGGGCTATCTGCATTGTGTCCCACCCACCACCTGCCAATCCCTCTTTTACACTACTGCTACTCTCTGTTCATCATATATGCATAGTCAATTTAACCATATCTACATGTACATACTACCTCAATCAGCCTGACTAACCGATATCTGTATGTAGCCTTGCTACTTTCATAGCCTCGCTGCTGTATATAGCCTGTCTTTTTACTGTTGTTTTATTTCTTAACTTACCTATTGTTCACCTAATACCTTTTTTGCACCATTGGTTAGAGCCTATAAGTAAGCATTTCACTGTAAGGTCTACACCTGTTGTATTRGGAGCACGTGACAAATAAACTTTGATTTGATTTCAACTTAYTGTATGTAAACTTCTGACCCACTGGAATTGTGATACAGTGAAATAATCTGTCTGTAAACAATTGTTGGAAAAATTACTTGTCATGCACAGCGTAGATGTCCTAACCGACTTGCCAAAATTATAGTTTGTCAACAAGAAATTTGTGGAGTGGTTGAAAAATGAGTCCAACCTAAGTGTATGTAAACTTCCAACTGTAACTGCCAAAATAAAATAAACACTTGAGTAAATGAGGGATACGAAGTATATTTTAAGCAGGTGTGGTTTTCTGAGTTAATTAACCATGTATAAAAATACCCAGTTACCCATTATTTTGGCTACCATGGCTAGAAGAAGCAATCTTAGTGGCTTTGAAATTATTATTATTATTTTATTTAACCTTTATTAAACTAGGCAGGTCAGTTAAGAACAAATTCTTATTTACAATGAGAGCCTAGGAAGATGCACTTGACATTTGTTGTATATCTTTAGCAGGTAAATCTATCTTGTCCCCTATAGAGCTGTGAGCTGTAATCAGAGCATAACATTTGTGGTCCACCATCCATTGTTGCAGGTAGATTTTAAAAATCTACCAGCCACTCAGATTTTTTACCAGCCAAAATATGTTTTTGCCGCTAAGATTGCAACAACAAAAAATAAACTGAGTAAACTTTATCATGTTTCTAAAACAAATTTTTCTAGTAAGAAGTAACTAATGTGGTATATTGAATAATTACATATTTTGTTTTTGACCAAAATATCATAGATGAGACAAATTTTCACCTGCCCCTTTAAGGGCGGGAGGTTACGGTGGTAGTACAACTCGAGTCGCTCATGTTTGTGCCTGTAAGATTGTGTCTTGACTAGTAGAAGTGTTTGTTTTTTTCCCCTAGCAGTTGAAACTCAGATATAGAAAAACAACATAACTTGTGAACAAAACAATGTAAATAGCCAAGAAACACAAGGACAAAACCTGGCTTTAGTTTCAAGTAAATTAGACCAACTTTTATGCCTGTGCGCAGGGCTTCTAAAAATGGATCTTTCACTCAGCTCTTCACATGCGCACAGCCCCCAGTCAGGCAGTGTTGCAGCGCGACATGGAATAGGCTATGCAGGATTCGTAATTATTTGACTTTGTGCGATTCAATTAGCAGCTATGAATCAAAACAGCAACTGCAGCATTTATTTTACTATAAATGTGATCATACTTGACTATTTTTATTCACAAATGCGAGTGACATGCTCGTAAAGCTCACCGTGAAGCCCTCACCACCTACCAACGTGACTGGTGAAATATAAGTCTTGCCCGCCAATGCCAAAATATACCCGCAGGTGTTATATAGTGTTAATGCTTGTGTTGCTCATGGGATAACGTTGGCTGAGCAGGATTTCAGTGGGAGGGTTGACAAGAGCATGAGATTCCTGTTCAATCAGCTACCTAATTGGATAAAGATAATACGGATATGAGAGAGTCAAATGGTGTGTGGTCCATATTTGATTTCTTCTTTTCCAATCTCGACACATTTTCTCTTCTCTGCCTCCCGTAGCCGCTTGGCTAGTTGTTTCATTGACTTTTTTAATTTGTCATTTTAGACCTGCTGGCTGGGTAATACATGTCATTTCAAATCAAAGAGATCACAGGGTTGTCAATATCTGGTTTAATAGTGATGCTGTACATTAGAATGCCGCCGGCCCTGAAATGTGTCCCTTCTAGTGATCCATGGGTAATGGTAATTAAAACTGTATACATGTAGAGATGAACCCTTCCAGTGATCCATGGTAAATAAAACATGTATACATGTAGAGATGAACCCCTTCCAGTGATCCATGGTAAATAAAACATGTATACATGTAGGGATGAACCCCTTCCAGTGATCCATGGTAAATATGGCAATTAAAACATGTATACACGTAGAGATGAACCCCTTCCAGTGATCCATGGTAATTAAAACATGTATACACGTAGAGATGACCCTTCCAGTGATCCATGGTAAATATGGTAATTAAAGCATGTATACATGTGAGATGAACCCCTTCCAGTGATCCATGGTAAATAGGCAATTAAAACATGTATACAAGTAGAGATGAACCTTTCCAGTGATCCATGGTAATTAAAACATGTATACAGTAGATATGAACCCCTTTCAGGTATCCATGGTAATTAAAACATGTATACAAGTAGATATGAACCTTTCAGTGATCCATGTAATTAAACATGTATACACGTAGAGATGAACCCCTTCCAGTGTCCATGGTAATTAAACCATGTATAACACGTAGAGATGAACCCTTCCAGTGATCCATGGAAAATATGGTAATTAAAACATGTATACAAGTAGATATGAACCCTTCCAGTGATCCATGGTAATTAAAACATGTATCAAGTAGATATGAACCCCTTAGTGATCCATGGTAATTTAAACATGTATACACGTAGATATGAACCCCTTCCAGTGATCCATGGTAAATATGGCAATTAAAACATGTATATAAGTAGAGATGAACCCTTCAGTGATCCATGGTAAATAAAACATGTATACTGTAGAGATGAACCCTTCCAGTGATCCATGGTAAATATGGCAATTAAAACATGTATACAGTAGAGATGAACCCCTTCCAGTGATCCATGGTAATTAAAACATGTATACACGTAGAGATGAACCCTTCCAGTGATCCATGGTAAATATGGAAAATTAAAACATGTATACAAGTAGAGATGAACCCCTTCCAGTGATCCATGGTAAATATGGTAATTAAAACATGTATACACGTAGAGATGAACCCCTTCCAGTGATCCATGGTAAATATTGGTAATTAAAGCATGTATACATGTAGAGATGAACCCTTCCAGTGATCCATGGTAAATATGGCAATTAAAACATGTATACATGTAGAGATGAACCCCTTCCAGTGATCCATGGTAAATATGGCAATTAAAACATGTATACAAGTAGAGATGAACCCTTCCAGTGATCCATGGTAATTAAAACATGTATACCAGTAGATATGAACCCTTCCAGTGATCCATGGTAAATATGGTAATTAAACATGTATACAAGTAGATATGAACCCTTCCAGTGATCCATGGTAATATGGCAATTAAAACATGTATACAAGTAGATATGAACCCTTCCAGTGATCCATGGTAAATATGGTAATTAAAACATGTATACAAGTAGATATGAACCCATTCCAGTGATCCATGGTAATATGGCAATTAAAACATGTATACACGTAGATATGAACCCCTTCCAGTGATCCATGGTAAATATGGAATTAAACATGTATACAAGTAGATATGAACCCTTCCAGTGATCCATGGTAATTAAAAATGTATACAAGTAGAGTGAACCCCTTCCAGTGATCCATGGTAAATATGGCAATTAAACATGTATACAAGTAGAGATGAACCCCTTCAGTGATCCATGGTAAATAAAACATGTATACAAGTAGAGATGAACCTTCCAGTGATCCATGGTAATTAAACATGTATACAAGTAGATATGACCTTTTCAGTGATCCATGGTAATTAAACATGTATACACGTAGAGATGAACCCCTTCCAGTGATCCATGGTAAATATGGCAATTAAAACATGTATACACGTAGAGATGAACCCTTCCAGTGATCCATGGTAATATGGAATTAAGCATGTATACATGTAGAGATGAACCCCTTCCAGTGATCAATGGTAAATTATGAATTAAAACATGTATACATGTAGAGATGAACCCCTTCCAGTGATCCATGGTAAATATGGCAATTAAAACATGTATACAGTAGAGATGAACCCCTTCCAGTGATCCATGGTAAATTAAAACATGTATACAAGTAGATATGAACCCTTCAGTGATCATGGTAAATATGTAATTAAACATGTATACCAAGTAGATATGAACCCCTTCCAGTGATCCATGGTAAATATGGCAATTAAAACATGTATACAAGTAGATATGAACCCCTTCCAGTGATCCATGGTAATATGTAATTAAAACATGTATACAAGTAGATGAACCCATTCCAGTGATCCATGGTAAATATGGCAATTAAAACATGTATACACGTAGATATGAACCCCTTCCAGTGATCCATGGTAAATATGGCAATTAAAACATGTATACAAGTAGATATGAACCCCTTCCAGTGATCCTGGTAATTAAAACATGTATAACAAGTAGAGATGAACCCCTTCCAGTGATCCATGGTAATATGAATTAAACATGTATACAAGTAGAGATGAACCCCTTCCAGTGATCCATGGTAATAAACATGTATACAAGTAGAGATGAACCCCTTCCAGTGATCCATGGTAATTAAACATGTATACAAGTAGATATGAACCCTTTCAGTGATCCATGGTAATTTAAAACATGTATACACGTAGAGATGAACCCCTTCCAGTGATCCATGGTAAATAAAACATGTATACATGTAGAGATGAACCCCTTCCAGTGATCCATGGTAATATGGCAATTAAAACATGTATACAAGTAGAGATGAACCCCTTCCAGTGATCCATGGTAATTAAAACATGTTATACACATAGAGATGAACCCCTTCCAGTGATCCATGGTAAATATGGTAATTAAAACATGTTATACACGTAGAGATGAACCCTTCCAGTGATCCATGGTAATTAAAACAATGTATACAGTAGAGATGAACCCCTTCCAGTGATCCATGGTAAATATGGTAATTAAAACATGTATACACTGTAGAGATGAACCCCTTCCAGTGATCCATGGTAAATATGGCAATTAAAACATGTATACTCACAGAGATGGATCCCTGGAGACTCATCAACAGAAGATAGAGAAATCAATTTGAGGAAAGCGTTGCTAGATTTGTGGCCATTGTGGAATGATTGTGTGTGCTGCCAACTTGCCATGTTCGGCAGACTTCTGCAAGCCATCAGTTAACCCCAGAGCCCCATTCACTGTCCAAGCTGTCACCAAGCATTATGTATTAAAGCTTTTTCGGTTACTATACCAACAACTGTCCCTTCATCTAGGACCACTGAGTCAGGCTTCATCTAGGACCACTGAAACAGGGTGTCGTAACCATTTTAATAGAAAATGGAGATACACACCACTCACTGTGTGAATGTCAGTCATGAACAGAGGACGTTTTGACATCCAATTATGTTTGGTTCTTACTCATGAAATGAACACATATTAATATGTACTGTATGTCTCTGCTCGATCTGATCTGATTCTATATCTGATTGCACATTACAACATACCCCCTCTAACTATTCAGGGCTTTATATGTGATGTTGACCTCTCCTTAACAGTGTTTTATAGTGGTCTTGCCTGAGGAGAAAGCGTGTTTGTATGTATGTGTGTGTGCGCGTCTGTCTGTTTGTGTGAGTGTGTGACATGATTGTCAGTGACGGCTTTTCTCATTTTTATAATTGACTCTAGCTGGAGACCTCACCGCAAGATGACAGAGGGAGCGAGGAGAGTGCTGATCAAGTCAATGTAAGTGGAAAAGAGATGAGAGAGTGACCCTCTCCATCCCTCTCTATTCCCCATA
>NC_036846.1:16674493-16941010 GCF_002910315.2 Salvelinus sp. IW2-2015 | reverse complement strand
TCCACCATATCGCTGTTCTCTGTTTCCTCACTCTACTGCTCCGAGTGACTTTGGACACACCCTCAGAGAGCACCACAAACCTCCCTTTGTCACGGTCAAGATTCTATGTACCATGCCGACCTTGTTCTGTGATTAAACTGAAACTGGAATCATCCTCCTTTTGTCTCCCCCATTAATACAAGGGACTGTGAAACCGCTAGCGGTTAGACCTAATAGTCCATTGACCAGCCCTCCCGCTATCACTTCTCTCATTGGAACTAGATCAAAACATAGGAGACCATTGTGTTTTTCAACTCCCCTTTTGTGTTTAATACTCCTTAATATAATCCTTAGGTTAAGGCTAAATCCTTCCGAAGTATTAATGGCAGATTTAGACACCCCTAAATTGCCCCTACCGGGCTACTTGGTCCTGAAAGTGACGGCTTTTCTCATTTTATAATTGACCTCTATCTTGGAGTACACTCACCGCGAGTAGTTGCATACATAAGGGAATGAGATGGGACAGAGACGAGGAGGGTTCCCATATAGGGTCCTGTCCCTGGTCTCTAGAGTGATTGCCAAAGTCAAAATAACATTGAGTGGAAAATATGGGGGTTCCAAAATAGAAGGTTCTGAGATCCTTAGAAAGGGATAACCCTTCGGCGAATCCCTTCTCCTTCCTCCCCGGTAATCTCTTTCTCTGTTCCTCAACTTTCTCTCCTCTTTCTCATGACAATGAACAGTATCATTACAGACAAACAATCCCCAAGTGCCAGGAGGACTTATTTAGGTGCACCGTACTACAATAGGAGAGATTGAAGTTGTACATAGTTGCGCACTGGTATCTCAAAAGTAGCGAAGCACCACTAATAACCTATGTAGCGGATAGGTTAGGACAGGTGCCGTTCAGGTCAATCTTGGGGTCTAACAATGTAGTGCGCTACTCTTTAACTATAATGCGGAACACTAGGGCTCTGACCAGCGAAATAGTGGCCATCGTAAATTACGTTAAGGGAGTAGCAATGCGACTATACCAAGAGGAATAAAAAAGGTGATGACACAATTGCCCCAGCCGGAATAAGAAAGGCCACCACGACTGTACGATAGGTCACGGCCCACTCAAGCGGGGGAGAGTATTTGACGAACAATAAACTCCCACTTCTCTTTATCCTCCCAAGCGATCCTTCCCCACACAGTGCCCTTATTTCAATCACACCAAAAGATAGAATATTACATTTAAAGAATAATGGACACAACCAGGCCAACCCCTGCAGCCGACTAAGAAATGATGGGCCTGTTATTATGTAAGCGTGTGCAAATGGCCGGAATTTAGTGCCTAAGCTCTTGTTGTTCAATTGAAAGGCTAAAACATTTTATATGTGATTTCCATTTAGTCTAGTATGCTTTACTAAAACTGTATCATTATGTAAACTTATGTGAATAACCTCAAAATAAATTATCAAACGAAATCACAATTTGAACCTTACAGCAAAAAAAAAAAATAATAAATTTAAATTTCAAATGGGCAAAAGGGCTTCACCCTTTGCCGTTCACGAAAGGGAAATGGGCACAAAAAGGATATTGGCTAACAAGAGGCACCTTTTAAGGCTAGTTGTGGCCTTTTTGTCATTTCTGGTGGATGGCATGCTGTACGTTTGAGGTCATTCTCCCCACTCCCATGGCCAATTCAGAGAATTTCCCAAAACGGTATAAAGTACATGGGGGATATAGAAAGATTTTCATCGAGCGTCCTACCCCACGTTGGTTTTAGCGGCGGGCTTAAAAACCCATGTAGTTTTTTGCTTCCCAATTTTGTAGGGTTTTGGGCCGCAACCAGGGCTTTTTTCTTTTTTTTTGCAGGTTTTATCCCATTATGTTGCGTTCCTTTGATATTGCCAAAACGGGGACCGAAACAACAAACAGAAATTGATTTTGGAGGAATTGGCAGCGGTTGGACCCAACCTATTAACGGTAGTTTGGGGTAGATGGGGGAATAGTGTGTTTATTCTGTGGTTATTGACCCGTGTGCAGTGGGGGGGAACCTAAAGGCGGGGGAGCTTCCCTTGTATGGGTGGTGGAATAACTATGAGTTAGAGGGTGAAAACCCAATTTCGTGTATAAGTCGCTCTAGTGCTTGGTGTGTGCTCGTCTCCGCCTTCTGCCCAAAACTTTATTCAAAAGGAGGTGGAAACAATCCCGGCTAATTGTGGTTAAACGGGGGGGGAAAACAGGTTGTTGTGGTGCATGATAGCCCTAAGCGCCCCACCCAAAAAACAACATTAAACCCCGACCCTCCCTCCTCCAGCCTGTCCAGAGGGCCCACAGAGTAAACAAAACACTTCATCATTAGCATCGCTAAAAATCGAACGTGGCCCATCTTTTCTCGTGTTAATGCCCTTCGTTCCCTTTTGTAGTGCGTCATGGTGGTAGGTGATACTATTACCATCTCCTCTCCTGACAACAAGATCCTCCGCCCCCTTTGGTCCATGTGGGTTGTGTGAGCTCCACCGCTCTCTTCCCACAGCCATCTTTTGTCTGTGTGTTGATGTGTGTGTGTATGGCTTGTGCCATGTGTGCTATTGGCGTGGCTGTGTGAGATGTGGCCCCCAAAAAGATGTCTGAAGTAAGAGTGTTTTGTGTGGCTTTGTGCGTGTTGTTGTGTTTGGTGGTGTGTAAAATGTGGTCGTGCGTGTGTGTGTGTCGTGTTTCAGTGGCCGCGCTAGTAAAGAGATAGTTAATGTGTCTACCCCAGTTTTTCTCTGGGTTTTCTGTTCCTTCCTTTGTTCCTGTAAGGGATGGGCCGGACTAAGTCGAGTGTAAAAGTGGGTTGTTTCTGTGCATGCTAGATGTGTTGTGTGTCTCAGGTGGAGAGTATGCAAGAGCGGTTCTTGGCCCCCAGAGAAGATTCCCTCCAGTCCTGTTTACTCTGAGAGAGAGGCCTTGCTAGTTGGTAAGTTCACCTAAAATTACAATAACCTTCAACATTATAACAATGTTGTGCTAACCTAACTATAGAGGAGTAGATCCCCCCAGTCCAGTCCACTCTGAAGAGAAGGCCCAGCTAGTGGGTACATTCTACCTAACATAACTATAACGTTACTAGGCTTGTGTGTATATGTGAGTCCATTTAGATGTCATGACGTTTATTTTATCCGCCTAACAAGTTTAAAGGCCTTTGAACAGGAGTGCGGACAAGGAAGGGATCCCCAACACAAGTGAGTCGCTTGTATTCAAAACACTCTTGCAGGCGGGCGAGAACTACTGAAAGGGAAAACAAGGGCCCCTTGCCGTGTATTGTCCCTCGGGCTGACGTACATACAAAACACCCCACGGGGCAGAGCGGGCCTTCCGCTTGATATCTGGTTTAAACAGAAGGAGGACGATACATCGCCCCCCTTTCGCTGGAACTGTCCACCTTGGCAGGGATTAACGGACTGGAAGGGGCGCCTGAATGACAACCTTTCTTATTGCCTCACTCAATTACACACTATTTCAGCGTGACTACTTCAATATAACACCTATCCTATGTATGCCGAAACATGCGCCCAAAGAGACACAAGGAAAATCCAACTTCTTATTAAGCCAAACAGGAAAGGAGAAAATAAATGACTACAATGGGACATATTTTTACTATACTCAAGAGATCACATATATCCCTCAGACTCGAGTTAAGTAACGAGTCAAGGTACCCATTATAGTTCGGTACAGCAACAAAGGGCGCGGGTACTTTATCCTCACTCCCAACACGCTTCTCTCCCCAATCAGCGTTCTCTTCGGTGCCAGGCGCACAGACTTTGGTCCATTCACAACACCCCAAAACGATATTATATGTGAAATGATTCAGGACTAGTTGGACTTTTGGTAAGAAATACTTCGTGAAGGCCCTTTTGCTAGGTGTCCATCCATCTATTATATACTCTTTTTTTTTTTATTCTAGGCGATAACCCCTCACCACATGCCTAACTTCTCTAGACCCACTCAACCATTTGTTTTCTGCTACACAATTAATTTTGCGAGAGAGTGGGGGGAGGGCTACTTTGTCTTTCAATCCACTGAGGAAGTGGGGCTGCGATGTATTGTACTATTTTAGTGACTCCGTTCTATACATCATTGTTTTGCTTCTGAGTTTTACCTTTTATAGGTCCGCACTAAAAAAATAGATATTACATCCTTTCTAGTGGCTAAAATATATCCAGCCAAGAACAGTTTGAAGTTATCCCTCGTTTGATCACCGCGAGAGACGGACACCCCAGAAGGAGCGGGAACGGTCCTGTTTCTCATTGTATGGTGTGAACCGCTTTATACTCCTATATGCTGAGCATCTAATAGCTGGGGAGGTCTCCTCAAATTATTCGTCCAATCTAGAGTGCAATAAGCAAAGCTCCCCCACCCGCCCCTTACCAACTATGTATTATGTATATTGTTGAGAGTGTGGGAGCATTTACCCCTCTTCTGATAGTGCTTTACATAACACAACCATTTGGAGTGAAACATGTCCTCAACCGAGAGTTGGGTGTTCATGCCCTCCAGCCGGAATTAGGAGAAGGTTTTAGAATTTTTTCATCTCCACTATGGAGTGTGCCCTACAGCTCATACATGCCTACTGCTACACGACGTGTTATGAATGAGTCATCTTCCCTTTTAACCCCAGCGTCCCCCTCCCCAAAACACCGGGCCCCGGTTCCGGGCTCCCTCTCTGCTCCATTAGAATACTCTCCGGGACCCACACTCTGGACCGGCTTGCTACACGGCAGTCGAGGCTCGTCGATCCGGACGTGATATCGTAGGCTGCAATCTCTTGTTCTAATCCGCCAGAACCTTCGCAATCCCGTCATGCATGTACGGTATATCATGTCCTTCCCTGAAGATTAATTGAAAGTGGTAGCCACCCACCGCACGTACATACAAAACCGGCTAACATTTGGTAGCGATTACCTCACTATTCGCTCGGAAAAAACCTTTGTTTATCTCGCCTCACTCGGTCGCAGCGTGATAGAAAATGAATATCAACATCAAGGCCTTTATTCCCTGCTGCTACTTCTTCAACTCCGGCTTAGTTCCCTTAGAATCTTATAGCACGTGCACCGTAGAGTCAGCTATATGGTTAATTCGTCTTCTAGGTTAGCTCAATCACCGCATAGATGACAGAGGGAGCGAGGAGAGTGCTGATCAAGTCAATGTAAGTGGAAAAGAGATGAGAGAGTGACCCTCTCCATCCCTCTCTATTCCCCATATCGCTTTCTCTGTTCCTCACTCTCTTCCAGTGACATGACAGAGCACCTTGTCGGCTCAGAGATTCTAACCAGCGACCTTTCGGTTACTGGCCCAACGCTCTTAACCGCTAGGCTACCTGCCGCCCCACACGCATGTCTGTTTAAATAAGAATGTGAATGTTAGACAGTGACGGCTTTTCTCATTTTTATAATTGACTCTAGCTGGAGACCTCACCGCGAGATGACAGAGGGAGCGAGGAGAGTGCTGATCAAGTCAATGTAAGTGGAAAAGAGATGTGACCCTCTGAATCCCTCTCCTTCTCCCTGTATCTCTTTCTCTGTTCCTCACTTTCTCTCCTCTTCCAGTGACATGACAGATCATTACAGACCAATCCAGTGCAGGAGGACTTTATTTGTCGCAGGATAAATCAACCCGACACAACTGGGTTAGGATATCAAGGGCTTGTCTCATCACACACACAGAATAAAATAGTGAGGACAAGCCAAATAAGAAAGGCCACCACGACTGTGACGATAGGTCAGCGCCCACTAGGGTTGCCAACTTTCTCACTACCAAATAAGGGACAGTGTATATTCATATTCTTTTTCAATTGGAAAGGCAAAACATTTTTATATTCCATTTAGTCTATAGCTTTACTAAAACTGTATCATTATGTAAACTTATGTGAATAAACCTCAAAATAAATTATCAAAGAAATCACAATTTGAACCTTTACAGCAAAAAATAATAATAATAATTTCAAATGGAAAAGAGGCTTCACTTGCCGTCACGAAGAATGCACAGATATTGCTACAGTAGCACCTTTAGCTAGTGTGGCCTTCTTGTGCATTTCTGTGGATGCATGCTGAGTTAGGTCATTCTCCCCTCCATGGCCAATTGAGAATTCCCAACGGTATAAAGTACAGAAAGATTTCATCGAGTCACCACTGACGGGCTTAACCCATGTATTTTTTGCTTCCCATTGTTGTAGCTGCACAGGCTTTTCTTTTTTTGCAGGTTTATCCATATTTCCTTGATATGCCAAACCGACCGAACAACAACAGAAATGATTTTGCAGGAATTGGCGCGTTGACACTATACTGTGATTGGATGAATATACAGGACAAGGGAGGTCCTGTATGGGACAAACCAATTTAGCACACTATAAGGGACATCCCGGCTAATACGGGACAGTTGGCAACCCTAGCGCCCACACACATACCCGACCCTCCCTCCTCCAGCCTGTCAGAGGCCCACAGTAAACAACAGCTTCATCATTAGCATCGCTAACACTGCCATCTCTCTCCCTCCTCCCTCTGGTAGAACTATTACCATCTCCTCTCTGAAAGATCTCCCTGCCTTTGACTCCCCTCTTCTTCCACAGCATCTGTCTGTTGTTGTGTGGTGCGTCATCATGGCTGCTGAGCACTGATTGCTTGTGTGTGGGCAGGCGGGCGTCATCTACCAGTCTGTGTTTTCTCCTCTTGTCCTGTAGGAGGCGACAGCATTAGAAGTGGTTTCCTGCAGTCAGGAGAAGGAGAGTCTGCCCCCAGAGAAGATTCCCTCCAGTCCTGTTTACTCTGAGAGAGAGGCCTTGCTAGTTGGTAAGTTCACCTAAAATTACAATAACCTTCAACATTATAACAATGTTGTGCTAACCTAACTATAGAGGAGTAGATCCCCCCCAGTCCAGTCCACTCTGAGAGAGAGGCCCAGCTAGTGGGTACATTCACCTAACATAACTATAACGTTACTAGGCTTATAACAGTAGTATGACGTTATGTTACCCTAACATTAGTACAGGAGAAGATTCCCCCAAGTCTTGTCAACTCTGAGGGAGAAGCCCTGCGTGTTGGTACGTACAACACGCAGGGCTTCGTACGTACAGAGGAGAACATTCCCCTTGCGCTGTCCACCCTGGCAGAGAGGCTCTGATTGTTGCTTCACTTTTTGCTAATTAAACAGGTTATTTTTAGAGAAACTTTCATCAACCTCAATCATTAAGCAGGTTATTTGTGGAAAGCCTGGTTTTCCTCCCCAGTTTATTCCCAGTTCTCTGGGCAGGTTCACACATTTTAATTGGCTGGTTGACTGAGGCCTTCAGCACCTCTACTGTTTCTAATCACCACAGCCTTCTGGCACATTCTCAATTTCAGTGGAGCGTACTTTCACAGGGAATGGCTGGTCCTGGATCAAAAAGATTTTCTGAAATTGAGGTCTTGTGGAGTTACAAGGGAAAGGAGTTGTGGAGTTACGTGTAGGCCTATGCCAGATGGCAAGATGCACACTATTGTGTGTTAGTGGGAGTTACCTGTCCTGTCCCACAGTGGTGTCATGCCAGAATGATCATATGATTGGCTCAGAGGTAGTTGTGTAGCCAATGGGGCGTTCCGCTCCCTCTCTCCATGCCGGCCCACTCTGACCGCTCAGCAGCGATGGCTGGTGAGGATTCTGGGTGTTCTCTCTGCCAGAATCGCTCTACATGACGTTTTGTTTGAAGATTAATTGAAGGTAGCACACAAACAGGGAAAACGGGACATTGACTCCTAAGTGAACTCATGAAGAAAGAAAGGTCTGCATCTTTAACTGCTTTATCCCTTCTAGAGCAGGTAGAGTCAGCTGTAGGTTAGCTGTAGGTTAGCTATAACTGCTTTATCCTTCTAGAGCAGGTAGAGTCAGCTGTAGGTTAGCTGTAGGTTAGCTATAACTGCTTTATCCCTTCTAGAGCAGGTAGAGTCAGCTGTAGGTTAGCTATAACTGCTTTATCCCTTCTAGAGCAGGTAGAGTCAGCTATATGTTAGCTGTAGGTTAGCTATAACTGCTTTATCCTTCTAGAGCAGGTAGAGTCAGCTGTAGTTAGCTGTAGTAGCTATAACTGCTTTATCCCTTCTAGAGCAGGTAGAGTCAGCTGTAGGTTAGCTATAACTGCTTTATCCCTTCTAGAGCAGGTAGAGTCAGCTGTAGGTTAGCTATAACTGCTTTATCCCTTCTAGAGCAGGTAGAGTCAGCTCTGTAGGTTAGCTATAACTGCTTTATCCCTTCTAGAGCAGGTAGAGTCAGCTATATGTTAGCTGTAGGTTAGCTATAACTGCTTTATCCCTTCTAGAGCAGGTAGAGTCAGCTATATGTTAGCTGTAGGTTAGCTATAACTGCTTTATCCCTTCTAGAGCAGGTAGAGTCAGCTATATGTTAGCTGTAGGTTAGCTATAACTGCTTTATCCTTCTAGAGCAGGTAGAGTCAGCTATATGTTAGCTGTGGTTAGCTATAACTGCTTTATCCCTTCTAGAGCAGGTAGAGTCAGCTATATGTTAGCTGTAGGTTAGCTATAACTGCTTTATCCCTTCTAGAGCAGGGGTTCCAACCTAGGGGTCACGATGCATAACTCTGCCATGCTTTAAGGCTAGAAACAAGCAGTAAAATGCCTGAGGAAGACGCAACTGATTCATATGGGGATATAAATTGGACTTTGCTTTTTCCTGTGTTTTCTGAGCTGACTCCTTAGTGTACTATAATATATTATTACACAGGGGTTCGGGATTATCAGTAGTGGATGATCTGATAACAGATGTTATCGTTGAAATTGATGAGAGAGAAAAACATGCTGGTGGTGTGTGTGTGAAGCCCCATGGTGCTCTGATCAGAGAAGCTTTAATGTAGAAAGCAGTGTCAAAGTCCTCATTAGACACTTACCTTAATCTGGACTGTTCAAACACAAGAGTCTTCCATAGAGCTGGGAGTGCTTTGGGGAAGACACACACTTGAAGAGTCCAGATGCATTTCATCAGTCAGACAGCATGAGTTGACTAGTGGTCTCTTGAATGTGAGCTTCTCGCTGGCTTTCATTTTGGATAGATGGGTAAATCAACACTCAGACTGAATTGAGGTGTTTGTACATATGATTGTAGGGTTGTAGTTATAGAGAATTAAACTACATGTTAATATGGTATTCCAGTTTGATTGACAGCTGTATTGATGTCTKTGTTTGTCCTTCCTCAGGGATCATCTCTACGTTCCTCCATGTCCACCCGTTTGGAGCCAGCATCGAATACATCTTCTCTTACCTACAGCAGCTGGGCACCAAGGTACTGCTGGCACACACACACACACTGTAATGGTTTTGACTTGAGGTTATTGTTTGTAGGGGTGCCAGGTAGGTCGTACCTACCAGAGAAAATATTGATTTCTCCCTTTTGTTTGTGAGGGAATGAGTCCCATCTGGTCTGTCAAGTCTACACCAATACAAAGGACAAACACATAACCCAACACGGTGTAAAACAAATGAAATACCGGTTGGAAAACGTTGTAGTCAGTCAATCCAGTCAAATCCATCAACAGATCTCCACCGAAGTCCACGGAGAAACAGTGGAGACCAACTGAGATGAGTAGTTCGAAGGAAGAAATGAGTGGATCCTGGTTATTCTGAGACACGGCTACAAAGCACACTTTATAAATAGACCAAAACAAACGGAGTAGAGGAGCTTCGGGAAACGAGGGTTGAACACTTCCTCATTCGTTCCACCGTCACAACCCTTGTTTTTGCACAGCTGATGCTGGCTATTTAATAGGGAGTTAAAGGGGAAGCACAGACGGTTCAGACAAATTCAGGGCCGTCACAACACACACACAACACACACACAACACAGCCAGTTCAGCAATAGAGCCGTCCTGGCACCACACACCCAGCACAAACATGGACTAAGCATCCCTACTGCGCTGACATATGGGCCCGATGTATGCCAGGGCCCCACAATGCAGTTGGAGCCCCCTGGTGCAAGCAGCCTCCCCCTAATGCAATTTGAATCATCCCCTTGTGACAGCAGAGCCCCATCGTGCAGCAAGAGTTTCCTCATGCAGCCAGATCCTGCTCATCTAATTTGATCCCCCTGGTGCAGGCAGGGCCCTCATGAAGGCTGAGGCTCGGGTTAGAGTTGGCGTTAATGAAAAGACAAGTCCCACTCTCCACTCGGTGTAGCTACCATAGACATTAATATAGGATATTTCTCTGTATCTCCCTTAGCTACAGTACTATATACATGAATATAGGATATCTCTGAATCTCCCATAGCTACATTACTATAGACATGAATATAGGATATCTCTATAGGCTATATCTCTATCTCCCATTGCTACAGTACAATAGACATGAATATAGGATATCTCTGTATCTCCCAGTGCTCTTGTGGAAGTGTCCCAGTGTGATTTCCCTGGACACTGAGACCTGTTACATCTGGATCCTTCCTGTCTCTCCCTGACGAAGCAGAGCGGTTTTATTTATTCTGACACTTCGCTAAAACACCCGTCTCCACATGTCGGGCTCCTCAGGGGCCTTTCTGGGTTCTCAGCACTCCTCTGCTCTCGACTGTCAGATTGATTCTGTTCTTTTCTCTCCTCCACATATGACCACTACACTCACTGACACCTCCGCAAGGAGGCCTTCAGATATACTATATGGCCACTTTTACTACTACCTCCATGATGAGGACCTCAGACATGACTACTCTTACTGCTACCTCCATGATGAGGACCTCAGACATGACTACTCTTACTGCTACCTCCATGATGAGGACCTCAGACATGACTACTCTTACTGCTACCTCCATGAGGAGGCCCTCAGACATGACTACTCTTACTGCTACCTCCATGAGGAGGCCCACAGACATGACTACTCTTACTACTACCTCCATGATGAGAACCTCAGACATGACTACTCTTACTACTACCTCCATGAGGAGGCCCTCAGACATGACTACTCTTACTGCTACCTCCATGAGGAGGACCTCAGACATGACTACTCTTACTACTACCTCCATGAGGAGGCCCTCAGACATGACTACTCTTACTGCCCTCTCCATGAGGAGGACCTCAGACATGACTACTCTTACTGCTACCTCCATGAGGAGGACCTCAGACATGACTACTCTTACTACTACCTCCATGAGGAGGCCCTCTTATATATTGTTTGACCACTCTCACCACCAGCTCATTAAAACCTCTCTCCACTCATCAACACACTGACTCATTCCTTTTTTCTCCGTTTGGGTTTTCCATTAAGGTCTGAGGGTGTGTTTGTTCCCACGCTGCTTCTCTGTAACACCACACAACAAGTCCACAGAGCTTTGTCAACAGTCGTAGCTGGATTCTCCACTAACTACATTACTCTCTACTTATCTACTGTGTTCATGATTCACTACGACATTGTTAAAGATGATACACCATTGACATCTTCATGATATGGTGTTTAATACATACCGACAGGGTTTTACCCATCTGTTTCTTACAAAATGTTTTTTCTCTGTATACAATGATACAGTGCTTCCTGCTGTCGTTCGTTTGTGTAATCTCACCTTTTGAAAGTGATGCTATATCCTAATGTGATGCGATTGCATATGTAGGTGTGGGTTTGTGATGATTATTGTGTTGGCGTTTGTCACTCAGATCAGTTCTTCTGAGATGTGGGGCTCTTTGAGTTTGTAGGAGTGTGTATCAAATCTGTGTGTTACGTTTGTATTGTGATTGTATCTGTGGATGTGTGTCAGTGTATGTATCAAATCTGTGTATTTATKGAGTGTGTGTGTGTGTTTCAGATTAACACCGGACAGGTGGGGGCTCTACTGGGTCGGCTGCCCAGTACCTTCAGACAGGAGCTGACAGGGGTGGGCGCCAGCCTGGAGAAACGCTGGAAGTTCTGTGGTTTCGAGGGAATCAAGACCACATAGAGCATTACAGAGACACAGCGGATATCACAGGAGAAACAGCATAGAGATCTGACGGTCTTATGAGGATATTGTTTTTATGGGGACCGGCACTGGTCCCTTGGCTGTTGCTCTCCAGTCCCTGTGATGGTTAATTGATCTTGATTTAGTCAGTTCTTAAGTGCTAGTTATAATGTAAACAGTTTGCTGGTCCCTGTCACAAATAAGGTTGAGAAACACTGGCATAGAACTCTTGACTGTATTATGAAGACACAGAAGTAAAAACATAGAACTCAGACTGTCCGTCACATGAGCGGGTCGGACCGTTCTCAGATCCTCTAATTGGTTAACTCTGCTGTCACTCAGCCAGGACTACTACCCAGGAAGGTTATCAGGGTCTGCTGAACACTGTCAACCTCCAACCCCTCTGGCCTCTCACACTCTTTTCTTTCCTTGTTTGTACAATTCTATGAGTAAAAATGAATATATTTCTTCATTTTCTGTAAAGGCTGTTGAAGGGATACTTCTGGGTTTTGGCAACGAAACCCTTTCTCTACTTCACCAGAGTCAGATGAACTTGTGGATACCATTTTTATGTCTCTGCGTGCAGTTTGAAGGCATTTTCTAACTGATGCTAGCGCAATGATTGGAAGGCTATGGGTATCTGCTAGATAGCATGCTAGCAGATACCCATAGCCTTCTAGTCATTGCGCTAGCTAGAGGTAGTTAGAGGTAGTTTTGTGAGCCAATGCTAACTTCCTTCATACTGGACTCGGAGATATAAAACTGGTATCCACAAGTTTATCTGACTCTGGGGATGTAGATAAAGGGTCTCATTGCCAAAATCCTGAAGTATCCCTGTAACAGTTGCATAGATTGATTTGTTTTCCTACTCTGTAAATGCTTGGATGATATTTTTAAATAAAAAATCAAAGCAATCTGAAGAATTGAGAATAGAGTTGTATTGAAAAGAGTTATGCTCGCTGGCACTTAGGTAGGTTGCTTGTATATGATGTGTGTAGATGCTGTATGTAGCATGAGTGGAGCAAACTGCTAATCCAGTCAAGGATGGTCCCCAGCCACATGAGGAGCCCATGATAGGTACACTCACACTATCTCTCTCACTCTCTCTCTCATACACACTGCTCCTGCACAGCCATGCCTGGAGAGATGCCTGAGACCTTTTGTGATGCTGGTTTTGTTATCTCTTAGCGCTGCCCAAGGCCTGTCATTAAACCTTACCTAAGGGCATTTAGAACCATCAAAATAACATTATTGCCTGTGCTCTTGTGCCTGGGCAAAGGCAAAGCTGAAACACGCTGTCGGGGGTCATCTTAATGAAGCATCATTATCTAATTATAGAGGCGTGTGAGCATCTGTCTCGGTGAGCATGCGTACATGTACTGGTTGTGTATATAAGGCTGTTTTACAACAGAACAGATGTTGGTCTCCCCTCCAGTTTCCCCTCCTTCCAGGTTGAATCCTGGCTGCCAGGACCGGAGGTCCTTCCCAAAAGCCTGCTGGAGCGTTCCTAATGCGCCTCCGTCTGGCAATTTGTCGGCGTACTCTTTACTTGTTGCTCGGGGAAACCGAAGGTTTATTACACATGATTTGCTTTCATCAGACTCTGCCATCTCCTAACGCCTTGTGTATGAAACATTAAGTCCACGCGCTTGTCAGAACACCATCCGTCCTTCCTGAATTAATGATAAGTATCGAGTTGGTTTTCCCCCTGCAAGGCTCCCTTCTATACATATGAATTTGCCTTGGCATGTGTTATTAACATGGGGTCCAAAGGGGAAGAGAGTGGAGAGAACACACACGGCAGAACCATAGAGCTGAGTGGAGATGTGTGTACTGTATTGTATATAGATCTGCAATGCATTCGGAAAGTATCCCTTGACTTTTTCCACATTTTGTTATGTTACAGCCTCATTCTAAAATTGATTAAGTCGTTTTTTTCCCCTCATCAATCTGCACACACTAACCCATAATGACAAAGCAAAACATTTTTGCAAATGTCAAAAAAAAATAAAAAAAACATCACATTTCCATAAGTATTCAGACCCTTTACTAAGTACTTTGTTGAAGCACCTTTGGCAACGATTACAGCCTCGAGTCTTCTTAGGTATGACACTACAAGCTTGGCACACCTGGATTTGGGGAGTTTCTCCCATTCTTCTCCGCAGATCCTCTCGAGCTCTGTCAGGTTGGATGGGGAACATCGCTGCACAGCTATTTTCAGGTCTCTCCAGAGATGTTTGATTGAGTTCAAGTCTGGGCTCTGGCTGGGCCACTCAAGGACATTCAGAGACTTGTCCCGAAGCCACTCCTGCGCTGTCTTGGCTGTGTGCTTAGGGTCGTTGTCCTGTTGGAAGGTGAACCTTCGCCCCAAGTCGTGAGCGCTCCGGAGCAGGTTTTCATCAAGGATCTCTCTGTACTTTGCTCCGTTCATCTTTGCCTTGAACCTGACTAGTCTCCCAATCCCTGCCGCTGCAAAACATCCCCACAGCATGATGCTGCCACCACCATGCTTCACCGTAAGGATGGTGCCAGGTTTCCTCCAGACATGACGCTTGGCATTCAGGCCAAAGAGTTCAATCTTGGTTTCATCAGACCAGAGAATCTTGTTTCTCATGGTCTGAGAGTCTTTAGGTGCCTTTTGGCAAACTCCAAGCTGGCTGTCATGTGCCTTTTACTGAGGAGTAGCTTCCGTTTGGCCACTCTACCAATTGCTCAGTTTGGCTGGACTGCAAGTTTTCAAGGATGATCAATGGAAACAGGATGCACCTGAGCTCAATTTCGAGTCTCATAGCAAAGGCGCTGAATACTTATGTTAATAAGGTATTCGMTTTTTTATTTGTAATAGATTTCTAAAAACTTGTTTAGACTTTGTCATACTGGCGTATTGTGTGTAGATTGATGAGGAAAAATAATAATTGAATCGATTTTAGAATAAGGCTGTAATGTAACAAAATGTGGAAAAAGTCAAGGTCTGAATACTTTCCGAATACACTGTATATAGTCCTCTTCTAATACTTAGGTTTTGTCTGACAACAAAGAGCATGGTGGTTCTAGTAATGAAGTTGGGCTCGCACACTCAACTGCTTCAACACGTTCCCTTTTCAGGTTGGTTAAATGCACAGTTATTTCCATGCTTGGAATGGTTCATGTTTGGCATTCAGACACAGTGTTAGATACTTTGAGTCAGATTCTCTCATGGACTCACCAAAAGGCCCAGGGAACAAAACGTGGACCCCCACCTTTCAAACACTTATCTCTGTCATAACAGGCCAGCCCCATTTGACAAATGAGAGTGCACTTCACAGCATGACTCTTCACTCTAGTCTCCTACAGGCACCGATGATCATACTGCCAGTTTCTATCCTCACTGAAGTTGCTGTGTTCTTTCTGTCAAGTCCAATCTCCCCATCGACTTGATGCCTCTGTAGAGTTAGATGGGAGTCATTCATAATTCATCTGTTCTTCAGACTTGAGAGTTTTTTGGCATGTGAAGTTTTCAGTGCGTCACACAAAGGATGTAAACACAGCCTAATTAAATCGGCCCGCAGTCCCCGGTGGATTTTTTCCATTTGGTGTTGTCTTCCCATCGCCGCACCGGGGAGAGTTCCTCATTAATTCAATCCAAGGTGGATTCAAAATTCAAGCGAAAGCTATTCAAGGGTGTGATTCACCGTGCCAGCGAAAGCCGATGCGCACATTTCCCCTATTTGGAAGATGAATCTACAGAAGATGTTCGGAGGATGTCCTTGAGCATCTGCCCTCATTCTGCTCAAGTTGTTTGGAAGAACAAAAAATAGGAGCCTGCATCTCAAAGGCGGTAAGTGGGAAGGGTACAAGTGGAGAGTTTGTATCTCAGAGGCTGTAAGTAGGAAGGGCACCAGTGGAGAGTTTGTATCTGAGGCTTTAATTAGGAAGGGTACAAGTGGAGAGCCTGTATCTGAGGCTTTAATTAGGAAGGGCACCAGTGGAGAGTTTGTATCTGAGGCTGTAATTAGGAAGGGCACCAGTGGAGAGTTTGTATCTGAGGCTTTAATTAGGAAGGGCACCAGTGGAGAGTTTGTATCTGAGGCTTTAAGTAGGAAGGGCACCAGTGGAGAGTTTGTATCTGAGGCTTTAATTAGGAAGGGCACCAGTGGAGAGTTTGTATCTCAGAGGCTTTAAGTAGGAAGGGCACCAGTGGAGAGTTTGTTATCTCAGAGGCTGTATAGGAAGGGCACCAGTGGAGAGTTTGTATCTCAGAGGCTGTAAGTAGGAAGGGCACCAGTGGAGAGTTTGTATCTCAGAGGCTGTAAGTAGGAAGGGCAGTAGTGTCAAACTATGAATACCCAGAAGTAAAGAGTTTAAAAAAGGAGTAATTGGATTTGAGACGATAGCAAGGTTATTTTGGGTGGTATCATGGTGCTTGAGAGAATTGTAATTACTGCAGTCTTTAAATCACTTCCTGACGCCATCGAGATCCAGTTAATTATAAACATGGTCTCCATTGACTACACAGGTGAGAAGATGCTGGGCGCTTGTGTGCATGTGTTTGCATATCTTTGGTTGCAGCTTATGGGCCTACGTGTGTGTATATAGGTATGAAAGTGATGGTACTTCTGAAAAAAGAGAGCATGGCTCCATCCTTCCCCATGACCCCTAACAAAATCCTTCTGTATAGGAAACAACTCAGAGACGTAAGCTGCCAGTGGCCCTACTGAACACAAAGTGGAGACGGAAGCTGCCAGTGGCCCTACTGAACACAAAGTGGAGACGGAAGCTGCCAGTGGCCCTCCTGATACACAAAGGTGGAGACGGAAGCTGCCAGTGGCCTACTGAAACACAAAGTGGAGACGGAAGCTGCCAGTGGCCCTACTGAACACAAAGTGGAGACGGAAGCTGCCAGTGGCCCTACTGAACACAAAGTGGAGACGGACCCTACTAGGGCTGTGGTGGTCATGAAATTTTGTCAGCCGGTGATTGTCAGGCAAATAACTGCCGGTCTCACGGTAATTGGCGGTTAATTAACATAAACACTTTTACTGTAGCATCTCCTGGCTTCCACACACAGCCTACAACCCACTGATGCAGACCTTTGGAAAACCTACATTTTAAAAAGTCTAAATCCATTTAATATAGCCTACACATCACAATAAATTCATTATTTATTTTAGACAGACTACATTTTCTTTGTTTTTTTTAGACCTATTTCAGAAGAACAGAATAGCATACTCATCCTTATGTCAGGCCCTGATCTGGCTATGCCATATGGCGGTGGGCTACACTAGTTCATTTAGCAGACAAGATTTACTTAGAATTCCATGGCATTATTTTATAGTATGAAGAATACAATTAAACATAGCTGAATAAAATATAATGTTTTCAAGATTTCTGAGGGAGTGCGCAGATGCAGCTATTCTGTGTTGAGCGGTTAAACAGGTCCTGCTATGAGTTATTTATGCAACACATGTTTTTATTTTTAATACATTCTAAGGCAGCATGATGCGACTCTAATGATGATTTGAAAAAAGTCTCATGAAAGGCATGAGCTCTGCTTTGTTTCTTGCACAGGCTGCACACACTTCATCAGTTTGACAAGAACTTGATAATGCCTCGAATTTCCCGGTGGCATCCACCAAGTGTGGGCGTAATGTCCCCTAAAAAAAATCCATGCCTTTTGCAGCTAGTGGCCTTTGTGCCTTTGTGCTGAAAATAATTATAATTCCCTTCTCCCGGCTGCGTGTTCCGAAACACCTCACATGGCTCGCTCAGATATCTCAATTCTTATTAGCCAATGCCTGTCACGTGATCGGGTTCTTCTCACAGACATCTATCTCAGCTCCGAAGTAGGCTACAAGTGAAGACAGTTTCAACTGTTCTGCCTGCGGCTATGGAAACCTGACCTGTTCACCGGACGTGCTACCTTGTCCCGGACCTGCTGTCTTTGACTCTCTCTCTCTACCACACCTGCTGTCTCTAACTCTGAATGCTCGGCTATTAAAAGCCAACTGACATTTACCCCTGAGGTGCTGACCTCTACAACCACTGTGATTATTATTATTTAACCCTGCTGGTCATCTGAACGTTTGAACATCTTGGCCATGTACTGTTATCGCCACCCGGCACAGCCAGAAGAGGACTGGCCACCCCTCAGAGCCTGGTTTCTTCCTAGGTTCCTGCCTTTCTAGGGAGTTTTTCCTAGCCACCGTGCTTCTACAGCTACATTGTTTGGGGTTTTAGGCTGGGTTTCTGTATAGCACTTTGTGACATCGGCTGATGTAAAAAGGGCCTTATAAATACATTTGATTGATGGTGGACGCAACTGAGCACGTCCTTATCGAATTCCAAGGCACATATTGAAGATGTTAGAAGAACTTTCCACATGTACTTTTCGTCAGCCAACAAGATGAGTAATGAACAGCAAAAGCACTAGCCTACTATCCCCCATCAATCTACTATCCCCCATAGTACAAAAGTTGACCTATTCTATGATCAACTTGTCCTTCTGTGCGAGAAATAAATATTCCGAAACATAGTCTGAGAAAGTTGTGGGATGCGATAGATCCCAAATTAATACAACCACTCACATCAAAAAACATTTTAAAAGCAATGAAGCTGATGCAACAAATGAGAAGGTTTAGCTTAAAATGTTGATGAACTATTAGGCTATTAATTCACATTATAAGCGCAGCAATGTGCGCGCGGCAGTAGGATATAAGCGCAAATGTTCCAAAATGAAACAATTAGCAGGAAAACACCATTCTCAAAAGTGACCACAAATGTGATTATGCATGTAATGCTTTTATTATAAAGGTGKATTTCTATGGTGAAAATGATCTTCTCCAAACTCACGCCAGTTAGGCTCTACACCGGTTGTAAAGCGGATTAATGTTCTTAATTTTAAGAAGTTATTTGGCCACTTTAGTTGTGATACAAACCTTAACAAAACATATAGGCCTATGAGGTATGTATGCCTATGATTTGAAAAAATTGGGGGGGAAAGGCATACGGCGTTTCTTGCCTTACTGCAGACCAGCTGGGCATCATTCACAAGTGATATGTCATTCACAAGTGATAGGCTTATATTGTCACCCATCAACCTTTTCTTGATTTAATCTTGTCTTTACATATACTCAATGATATATGTGTGAAATTAGTTTTGATTTAGAATGGACCATTATCATGTACCTCTCTGAACACCTATACACTTAAATAACCCTGTGGTTAATTGTCATGCTAGCCCGCTAGGCTATACTCCTGTTGTAAAGTGAAGCAATATGCTTAATATTAGGAAAGTTAAGAAAAAAATATAATAGGCCTAGCCTATAGAAAGCTGATGGGATGTTCCTCTTTTTAAGAGCCCACCAAAACTCTGTTTTCTCATTTTATAGCCTATAGAATTGTTGCGTAACATGAGCTAATGGGCTCTCATTTAGTGTTTGAATTGATTTCTGATTACGTTTGCATTGATGTCAAAGAGTTGAGGGACAATAGAGTGCTGAGTACCAGGCAGTTAGCAAGTTTGGTAGGCTACTAATGACCATCAGCAGCATCAGAGCTTGGAGAAGCCTAATTACGTAACTAAACGGTCACGTGGCATTTGACTGCGGTCATGACTTGTGCATCTGCTGGTGTGGCGGTAATATGGTCACCGCAACAACCCTAGACCCTACTGAACACAAAATGGAAACAGAAGCTGCCAGTGACTCTACTGAACACAAAATGGAAACGAAGCTGAACACAAAGTTAAGTGCTATACAATATAGAATTCCAATAACACATTGAAAAGCCCTCACAAGTCCTCCTTAATAAGAGTGGGTGAGTCAATAGCTCCCCCTATGGGCCAGAAACGCAGCTACATAACGGTATAATGGATTCCACAGCTAATGTGATGCTGGTGATTTGCTGTGGCAGCTGGTATATGGCCACAGCATTAGGGAGCAGCTCACGCGGACTCATGTCTCAATAAACCCTGAACCGAGCTCATTCATTTATGTATGGTAGAAAGGGGCTTTAAAAGCAGTGTTCCCCAAGAGCCAGTGCTGAGACAGGAAGCACCGCTCCAGAAACTCTTGCCCTGTGGGCACTTGGAATGGCATCTTAGAAATGGCAGACTATTGAATATTAAAGCTCGAACTAAAGAGATTTCTCTTTCTTTGAGGATATTAGTGGGAGAGAGGAGCCAAGCTGTGCTATGTACAAAGAGTTCCTTTAATTATTTATATTCAGTTAAATAATTATTAACACCTCCAGACTTTGAATGACTGACAGGTTTTTGGCTGCTGTGCTTTCTTAGCTGGCACAGAATAGAGTGTAGGCTACAAGCTTGGGTAAAGGGTGCATGTCAATTGTCTAAAGTTGCTTTTTTTATCTGCACTGAACTGAAAACATAGAATAGGTAGAATGTCCTATTGAAGGAAAGGAGTTGGTAGAGGAAGCTACTTAGACTATTGAGATGTACCCATGGAGTGAGAATCTGTCTCAAATCCTATCACAGTGTGTGCTGACAGTGTAGTTCATATTTAACTCCCAGGGAGAAAGGTGTTATTTTTTCTGGCCCATTAAACAGTGTAATGACCATCCTGATCTGCTCCTAAAATGTTTGATTTGAAATGCCAGCCTGATGGTTCCAGCCCCTGATGCCAGAGAGATGGCATCATGTAGTACTGCACCTAATGAACGATGCCTGCTCTTCACGTCCATTAGATTGCATGACCTTTCGCAGAAAGAAGAGGAAACTGATTGTTTGTACAGGTGTAATTTTTCTGCTCCGAAAGGATTTGTCATATTTATTTTTGTATAATTATTTCCCCATCAGATTTTAGATGCTGTTCTTCGGGAGACGGTTTTCTCTGAAAGCTGAGCCATATTGTCTTTCTCTCACAAACAAGCTCCAAACCAAAATTGTACATAGAAATTTCAAATAAATTAATTGCCTGAGTGAATTGTAAGTTCCTGAGTGATTCTGAGGGTGAAATAAATTATAGAGGGCGTTGCATTTCTCATTCTTTCAGACAGTGATCTGCAGAAAGCCACACTGTAGAACACCCCCAGTTTACTTTATATGGTCATACAACATGATTGTGCTAATTATACATTTTAGTKATTTACAGACGTTCTTATCCGGAGAGACTAAAATCAAATGTTATTTGTCACATGCTTTGTAACCAACAGGTTGTAATGCTTACTTACGGGGACCTTCCCAACAATGCAGAGAGACAGATCATTGAGAAATAATAGGAAAGCAATAACACAATAATAATACACTGCTCAAAAAAATAAAGGGAACACCAAAATAACACATCCTAGATCTGAATGAATGAAATATTCTTATTAAGTACTTTTTTCTTTACATAGTTGAATGTGCTGACAACAAAATCACACAAAAATTATCAATGGAAATCAAATTTATCAACCCATGGAGGTCTGGATTTGGAGTCACACTCAAAATTAAAGTGGAAAACCACACTACAGGCTGATCCAACTTTGATGTAATGTCCTTAAAACAAGTCAAAATGAGGCTCAGTAGTGTGTGTGGCCTCCACGTGCCTGTATGACCTCCCTACAACGCCTGGGCATGCTCCTGATGAGGTGGCGGATGGTCTCCTGAGGGATCTCCTCCCAGACCTGGACTAAAGCATCCGCCAACTCCTGGACAGTCTGTGGTGCAACGTGGCGTTGGTGGATGGAGCGAGACATGATGTCCCAGATGTGCTCAATTGGATTCAGGTCTGGGGAACGGGCGGGCCATAGCATCAATGCCTTCCTCTTGCAGGAACTGCTGACACACTCCAGCCACATGAGGTCTAGCATTGTCTTGGATTAGGAGGAACCCAAGGCCAACCGCAACGGCATATGGTCTCACAAGGGGTCTGAGGATCTCATCTCGGTARCTAATGGCAGTCAGGCTACCTCTGGCGAGCACATGGAGGGCTGTGCGGCCCCCCAAAGAAATGCCACCCCACACCATGACTGACCCACCGCCAAACCGGTCATGCTGGAGGATGTTGCAGGCAGCAGAACGTTCTCCACGGCGTCTCCAGACTCTGTCACGTCTGTCACATGTGCTCAGTGTGAACCTGCTTTCATCTGTGAAGAGCACAGGGCGCCAGTGGCGAATTTGCCAATCTTGGTGTTCTCTGGCAAATGCCAAACGTCCTGCACGGTGTTGGGCTGTAAGCACAACCCCCACCTGTGGACGTCGGGCCCTCATACCACCCTCATGGAGTCTGTTTCTGACCGTTTGAGCAGACACATGCACATTTGTGGCCTGCTGGAGGTCATTTTGCAGGGCTCTGGCAGTGCTCCTCCTGCTCCTCCTTGCACAAAGGCGGAGGTAGCGGTCCTGCTGCTGGGTTGTTGCCCTCCTACGGCCTCCTCCACGTCTCCTGATGTACTGGCCTGTCTCCTGGTAGCGCCTCCATGCTCTGGACACTACGCTGACAGACACAGCAAACCTTCTTGCCACAGCTCGCATTGATATGCCATCCTGGATGAGCTGCACTACCTGAGCCACTTGTGTGGGTTGTAGACTCCGTCTCATGCTACCACTAGAGTGAAAGCACCGCCAGCATTCAAAAGTGACCAAAACATCAGCCAGGAAGCATAGGAACTGAGAAGTGGTCTGTGGTCACCACCTGCAGAACCACTCCTTTATTGGGGGTGTCTTGCTAATTGCCTATAATTTCCACCTGTTATCTATTCCATTTGCACAACAGCATGTGAAATTTATTGTCAATCAGTGTTGCTTCCTAAGTGGACAGTTTGATTTCACAGAAGTGTGATTGACTTGGAGTTACATTGTGTTGTTTAAGTGTTCCCTTTATTTTTTGGAGCAGTGTAATAAATACACAATGAGTAATGATAACTTGGCTCTATACACGGGGTACCAGTACCGAGTCCATGTGCAGGTGTATGAGGTAAATATGTACATTTAACCAGGAATAGTGACTAGGCAACAGGATAGTTAAAACAGTATCAGTAGTGCATGTGACGAGTCAAAAGGTATATGCAGGTAGATATTTGGTTCACTATTTAATTAACTATAGAAGCTGTTCAGGGTCCTGTTGGTTCCAGACTTGGTGCATCGTTACCGCTTGCCGTGTGGTAGCAGAGAGAACAGTCTATGACTAGGGTGGCTGGAGTCTTTGACAATTTTTAGGGCCTTCCTCTGACACTGCCTGGTGTGTTGGTCCTGGATGGCAGGGAGCTCGGCCCCAGTGATGTACTGGGCCGTACGCTGTACCCTCTGTGCGCCTTACGGTAGGATGCCAAGCATTTGCCATACCAAGCGGTGATGCAGCATGATCAGTCAAGATGCTCTCAATGATGCAGCTGTAGAACTTTTTGAGTATCTGAGGGCCCATGACAAATCTTTTCAGCCTCCTGAGGGGGAAGAGATGTTGTCGTGCCCTCTTCACGACTGTGTTACTGTGTGTGTGGACCATGATAGATCCTTAGTGATGTGGACACGAGGAACTTCTCTCGACCCGCTCCACTACCGCCCCGTTGATGTGAATGCGGGCATGCTCGGCCCTCCGTTTCCTGTAGTCCATGATCAGCTCCTTTGTCTTGCTGACGTTGATGGAGAGGTTGTCTTCCTGGCACCACATTACCAAATTGACCTGTCTCATTGTCATCAGTGATCAATCAGGCCTACCACCATCATGTCGTCAGCAAACTTAATGGTGTTGGATCCGTGCACGGCCACGCAGTCATTGGTGAACGGGGGGAGTGGAGGAGGGAACAAAGCACGCACCCTTGAGGGGCCCCCGTGTTGAGGTTCAACATGGCGGATGTGCTGTTACCTATCCTCATCACCTGGAGGCGGCCCGTCAAAAGTCCAGGATCCAGTTGCAGAAGGAGGTGTTCAGTACCTGGGTCCTTAGCTTAGTGATGAGCTTGGAGTGCACTATGGAGTTGAACACTGAACTGTAGTCAGTTAAAGGCATTTTCACATAGGTGTTCCTCTTGTCCAGATGGGAGAGGGCAATAGAGAGAGCGTGATCTGTGGATCCATTGGGGAGGTATGGGATTTGGAGTGGGTCCAGGGTGTCTGGGATTATGGTGTTGATGTGAGCCATGACCAGCCTTTCAAAGCATTTCATGGCGACAGATGAGTGCTAAGTGGCGATAGTCATTTAGACAGGTTACCTTGGCGTTCTGGGGCACAGGGGCTATTTACAGTCAATGCATTGAAATAAGTTTAAAGGGATAGATCACCCAAATTACAAAATTGACGCATTGGGTTACTTACCCTGTTATCGGTCTATAGACAAGGTACTGTATGACAGCAGTCCATGCTTTGTTTTATTTTCCCTGGTACTGATTCCACATGCTAACATTTTAGCATTTGTAGCACAAATCCCATTCAAGTTGTCCAAATCATCCGAAAGTCACTTAGATGTTTTGAATGTGGTGTGTAAAAGCATGCTAATATTGTTCCCATGACTTGAGTAAAAAACAACCACAGTAGTTAAAAAAACAACACATACTGTATCACAGGTATCATGCTGATTTTACTATGGTCGTCATTACCAAAACGATTGAGTCGGACATCGATCACTCTTCATTATAAGACTACCCCTATGAAAACTGGTAAATACATTTAAGTGTTCTTCGTGTAATTCCTATTTATTCTGCATCGGCCCAGTCCGTTTCAAATGGGTTTTCATCCTTTGCTGTAGAGTCTGAGAGATAAGCTAAGACAAAATCAACAGTGACAGCCATAGGCCCGGGAGCTCCCACTGAACACATGACTGACCCCTTATTGTCTCCTGTGGCATCAGAGAGCACACTGCTGTCTCTGGAACAGCTCTGAACTGGTTCTCCTACCTCTCCAATTGGATGCAATACATCACTATTGGAGAGTCCAGAATGGAGGAGTCTGCAGTCACATGCGGTGTCCCACAGGGGTCAGTGCTGGGGCCTATCCTGTTTTGAATTGACATGCTCCTTCTCGGCCAAATCCTCCAATTATAACATCAACTTCCACTGCTACGCTAACGATACCCAGGTTTACATTAACACCAAACCGGACACCATCTCTGCCCTAGCAAATCTCAGCAGCTGCCTAGAGGACATGGATGAAAGAGAACTTTCTCCATTTGAACAGTAGCAAGATTGGGGCTATGCTTATTGGGACACCCAAACTGGTCACCAATGCAGGAAACTGCCCTACAGTCAGTGGCCAGGCTCCCGGTCATCTCTAACGTTGGAGTCAAGTTTGATCCTTCTCTGTCCCTCAATGCTCCAATTAATCCAACTAGCAGTGCTGCCAGAGTCCTGACCAGGACCAAGACGTCAAACCACATGACCCCGATCCTGGCCAAAATCCACTGGCTACCGGTTAACTACAGGATCGGCTTCAAAATCCTCAAAATGCTTGTATTTAAAACCATGAATGGATTAAAACTCACTTCTGTTTTTCATAGTCCTAGTCCCAATCTAATACGTATTTGCACCAAACCCACTATTGCTATTTTATCTGCCTTGATTCTAAATATTTGTTGTTTTTATTGTATGTAATATTAAAAAGAAATCCTCAGTAGGCATTTGAGAAGTGTAATCAAAGTGCTGTATAGATTAGATGTATTGTTATTAGGGCTGATTGATAGTCAAGTTGTAAGCCATGCTCCCCAAAGATGGCCCAGGGATTTCAGCGCCTCTTGGTAAAGAAGAAGAATCCCAATTGCAAGCTAATAGGATTGTAACTTATCCAGCCGTAACATTTACATTCATTGTTATTTGGGTCGTCAAATTTACATTTGTTATTATTCAGGTCATGTAAGGGCCCAATTATGAGTTGGGTTGCCAGGCTTGGATCTCTGACTTTATGAATTTCTAGCATAGAGATAATCAGCTTAGAGTTGCTGATTGGAAGTCGACACCATTCTGAAGGCCACCACTGAGCATGCTGTCAAATTGCTGGTGTAGCTCGCCTGCTCTGTCTTGCAGGAGAATTAAATGATTTCTTCCTCGTGTGAAGTGCACCAGAGCAGCATGAGGCCTTCATTTGCTCCAGCCTGACACTGCTCCTGAGCTGTGGACGGACAAAGCGAGTCTTAAAGGGATACACTCCAAATCCAGTTGGTGCTTTATATTTCCCATTAATTTGCCTGAGGTCTGCAGATCTCTTCCAATGCATAGAGCATTACTCACTCTAAAGATAAGCATGGCCTTAATTTGACTTTAGACCACTTCTGATTTATTGAAACATCTGCCAAACTATTGAGTGAACCATCACTTTAACTATTCTATCTTTGACCCAGCGCTCCCTCAATCAAAAAAAGTTTCTTTCACAGTTTCTTCACCATAGCAACAAAGTTCTGTATGTGCTGTGGAACTTTTTCTCCAAACTCAGCCATCGGTTGCCACAGATCAGGAATCACCCAGGAAATGGATAGAGGAGACTGGATCCAGTTCATTGATCTCAGGCATTCAGCAAATTTCCCAGTTCAGTAAAGTGAGACGACTCCAATGATTTTCTGGGCCGGTTTATGTATTGATTTCTCCTGGCTGCCGGTGGTACAGAGAAACCAGTCTATGAGATGGCATCACTGTATTAAGATGATGGCGTTGGGCTGAATACAAATTATCAAAGAAATGTAGAGCGAGACTCTGGGTCCTGTTCCAATACTATGACAATCCTTCCTTCAGCCCTTTCTCACTTCCTTAATGGTACCTATCCAATGATCGGTCATGACTGGATTGGAGATAGAAAGTTAACCTACGTAGTAAACCCTTGATTTTCACCTATCCAACAGTGTTCAAGGTCAACTGTCGCTTAGAACCAACTTGTCTGGTTTAAAATGGCCTCTGTGGCATCGATATGAGTCAAACATATATAGTGTCTTAATAGGATAATTTTGGTCAAAAAGTCAGTCTCGTTCCAAACTGAGTTTTGCAAGTGAGTTTGTCARGACTTACAGGAGGGTTGGGTGTGGCGATCTTGCCCAGTGCCCACTAACATGAGAGAAGCTGCTGTGCTGATTGCGCTCTATCAGTTTTGTGCACTGTATTCAACCATAGCAGCCAGAATCTCCAGACAGTGGTACAGACCTGCCCATGACACAGGGCCTCACGACTTGTTTACATAAGATAACAAGTCGTCAATGTAATGTTGAAATGACCCTTGGCCATAAGCCCTTTATGGTGTGGCCACTTGCTAGTGTGTTTTATAGTGTCTGCCACTTTTTGGGGTAAAATTAGAATTGAGACGATCAGAGCGGACTTGTATCCCAACTGCAACCTGTCAAAATTCCAAAATCTTGTCCCCCGCGACCTGTTTTGTAACATGATTCCATATGAAACACTGCCGGACAGATGCACTCTGGTAATAGTTGTAAAAAAACAAATAGCATTGAAGCACACACACAGCCACTCACCAGTGACCTGATAAGCTGATTGCTAGCGTCTTTGACAAACACAGAGTTGGAACTTAGCTAGCTAGCAAGTGATTTTGGGCAGTGATAACAGCTTACAGATTAAGTTGTATTTTTATATTTAACCTTTATTTAACTAGGCAAGTCCATTAATTAAGTACAAATCCTTATTTACAATGACAACCTACCAAAAGGCAAAAGGCCTCCTGCAGGGATATGGGCTGGGATTAAAAAGATTATACAAAAATATATACACTACCGTTCAAAAGTTTGGAGTCACTTAGAAAAAATTTTGTTCATGAAAATAACAGCAAATTGATCAGAAATACACTGTAGACATTGTTAATGTTGTAAATGACTATTGTAGCTGGAAGTGGCTGATTAAAAAATAATAATAATAATAATTTATGGAATATCCTCATTGGGCCTCTGTACGCCTATTTCAGCAACCATCACTCCTGTGTTCCAATGGCACATTGTGTTAGCTAATCATTTTAAAAGGCTAACTGATCATTAGAAAACCCTTTTGCAATTATGTTAGCACAGCTGAAAACTGTTGTGCTGATTAAAGAAGGAATAAAACTGGCCTTCTTTAGACGAGTTGAATATCTGGGAGCATCAGCATTTGTGGGTTCGATTACAGGCTCAAAATGGACAGAAACAAAGACCTTTCTTCTGAAACTCGTCATTCTATTCTTGTTCTGAGGAATGAAGGCTATTCCATATGAAAAATACTATTTTAAGGAAAAATACTATTTTAAGGAATWGACTATTTTGAGGAAGTGGCTATGTTGTTGCTATGGAAACTCAGGAAGGACAAACTACAGTACCTACAAGGGTATGATATGCAAACATAACCAGAGATCTGTAATGACGAGATGCTCATGTCTCTCCCCTAACAACGGGAGTCGTTGTCCCAAAGGCGGGAAGGCAGACTACAAGCTTAGGTCCAAAATAAGCCCATAGAAACGTATTGGGCTTATTTTGGACAGATTTTGTCAAGAGAGAAACCTCTTGCTTCACCTTTTTTTCCTCTCTGACATAACACACCCACATCAAACCACACCCCCATGACCCTTGTTTGGCTGCTTGCATTTCTTAATGAGCAATCTTCAAAATGAGGCCAAATCAGGAAGTGCAGTCTCCCTTTAACTTCAGTGTTTGCACTGCATGGGCTGG
The DNA here is from genome assembly GCF_002910315.2 of Salvelinus sp. IW2-2015. Classification (NCBI taxonomy): domain Eukaryota; kingdom Metazoa; phylum Chordata; class Actinopteri; order Salmoniformes; family Salmonidae; genus Salvelinus; species Salvelinus sp. IW2-2015. Next base: position 16,912,562 of record NC_036846.1, on the reverse strand, counting down.
GTTGGACAAAGAAACAACTGCGCTGCCTCTCAAAACCCATAGAGGACACTGTAAAGAGTTATGGTTTCTTAAAAATGTTCATACTGTAACAACACAGTTTCTCTTGTCCTCAAGTGGCTTTTACAAGCGTGTTAGTTCGGAGTGGATCACATCACTGGACAAGGTTAAGCAGCACTTACAATGCAGAAGAGTTTGAAGTGCCAACAGGGGTCACTGACTAATTCAGAGGTGAGATGATTCGTCCATTGGCCACCCTGGGGATCTCTACAAGAAGCAGCAATGTCATCAAGTATTTTTCTATTAGATAACAGTGGATTCTGAATAGAAAGGGATGTTGGCCATAATGACTTGATCAGACTAAATCTTTGTATCTGAGGTGTTAATAATAAATTAGTGCAGTATTTATGGGTATTTCAACTTTGTCAACCTCTCAAGTTGAGTCTTCAAAGCTTGATTATTTATTGTTATTCATACATCTACCGGGAAACATGATCTTTTTCATCACATCTTGCCAGGGGCCGACTGACTATTCAGTTGCAAAAAATATAACTTTGTCTCCCCCACCCACTCCCCCGTCAGCTGGGTAAACCCAGCCTGGTGCAGACATCCCTACTAAGAGCTACAGCCTGGCCATTACACCAACTGTAAGAATACTAATGACTACCCTCGGCACCAGTTCCTATACACACAAACACAGGGTGGCTGGTAGCCTAGTGGTTAGATCCTAGTAACTGAATGGTCGCTAGTTCGAATCCCCGAGCTGACAAGGTGAAAAATCTGTCCTAATTGCTCCATGGTCACCGTTAATAATTGCAGACCCCAGCTGTGATTCCACTCTCCGAGGGTGTTTCGGGAGAGTTGGAATATGTAAAAAAGCACCATCCAATTTACACATGCAAATTAATACACACTTGTACATGTGTGAAATAGGACAAACAAAAGCACCCACCAAATTATTATTTTTCAAAGTTACTTTCAATAGTTTATTGAAATACATTGTGCAAAATAGATTGATTTTGACACCTACGTCGGACAACAACAAATTACATAGGTCTCTCAACCCCGTGTTTTTCATAAGGAATCAGTGCATCTTATCAACAACAGAGCACAATATTCCTTATTTTATTTAGGGAGCTTGCATCCATTCATGATGCAATGCAGGCATGCTTAAAGCCACCATGTTATCTAGATGATTATTCTGTCAATGTTCTTCCTTTTGGAAATCACATGCACCCAACCCAACTAAGCGTCAAAGAGCACACAACTCAGCTCCATGGCCTTGGCTGGACTGCTGTTTACCTTCTCTCCATAGCCAAATATAGACAGAGAAACGTAAGCTGTTCGCGCGCCCTGCTGGAGATCACCACGTGGCTTTCTTGTAGTCACCATTCACGTTGCTACGGCGACGATGCAAGCAAGGCTACGGTTGGTTGAGCAGCGATGACGTCATGTGGATATCGGGAATTCCGTATGCACGGAGTGGAAGAAAAGAGGTCCGGAAAAAGTGGTAACACAACTAGCAAGAAACATTCTGTGGGAGATGGCTAATTATTTTAAAGTTGATGTTATAGAAGTGTTGCCTATGTATTTTATTAAGAGAAAAGTAGATGCAACCTTCGAAAGTGGTATAAAACCCAATGACCATACCTCAACCAATATTCATAAACATCAGATTTGAGAGCTGCACCGCTGGGGGACAACTGAGGGCAGACTGCAGACTTGCACATGTAAGTTTCTTACACAGAATAATGTAGATGTTGACAACTTTTTACAATGTTTCACTGGAGATGATGATTGTGAAGGATTTTGGTGATTGTGGTTGTTACAAATGATATACCATTTTCTAATTACATCAGTGCATAATTTTTCCCAGACAAAATTGATTTTGTACTGAATGACCTCTCATTTATTTGGACTTGACATTGCCAGCAAACAGGGCAGTTCGAATGTAGGGTTAACAAAAATGTTTTTTGCTTATGCTCCGGTCACATCCTTTTAACGTGGGTCAATTAAAAGTACAGTCTACAATGGAACTTGGGTTAATATTAACCTGCTTTGGCATCATTATATATATTTGTTTTGTTGTCCTTTTATCGTTCGCTAAGTTCATGTTTTTAGTGGACTATTGAGTATATGCACTTACCCATCCTACAGGACTTATTTGACATAAGGAAATTGTATAACGATATTAACTTGATCAACATGTTTGGGCAGTCCAGGGGCTGTTTGCTTGACGGTGCCTGTTTAGGAATTATTTAGGCATGGTCTCTGCTATAGCAGCTGGTTCTGCAAAGTTATCAGCCTTTGTGACAAACTTCACATGATGAAGGGGCCACGTGATAAAGGTTGGAAGGGGGGGGGGAATATCACTTTCAAGTGAAAGTGAAACGTCTCACTTCTCTGCAGTTCTCATGCTACAGACACTGTACACTGACTCTTACAGTGCTACTTTTCAGCGCATATACCGATAAGATCTGTCTGACGTACACAGAACTGTAACTGACTCTTGCAACATGCTACTTTACTGTGTGTGTGTGTCTGACCCATTGGGTGTAGTAGACCTATGGCCGCTTTTCCTTGCTAAACTTTATTGGTAGCATGTCTGTGTCAATAAATACATTCTTAAATAAACCTTTCGTCTTAGTCCACATTGCTGTCCTTTCCCTGGCCAAGGTCGATCTGCAACATAGTACTCTGAGTGACCTTATCGTGGAGCTTTGCCATAGAAGGATCACTGACGCTGTGCGAACACACAAGCGGCTCAAATATCCTCCCTCTCAATGTTTCCCAAGCCCTTGAAGCCGCCAGCGGGCGTCTTTAAATAGATAAGCACTTCATATTTGTGGCTGTGGGGGGCACAACCTGAGTGTAACTGGTGTGAAATGGCTAACTAGATAGCGTTAAAGTCGGTGACGTCACTCGGCCTGAGACCTTGAAGTAGTTGTTTCCCTTGCCCTGCAAGGGCCGCAGCTTTTGTAGAGCCATAGGTACCGATGATTCATGGGAGGCTGTTGTTGATGTGTTCAGAAGGTCTCTGGTTCAAGGCTAGTTTAGAACATGGAGAGGGCCAGAAGCAATATTGTTACATAAGCAAGGTGCTTTTCAGTCATACCAGGTCTCCACAGGTGAGTCAGCAAAACAAATATACTTCTCTAATAGGGCTCAGAAAAGAGGTGATTAGGCAATAGATGGATAGAAAGGGTTCCCACCAAGATTTGATTTAATTTAAAGAGTTAACTGAAATTCATGAATTGAAAATGGCCCATTATTTGCTATGAGGACTTTTCAACTCAAGTGCTTGAAATCACTGCACTCAAACTTGCTGTTAGGTTATTCAGATTGTTTAAGTGTCTCTCCAAAAACCCTAATTCAACTCCAACCCAGGTTTCTCACAGAAAGGGCCAGTTCGAACACTTTTACATGTCAACTAACTTTTGTGTTTGCATTTTCCCCTCTACAGAAGGTCAGCCATGTTCCCCGATGCTCTGGAGGCAGTTGGCAGGGTGGAGGGCTTGCCCCTGACCTCCCCCGCAACCCCAACCTTACCCGACCCCGATGAAGAGGAAGGCCAGAGGGAGGTTGTGCCGTGGACCAGTCCCAGGCGGAGGGCTGGCCGCTATCGTCACAGCCTGCAGATACTGAAGCCCTTCAGGATAACGCACAAGTAAGCACACTCTTTTTAGGCCTAGGGTTCCTAAACTTTTTGGGCCCACGACCCCATTTTGATATCTGAAAATTCTTGCGACCTCCACCATGTGAAAAAATTGTAATTAACAGACAATGTTTATTTTTTTTATTTGGTGCTATGACAGTCAATTGAAAAACATTCTAGCATTATTTCTAACTGTCTTCTCAACTCACCATCACATAAAATATTTTTAATTTTCGTTACTTTTTTACCCCTTTTTCTCCCCCAATTTCGTAATATCCAATTGGTAGTTAGTCTTGTCCCATCGCTGCAACTCCCATACGGACTTGGGAGAGGCGAAGGTCGAGAGCCATGTGTCCTCCGAAACATGACCCTGCCAAGCCGCATTGCTTCTTGACACACCGCTCGCTTAACCCGGAAGACAGCCAAGCCCGGCCCACCACTAGGAGTCGCCAGAGCGCGATGGGACAAGGACTTCCCGGCCGGCCAAACCCTCCCTAACCCGGACGAGTTCCTAGTTGTTTTGAACGCAACCTTAATACTCAGAGGGAGACGGCAGGCTATTCCCTTTGAGTCAGTAACCAAAATTACTCTGTAGTGACCCATGAATGCATTCGGTTAAATTTCACTCACCGGAATCGCAACTGAGCCAGAATTACAGTCAAACGGATTGGGAAGTAGGTACCAAAGTGCTCTTCCAAGCATTGGAGGTGAGCAGTCGTCCCTTGTGTGGGACACTTATTGATGCTGTTTTTTGTTAGGAAACATGCACAGCCGAAGGGAAGGGGGCATGGTTCACTTTTGAAAGACTCTGTCCAATAAGAATTATTTCCACTGATTCGGTCACTTGTCTGTAGAATGTTTTTGTATTTCCCCTGCATGCTTGTGTTCAGTTCGTTCAGTTTCCCAAATATGTCTGTTACGTAGGCAAGGAGACACAACAGTTCCTCTCTCAAAGCAAAAAAATCTTTCCAACACTCCCCCTCGATAACCACAAAGCCTCAGTGTGAAATAGAACATTGTCATGCTCTGATATCATATCTCCACATAACTTTGCAAACGGGCGTTCGCTCAGTGGATGTGGTAGTTTACAATCGAAGTTACCTGCTGCAGTATACAGTATCTCAGAGCCCTGTGCTCCGCTCTCTTGCCACCAGTTGCTTTTGGTGTATCATACAATGTGTCCATATGGCAGAGGGAGACACATTCATAACTAGAGTGCAGCGGCCTGCCCGCCATACTGTTGTAATAGCATACATTTTTTTAACAGTGTTATATGACAAAGGTATTGATTTGAGTTTGTGCCTCCCCACACATTGTTTTCAATTGCGGACGGTAATATCAAAGTCTCTGCAATAGTGTGTGGTTTCATAGCGTAACAGGCCTAGCCATTCACCGTGGGAATGATTAAAGTGCAACAGTCAAGTGAGGCCTTTTCCCGTGATCTAAGTAAGGGAGCTCTCTGGTTGAATTTTATCTTTTAGATTTGAATAATTTTCATTTCGATTTTTAAGGTTAACCACATTACAGTGATTTTGAGATACAAAGACGATATATTTATTTTTGTATATATTTTTCAGAATTTCTCCCGCGACCCCATTTTCATATCAGGACCCCTAGTTTGGGAACCGCTGTTTTAGAGCCTTTACTAATCGGCAAAAATCCTGCAATGTCAACATGAGACAGTGTGCCCTGCTGAGTTGTGAGTGTATAGGGTAAATGGCTGCATCCCAAATGGCACTCAATTCCCTTCATAGTACAGTACTATAGTCCCTGGTCAAAATAAGTGCACTATGAAGGGAATAGGGTCCCATTTGGGACTCAACTATAGTCTTCCTGTTTCAAGCGAGCAGCAGGAGGCCATGATAAGGGAATTGACTTATCCCCCGCTAACAGAGGGCTCTGTGTTTGAACGCACACTGACTGATAAACTGTCCCTGAACTTTTTTTCACAGCTCCCCAAGATTTCTATGAAGTGCCTGCAAACTGCTGTTCAAACAACGGTGGTTCATGATTCATCTTTCCCCGGTCAAAGTGAAGGCTCAGGGGCTCTTTTCTTTTCTCTCAGGGGCCAGTGTGTTCTCTCTCTCGCTTAATCTCTCTCGCTCTATCTCTCCACCTAGCACCCAGATGGTGCCTAGATTTTCACTCAGTCCGTTATTTTCTGCTCCTGTCTTTCTCGCAGGCACCAGCACCCAGTCGACAACGCTGGCCTCTTCTCCTTCATGACTCTGCACTGGCTCACCCCACTAGCACGGAGAGCCCACAAGACATCCAGCCTCTCCATAGATGACGTATGGGGCCTATCCTGCCACGAGGCCTCTGAATTCAACTGTCAGAGGTGAGGCTATTGTCAAACATCAATGCCCAAGCACCCTATGGTCCATTGACTCTCCATAGGTTCAACAGGGTTATTATTTTGTATCTTATCAGAAACCCAATGTTTTCCCCTTCAACAAATATTTGATGAATCCCTTTTCCTGCCCCTGTGCGAGTTAAACCAGAAAACAGTAGTGCAGCCAAGGTTTCGCAAGGTAATATCAGTGGACCTCCACATTTGCCGTTTGTGGGATTTCCCAGAGTCACCCTCCACAGAGGTTGATTGCCTGATTTGATGAACATCTTGTCACTTCCAGGAGAGATATGGCGGTTAGGGAGGGTGGTATTAATAGCCTAGGATTAGAGATTAGGGTGTTAGAGTTAGCCAGGACTAGCCTCGCTCAGTCTTGCCTACAGAGAGAACAGTTATGTCATTATCCCTCGTCCTCGCCTCAGTGTGGCTGCCAAAACAGCATTTCAAGCAATCCTTTGAGTCTTGTGTCCTCACCCTTATGGAGGTGAATCTGTCATTCATGAATGAATGAATGAACACAAGAAGGACATATTAAATGGTGGATCATTTGTGACTCATCTTAAACGACTTCCACATTTTGATCAAGAGCAGAAATTCCTGTCAGCTAGGCTTATAACATGCTATAGGGGACTACATGGGAGAGAGGCATGAGAAGAGCTCGCAGTATGTCCCTGGCCTGGGTCCAAACGTGGCCCAGAAAACGGACACAATGATATGCTTGTGCCACGTCTGAGAAAAAAAGGTAGAGTGGAGGGTTTAACTTTGTGTTTACATGGCTAGAACAGTTACGTAACGCAACTACCAAAGAGAGGGATGGGAGAGGAGCCAGAGAGCCCCCTGGGAGAGTTGACACTTGAGTGCCAAAAGAAGGTGCTATTCATGAAACGCTAGCAGACTAGCCCCTAGCTGCATTCAGTCACCACATTTGTTTTCTTAGGCACGTTTCTTTCTAAGGCGAGCCAGTACAAAGTGTTGCTATTAGGCCTACATTTTGCAGCACTGACTTTTTATTTTGTTACTTTCAGTATTATTAAGACAAGTGAAAGGTGTTTTATAGATTTATAGGTGCTTTATGTGCAATTACACTCCATAGTGCACTACAACTAGACTCTTTTCAACATTAGACAGTGGACGGGATTTATTTTGCTTGTATACCTTTTACAGCCTTGAAAGGCTTCTCTCTAAGTTAAACTGCTTGGTGTATCGACCATTGATATCAATTCAAACCAAAAACTCAAATGGATATATATTTACACTAAGCTTTGAATGTTTCCTTTCCTGCAAACCTCTCTCTGCATAGACGGCTTAGTGTAGATATAGTGTTAATTGTAATTTCTCACTCAGCTCGGAGGTAAATGTGAATTAAAGTTTTAATTATCTACCCAGGGGAGAATGTGCACGGGTTAGTGCACTTTGTATCTCTGTAACGTTTGTAATAAACTCATTAACACATCAATTAGATGTGGCACCTGCTCTATCCTTTTCTTTTTCCAGCCATTAGGAATGATACATTTTGTCAAGGCATTTTTCCCTCTTCATGGGGAATTTACACACCGGTAAAAGAGTGCATTACCACATATTTAACATGCTTGCGTGTAATGCTCACGCGACTATTATCCTACGTGCCATCCATTCTCATCTCCATTGGGCTCGTTGGCCGTTGCTGTGATTAATCTGACCCACAATGTTAAATTAGTCTATTTAGTGTAAAATACTGTTATGAATAATGCATTTTTCCAAGATAATCATTTTGTCCTCAATGCTAATTTCCATCACCATCTTAATATTAGCTGATCTATCACCTTCATCTGTCTGCAGAGGGCATACTAATTTGGAAAGTGTTCAGATCCCTTGACTTTTTCCACATTTTGTTTTACGTTACAGCCTTATTCTAAAATGGATTTAAAAAAGATATATCCTGATCAATCTACACACAATACCCCATAATGACAAAGCTAAAACAGGTTGAGAAAGTTTTGCAGTTGTATAAAAAACATGTTTATATACGTATTCAGACCCTTTGCTATGAGACTTGAAATGAAGCTCATGTGCATCCTGTTTCCATTGATCATCCTTGAGATGTTTCTACAACTTGATTGGAGTCTGTCTATATAAGGTCCCACAGTTGACAGTGCATGTCAGAGCAAAAACCAAGCCATGAGGTCGAAGGAATTGTCCGTAGAGCTCCGAGACAAGATTGTGTTGAGGTACAGATCTGGGGAAGGGTACCAAAAAATGTCTGCAGCATTGAAGGTCCCCAAAAACACAGTGGCCATCATTCTTAAATGGAAGACGCTTGGAACCACCAATACTTTTCCTAAAGCTAGCTGCTTGGCCAAACTGAGCAAACGGAGAAGAAGGGCCTTGGTCAGGGAGGTGACCAAGAACCCGGTGGTCACTGACGCTCACCATCCAACCTGACAGAGCTTGAGAGAATCTGCAGAGAACAATGGGAGAAACTCCCAAAATACAGGTGTGCCAAGCTTTTGTAGCGTCATACCCAAGAATACTCGGATGTAATCCCTGCCAAAGGTGCTTCAACAAAGTACTGAGGAAAGGGTCTGAAATKTTATGTAAATTTAATATTAACTTTTTTTAGGGTTTCTAAAAACCTGTTTTTGCTTTGTCGTTATGGGGTATTGTGTGTAGATTGATGAGGGACAAAAATGATTTAGAGGCTGTAACGTAACAAAATGTGGAAAAAGTTAAGAGGTCTGAATACTTTTCGAATGCACTGTAACTGCCAAAATAAAGGAAACACCAACCTTGTCTCTTAATAGGGCGTTGGGCTACCACAAGCCGCCAAAACCGTTTCAATGTGCCTTGGTAGAGATTCTATAAGTGTCTGGAACTCTATTTGAAGGACGCGACAATTCTTCTTTGAGAAATTCCATCATTTGGTGTTTTGTTGATTGTGATGGGAAACCCGGTCTCAGGTGCTGCTCCAGAATCTCCCATAAGTGTTCAATTGGATTGAGATCTGGTGACTGAGACACACTCACACCCCTTAAACACCCTATGCTCCTTTGAGATCCCTCATTCAACATCACTGAGATCTCTTTTAGCGATGGTAGCCAAAAGATTGGGCTACTGAGCATTTAATMTATAATATTTAATTTCTAAACATAGTACAATAATCATAACCATTGCAAAATAAGTTCCTCACCTATTCTGGCCATGATGAATTCATATTCCCAAAGTAGCCATACAACAAATTACCATGCGCATCTCTCATTTAATTGGGCCTATTAGATTATAATTATAAGACTGTTGTTATTGCTCTATAGATCTGAAAGGAAGCGCTGTTTATAACATACAGGTGAATTTAACAGGTGAACAGACAGTTGATCTTCTGCATTGAAGTGTTTAGGCTACCACTAAGTATGTCTACTGTAGGCCGTCATTGTAAATAAGAATTTGTTCTTAACTGACTTGCCTAGTTGAATTGAACCTTCATTTTACAACAGCAAAAAACAACCCCCCCAAAAAAGTGTTGTTTTCATCAGAGTAGACAATGTTTCAGAATTCGCGGGCAGTGCAGTATATTTAGGTTTGGGAAAAGGTAAATGCACAACGGTATTGAATTCAAACGATCGGTTTACAGGTCCACAACAATTTGCAATAGTTTTTCTCTTTCAAAAATGGTCAGACAGCAAATGTCACTGCAAAAGAAAACATGCAGAGACATTTGATCAAGTTGGCCATGGCTATTTCCTTTAGAAACTGTCTTGGCCTAATTCCAATACTTCCAATGTATACAGAACATAAGCACGTTATTGTCACCATAAAAGGTGAATGATGGATGTTTTTCAGGCAGCGTTATAATGCTCTTTCACGCTCACGCAGTTTTACTATGTGTCTGATTTATATCAGAAGCATGCATCACCCCAAATGGGACCGTCTTGCCTAGTTACATAAATAAAATAAAATGTATGGCGTGCGCCAAGTTTATAAATTGCAATATTTTTGTGTGTGCACAGTCTTTGCAGAAATGGCTAATTATTTAGTGTCAAATTTAGGCAACGGTTATAAATGAGGCCCAGGTGTTTTTGCCATCCCTTGAATAGGAAAAGGTTAGAACTGGGTGAAGGCTAATCAGATCCTATTGCCATGGTCTCAAGTTTCATCTGTCCATCTTAACTCCTCTCTCTCTCTTCCCCCCCATGGTCAGACTGGAGAACCTGTGGCATGATGAGCTGAAACAGAAGGGGAAAGACGGGGCATCACTGTCTCGCGTCTTCTGGAGGTTCTGCCAGACCCGCATGCTGGTTGCCATCTTCTCTCTCCTCATCACCATGGTCACTGGCTTCATTGGGCCTGTAAGTACACTCCAAATCCCTCCTACTTTCTTTGTCTTCTGCTGCAGCCCTCAATCTGCCTGCATACTGGCTCAGAGACTGGGGATGTGTTCACACATAATGCCCTATTCCCTATGTAGTGCTCTACTTCTGACCAGGGCCTGTAGGACTCTAGTCAAAAGTAGTGCATGCTACAGCAGCGGTCCCCATTGCACCATGGGCCGTTCTCATATAGACAATATTTTCCAGGACTGGCTGTGGGATATCGATTAGGCCTACAAGTTTAGTATAGCTGCTTTTTCATAACATTTTAGTTTAAGTAGGTCTAACGTGATACTGTACACAGGGGGCTTGGAGCATGCAAGTCACCTGTTGCAATAAAGCCATATTTTAGGTAGGACTCATATTTTCTATTGAATGAGGCTTTATTTTATTTATTTTTTGCAGCCTCGGGCTCTGCTATCTTTGCATTATCGTAATCGTCGTTGGGCCTTTTTAATATCCTTTACATCTTCCGAAGAAGCTCTCCAGCGACGTTTATTTGGTAATATTCGTGTCAGCTAACGTAGCTAGCTAGTACAAAGTTGGCGGGCAACAAAGCTCACGCAGACCGCTATGAACTCGCAGCCAGTGATGCCAACTTAGCAATTTTGTTTCTAGATTTAGCAACTTTTCAGAGTACCCTGGCAACTTTTTTTCCAAACAGCACTTAGCAACAAATTTAGCTACTTTTAAAAATGTATTTGGAACTTTTAGCAACTTTTGAAAAGTGACTCAAACGCTATAATGCACGCATTTTCCCTCTAAATGACACAAAAATGATTTTCTCTGTCACACCCTCAGTCACAACACACGTGCCTGGCTGCAAAAGTGCATTGTGAGTGACGTCAGCAGCAGGCGCTCAGCTCGTGCACAGACAGCAGCAATTTCAGCAAATTGCAAGTCATTGTTGGCTGACTGCAGCACGGGTTCGACGAGCCAAACCCAGTGAATATAGTTGGTTACAAATGTTTGATCTTGAACAGAACTTACAACATCAATCAACATGTCTCAATCAAAATTGTACAGCCAGAAGTACAGAAAAGAGTGGGAGTCTGTACCTTGATAACAAATGTCAAATCATATTTTATGCCGAGATGGCCAGTCAATTTGAGTAACGTTATTGTGTATTCTACGTAATGACGCAGTTTTACGTTATCACGCAATGACATCACAATGTCATTTAGCAACTTTTAGCAACATATCAACCTGCCTCTAGCAACTTGAACCCTGAAAATTAGTTGGCAACACTGCTCGCAGCGAGCACATTACTCATTCAAAATCTGTAACTGTTGTGGGCGTGACGGAGATATTAGAGTGGTGAGAAAAGGACCAACAGACTGCACCAAGTTCAGCGTAATTACTGCACAAATAGCCCATAATTGTATATAATTATTATTTTATTTTACCGATTTAAAAAATAATGATTTATCCTTTCCGTGCAGTCCTGTGGTGGGGACCGCTGCTCTACAGGGAATAGATTGCCATTCGGGACGTACCCTAGCTCTAACTGTTTAAAAAAGCACTTCATCCAATTTCACGCTGGTCTGAAAATTTAAATGAAAACATACCAGAAGATTAGAAAGCTTTAGATGGTGAAACCCATATTAATCCTCCAGATTAACCATTGGTACCACGGTTACACTTTGTCCCAGAAATAGGCTGTTCTTTTCCAACTGCCACACTTCGGACTTCATTTCCCCCTCCTACCTAAAATACCCCAAATTAGTACACATTTGTGCCGATATTGAACCACAATGCAAGCGCTTATTACAGCCATATTAAACACAATTTCAGATGAGGAACTCCGAATTTAATTGCCTTTCAACTGAGATATTGAGTGGCTGTATTGTTATCAACACTTCTGGCTGTTTATATGGATGTCATGCTAGGTCTATGTGTGGCATGCTACTGTACATGCTAGCAGCTTTCCTCATTCCACTAATTATCAACTGTATTTACAAGTTACACAATGAATCATTTGTCTCACATTCCTGCCTGGGTGCTATGTAGGCCTACTGTACAGATTTATTTGGCATAGATTGAACTATAGTAGCACTGGTAATCTTACTGTAATTACAATTTTGGACGCCTGCACATTTTCAGACATTGAGTGGTCTTTTGAGATGAGTTCATGACCCCAGTCAGTTATGTACAGTGCATTCAAACTATTCAGACCCCTTGACTTTTTCCACATTTTTTATTCTAAAATTGATAACATATTTTTGGGTGCAAATTTATATACGTTTATAGACCCTTTACTCAGTACTTTGTTGAAGCACCTTTGGCAGTGATTACAGCCTCGAGTCTTCTTGGGTATGACTCTACAAGCTTGGCACACCTGTATTTCTCCCATTCTTCTCTGCAGATCCTCTCAAACTCTGTCAGGTTGGATAGGAAACGTCGCTGCACAGCTATTTTCAGGTCTCTCCAGAGATGTTTGATTGGGTTCTAGTCCGGGCTCTGGCTGGGTCGCTCAAGGACATTCGGACACTTCTGCGCTGTCTTGGATGTGTGCTTAGGGTCGTTGTCCTGTTGGAAGGTGAACCTTCTCCCCAGTCTGAGGTCCTGAGCGCTCTGAAGCAGCTTTTCATGAAGGATCTCTGTGCTTTGCTCCGTTCATCTTTCCTTCAATCCTGACTAGTCTCCCTGCCGCTGAAAAACATCCCCACAGCATGATGCTGCCACCACCATGCTTCACAGTAGGGATGGTACAATGTTTCCTCCAGACGTGACGCTTGGCATTCAGGCCAAATAGTTCAATCTTGGTTGCATCAGACCAGAGAATCTTGTTTCTCATGGAGGCCGCTGTGTTGTTGGGGACCTTCAATGCTGCAGACATTTTATGGTACCCTTTCCCAGATCTGTTCCTCGACACAATCCTGTCTCAGAGCTCTTTGACCTCACGGCTTGGTTTTTGCTCTGAAATGCAATGTCAACTGTGGGAGCTTATATAGACAGGTGTGTGCCTTTCCAAATCATGTCCAATCAATTGAATTTACCACAGGTGGACTCCAATCAAGTTGTCGAAACATCTCAAGGATGATCAATGGGAACAGGATGCACCTGAGCTCAATTTCGAGTCTCAGAGCAAAGGGTCTGAATACTTATGCAAATAAGATATTTCTGTTTTTAATTTTTAATACATTTGCTAAACTTTCCCCCAATTTTTTTTTCGCTTTGTCATTATGGGGTATTGTGTGTAGATTGATTGATTTTTTTATTTAATCCATTTTAGAATAAGGTTGTAACGTAGCAAAATGTGAAAAAAGTCATCAAGAGGTCTGAATACTTTCCGAATGCACTGTAGATCCATATGGCTCAATCCCAAATGAAAGGGAAAGATGGGCACCATCTAATGTCATCATTTAAGACTTTGCCTATCTTTCCCATTGTCCTTCCAAAGTCTCCAGTTCACTCTACGTCTGTCTTCCTCAATTACCTTATTGTATGTCTCTAATCTGGCTCCAAATGTTCCTCTTTCTGCCTACTCTTCCTTCCTCTCCTTCTTCCTATCCCTCTTCTACGCTTCCTTTCTTACCTCTCCCTTTCCCACCTCATTCCCATTTCCAGGCTCTCCTGGTGCGTGCCCTGCTGGAGTATTCTCAGAGTGCGGAGGCCTGGCTGCCCTACGGCCTCTCCCTAGTGGCAGGGATCTTCCTGATGGAGCTGATGCGTTCCTGGTCGCTGGCACTCATGTGGGCCGTCAACTACCGCACCGCCGCTCGCCTCCGGGGTGCAGCGCTCACATTCGCCTTCCACAAGATCCTCCGCCTGCGCAGCACCAAAGACATCAGTGCTGGAGAGGTGAGTGTTTGTTAGCCTGGTCCCAGATCTGTTTGTGCAGTATAGCCAACTCCTATGGTCATTGTCATGCCTGGTCCCAAACAGATGTCCCAAACAGATCTGCGAACAGGCTAGGGTGTTTGTGTGATGGTGGACCAAATCAGCCCATTATCCCCACAGTAGGTTTGCGATGGGTCGGAACATTACCGGAATTTTTCCATGGGAAGTTAAGCCCGGGAATTTGGGGAATTTTGCTTAAATTTATCAAAGAAGTTAGCTTATAACATTGAACCTTTTTTTGTGTGATACGCATAAGGCAATTCTAGGTCTTGTGGCATATTTTGGTTAAACTATCCCCAATTCAATGGAATTGCAACCCTCTGCATGCACAGTGCATTCTTCCATCACATTTGCAGTGCATTCTTCCATCACATGTACAGTGCATTCTTCCATCACATGTACAGTGCATTCTTCCATCACATGTACAGTGCATTCTTCCATTACATGTACAGTGCATTCTTCCATCACACGTACAGCTGATTCTCAAGATCTTGCACACTAATGATGCCCCACACTACTACACTGTCTGAGCCAAGGACTACATGCTTTCTGGTAAGTTCTGATTACAATACTGGGTGGGGTGAATATATTTTATATGACATACATGATTTTTTGTTAACTAGTAAATAGGAGCCTACAGCAACATGTGTTTAAATCATTTCTAACTTGTTAACAATTTCTGCTAGTTAGTTTTTGCTACCATGTGGGTTTTAGCTTGTTTGAGCCTGCTAACTGAGTGTTAATTCACCTGTTTCTATACATGTTTCATTTGAAAACATTTCTTAAAAAGGAGGTGTTTAATCTAACTGCTGAACTATTTATCTGTAGATGGAATTGTATTTTTTATTTAAAAAAAATAAATAATAATTCTCATCTTTACAGGAAAATGCCACGGGCACTATCTGATGTGTGGAGAGACATTTCACTGCAGCTAATGTAGAAGGAAAGCGGTGTACATTTGCAAATACTGTGTCAAATCATATGTGAAGAATGCAACAAAGATGCGGAATCATCTGGCCAAGTGCATAAAGTTTCCTCTGCGCTCACAACAAGCAACCTCTGACAAATGTCCCTCTACTTCTATTCGAGGTGAAAATGATGAATCAGAAGMTTTTTTTGACTCAATGGAGGAAGTAGTCAGAGAAATGCTGATGAATGTCTTGCTCGAGCTGTGTATGCAACTGGTTCACCTCTCATCCTCATAGGCAATGTGTATTGGAAGAGATTTCTGAATGTTCTTCGCCCAGCATACACCCCTCCAACAAGACATGCTTTATCTACTCATTTGCTGGCTGCAGAGTTCAACAGAGTTCAAGTGAAGGTCAAGCAAATCATAGAGAAAGCAGACTGCATTGCAATCATCTCTGATGGGTGGTCAAATTTCCGTGGGCAAGGAATAATTAACTACATAATCTCTCCCCCTCAACCAGTTTTCTACAATAGCACAGACACAAGGGACAACAGACACATTGGTCTCTACATTGCAGATGAGCTGAAGGCAGTCATCAATGACCTTGGACCACAGAAGGTATTTGCACTGGTGACAGACAATGCTGCGAACATGAAGGCTGCTTGGTCTAAAGTGAAGGATTCCTACCCTCACATCACACCCATTGGCTGTGCTGCTCATGCATTGAATCTGCTGCTCAATGACATCATGGCACTGAAGATACATTCTACAAGAGAGCCAAGGAAATGGTTAGGTATGTGAAGGGTCATCAAGATATAGCAGCACCAAGCAAAGAGAAGAATAAGAGCACCAGATGGAAGCTGTCCAGCAACACCCGTTGGGGTGGCGTTGTCATCATGATTGACAGTCTCCTTGAGGCGAAGGAGTCTCTCCAAGATATGGCCATATCACACACAGTCTGCTGATATAGACAGCCCCATCAAGAGGATCCTCCTGGATGATGTATTTTGACAGAGGTAAGCAGCCGAAATCTCCTGAAACCTATTGCAGTAGCCATTGCATGGATTGAGGGAGACCATGCCATCCTGTCTGATGTTCAGACTCTGCTTGCAGGTGTAAGAGAAGAAATCCGTACTGCCCTGCCCACTTCACTGTTGCTCCAAGCAGAGGAAACTGCAGTTCTGAAATACATCAAAAAGCGTGAAGACTTCTGCCTGAAGCCCATACACACCGCAGCGTACATGTTGGACCCCAAGTATGCTGGCAAGAGCATCCTGTCTGGTGCAGAGCTCAACAAGGCCTATGGTGTCATCACTACCATGTCTCGCCACCTTTGCCTGGATAAGGGCAAGGTTCTTGGCAGTCTGGCGAGGTACACTTCCAAGCAAGGGCTTTGGGATGGAGATGCAATATGGCAGTCCTGCCAACATATCTCATCAGCCACCTGGTGGAAGGGACTTTGTGTCTCTGAGGCTCTTTCCCCTGTTTCCTACATCATCCTCCAAATCTCACCAACATCAGCCGCCTCAGAGCGCAACTGGTCCTTGTTTGGGAACACACGCACCAAAGCACGCAACCGGCTGACCAATACAAGGGTTAAAAAATTGGTGGCCATCCGGGCAAATTTGAGGCTTTTTGAGCCTGACAACGAGCCATCCTCAACAAGGTTGGAAAGTGACAGTGAAGATGAGGCCTCAGAGTCTGATGTTCAAGAGGTGGACATTGAGGAGGTCCAGGGAGAAGACATGGAAGCCTGAGAGGAAGACAACCAAAGCTTTAGTTTCTAGACTATCATTTTAAAGATGTATGTTGAAATATTTTGGGGGAGATGCGATGGATCATTGGGCATCATTCAATATTCCCTTTCTTTTGTTGTTCAATGAAATCATCCCATGTGAAGAGTCAACTCATTTAATTAAAGTTAAATTCATAACTAAATACTTTTTTTTATTTCTATTGGAAGGATTTAATCATTTGCAATTATGTCTACTTATGATAAGGTAAAAGGTTTATGTTTCTGTCTCTATATGATATGGTAAATATATCCAATGCAAAAAAACATTTGCATATATTTCCTTTAATTCACATATATTCCCGTTAATTTCCACGGAAAGTTTCCACCTCTGAATATTCCCCATAATGTGCAATCCTACCCCACAGACATTGCCTTCAGTTCTGAAAGTGAAATGCACTTCTAGTGGTTACATTGTAGGTGTGTCTCAGATAACAAAATTAAATCCTATGTCTTGCCAATGTCTCGGCCCTTTGACCATGCGCTACTATTGTAGCTTATTCTCATTGCCGCATTTCAGGATTCTGTGGGTTAATTTCATTCTCTTTGACTCACTATGTCCTTGTGAAGTAAATGGTCTGTTCAATGTGTCCACTAACATTCTGTGTCAATGTCCCTCCCTACAGCTGATCAACATCTGCTCCAGCGATGGCCAGCGGGTATACGAGGCAGTCTCAGTGGGCTGTCTGCTGGCCGGGGGCCCGCTGGTTGGCATCCTGGGTCTGTCCTACACTGCTTACTTTCTGGGACCCACTGCACTGGTCGGATCAGCCATATTCATCTTCTTCTACCCTGCTATGGTAGGAAGTCCTCCACATGTCTCCTAACAAAGGAATCCACACCTTATGGGGGAAAAAAGTGCCGACTAATGAAAAAATGTGAACCGATGTCTAAAGGAAAGTTACTCCACTTTCATTAACTCAGGGGCATCTTAGTGCTACCTTTTCATACAGTTTATTTATTTAGGAACAAAGCTTTAGTTACTGAAAAAAGAATACACTATGAAAGTAAACATTATTTTGACAGCAGTGTTACTTGGAGCATGATTCCTGTGAACTTATCTCATTCTCAGCACTTAGTCGTTCATGAATTGTCTTTCCTGTTTATAGTATTAGTGATGAACAGCATCATATTTCCCCATAACTGGAGAACTAAAGTTAATGTCCTTCACTTCACAGACCGTTATCCTTTACAGCACAGCCTGTTAATTCCCCTTAAAAGGGTTTTGGGGAGTTAAAGGGCAGTTCTGCCATTTTTCAATCTCATATTCTTCATCTCCGGCAGTAAACCAGTGTCTACATATGTGAAAACAGCCTGCTTCTATGATCTGTGGTTAAAAAGATAAGAAAAAAGGTCCTATAAATGGCTTCTCTGTGGCATCACAGGGTAGGTTAAAAAACAGTGATTTTCAAAACCTGCAACGGATATCTAAGGAGGGTATTTTCTTGCTCCCCAGGTCACCGCAAATCTGTGTTTTGAAAATCACTGTTTTTATAATGTTTGAGGATGTCATCGGGTAGAACGTTTTTAACTTGATTTGTTTCTACAAAACATAGAAATGCACTGTTTTCACATATGTTGACACTGGTATTGTGCTGGGGATAATGAAATTGAGGTGGAGTTGCCCTTTAACTTCCCGAAAACTCTCCGACTGCCAATCTCCTGTTGACTTTGCTGTTGTTAGTCTTTCAATTGAGTTAGCTTCAGTCTGAGCCTGCCTGTTGGGGACCTTTGCCTTGATTTGGAAGCCGTTTATAGCCTGTTCCTTGCAGTAACCCTGCCGTACAGCTGATGCAATAGGGCTGTGTCTGCGTCCCAAATGGCACCTTCTTCCCTATACAGTGTACTACTTTTGACCAGGGCCCATGGGGCTCTGTTCTAAAGTAGTGCACTAGGGGAAACATAGGGATGTAGACTGTGTCTGCCTTCATTTCCCTGTTACGACACTCGCATTTCTCCTCTGTTACTTATTTTCTTCTCTCTATCCGGGACAGATGCTGGCTTCACGTCTCACAGCGTATTTCCGTAAGAAGTGTGTGTTAGTGACTGACCAGCGCGTGAGGCTCATGAATGAGATCCTCGGCTGTATCAAGTTCATCAAGATGTATTGCTTGGAAAACGCTTTCGCTCAGAACATCCACAGTGAGTGTTTGGTAACACTTGCACACACACACACACACACACACACACACACACACACACACACACACACACACACACACAGTCTTGTACAGCTAACCTTGTGGGGACATACAATTCAGTCCCATTCAAAATCCTATTTTCCCTAAACCTAACCCTAATCCTAACCCGTACTCTTACCCTAACCCTAACCTTAACCCTAACCCTAACCCAAAAACCTAAACTTTATCCTAACCCTAAACCTAACCCTAGCTCCTAACCCTAACCCTACAACTAACCCTAGCTCCTAACCTTAATATTTAACTTAATTCTAACCCTAACACTAATTCTGACCTTAACCCTAAACCCCTAGAAATAGCATTTGACCTTGTGGGGACTAACAAAATAACCCCAGCTGGTCAACTTTTTGTTCGTTTACTATTCTTGTAGGGACTTCTGGTCCCCACAGGAATAGTTAAACACGTCCACACACACACTGGGCTTGTATTGTTTTTTTTCTGGTCAGGTCACTTGGTGAGGATTAACACCAGGCCACAGTCATATTGTTTTTTGCACCTGGTCCAGTGACTCAGTAGTCATTATGGTTTATAGCACGGGCCATTGACTCAGTAGTCATCATGTTATGGCACGGGGCCAGTGACTCAGTTAGTCATCATGTTATGGCACGGGGCCAGTGACTCAGTAGTCATTATGTTTATAGCACGGGCCATTGACTCGTCAGTCATCAGTTATGGCACGGCCAGTGACTCAGTAGTCATCATGTTATGGCACGGGGCCAGTGACTCAGTAGTCATCATGTATGATGCACGGGGCCAGTGACTCAGTAGTTCATCTATGTTTATGGCACGGGGCCAGTGACTCAGTAGTCATCATGTTTATGGCACGGGGCCAGTGACTCAGTAGTTATCATGTTATGGCACAGGACCAGTGACAAGTAGTCATGTTATGGCACGGGGCCAGTGACTCAGTAGTCATCATGTTATGGCACCGGGGCCAGTGACTCAGTAGTCATCATGTTATGGCACGGGGCCAGTGACTCAGTAGTCATTATGTTTATAGGCACGGGCCAGTGACTCCAGTAGTCATATGTGTATTGGCACGGGGCCAGTGACTCAGTATCATCATGTTATGGCACGGGGCCAGTGACTCAGTAGTCATCATGTTATGGCACGGGGCCAGTGACTCTCAGTACATTATGTTATGGCACAGGGGCCAGTGACTTCAGTAGTGCAATTATGTTATGGCACGGCCAGTGACTCAGTAGTCATTATGTTATGGCACGGGGCCAGTGACTCAGTAGTCATTATGTTATGGCACGGGGCCAGTGACTCGGCAGTCATCATGTTATGTATGGTGCCAGTGTCTCAGTAGTCATCATGTTATGGCACGGGCCATGACTCAATAGCTCATCATGTTATGGCACCGGGGCCAGTGACTCAGTAGTCATTATGTTATGGCACGGGGCCAGTGACTCAGTAGTCATTATGTTATGGCACGGGGCCAGTGACTCAGTAGTCATTCATGTTATGGCACGGGGCCAGTGACTCAGTAGTTATCATGTTTATGGCACAGGACCAGTGACAGTAGTCATGTTATGGCACGGGGCCAGTGACTCAGTAGTCATTATGTTATGGCACGGGGCCAGTGACTCGGCAGTCATCATGTTATGGTATGGGGCCAGTGTCTCAGCAGTTATCGTTTTATAGCTTCCAGGGCCATTGACTCAACAGTCATCATGTTTATGGCACGGGGGCTAGTGACTCTGCAGTCATCATGTTTATGGCACGGGGGCTAGTGACTCTGCAGTCATCATGTTTATGGCCCGGGGGCTAGTGACTCTGCAGTCATCATTTTTACAGCACTGTCCCAGTGACACAGCAAAAATCATAGTACTCACTTCCTGTTTTTGCGTCTGGGTTAGAGTGATTATTTCCAGCTGAGAATGCGCCTCTCGAATTCGTACTTCCTTTATTTGACTTTATTTACATTTTCTTCTCTGTTAGGCCAATTCTATTTCAATTCCAGTCAGTCCAGGAAATTCAACCCGTTACCTGAAATCCATTAGTTCAAATCCTCCAATCATCTATTCAAATTAGATTCATCCCCGGAATTGACCCGGCAACTCCATTCACGTTAGGTTCCATTGGCTCAGATTTCCTCCATGGCTTCCCACATTACACAAGCCCTGATTGGATCACTGCGCCCAAAGTTTAATTTGAAAAGCGTTTAAAGCTCTTTCATACTTAAGACCTGCAGAGGGTTGTTCCACTTAGAGGAGATTGAAGAATTAGAGAGGGAGGGGGGACATTTCTCACGAGGCTCTGCCTTACATTGTGGATAAGAAGCGTTTGGTGCTTTTAATCATAACTGTAATTAGCCAGGTTGGACTCATATCCTCATAACAGCCCGCTGTTTGGATAATAGTGATAATACCTATTATTATGATCATTAATTGGACATTCATCTTAAGGGCTATCGAGTGTTTCATATCAAGAGTTCTGATATCGTTCTCTTCAGTTAGTGTTGTTAGTTTACGGCCCTATTCCACCTGCTGATAAAAATATACATTGTATATGTAGCAGCTTCTACAAAGGCAATTCAACAACAGTGCTGTGAGTCCCTGGAGAATAATATGAAATATGTTTTAGGAGGAGTGCAGTCATGTTATAGCTTTCCTGGAGCACGTAGTAGCCTTGGCTGTGTTAGAAAGAAAGAAACCTTGGCTTGGAGCCAGAGTGCACTGAATGGACTGTTGAGTGAAGCAGCCAACACATGCATTTAGAAGATGTACACAATCATGGATGACAACCCACTTGACTTGGACAACTGCCAATGGCCCACAATTTTAAAAGTCCATTTCATACCATTTATGGCCGCGAGGCCCAACTTGTCTCTCTTATTTCTGGCCATGACTGTAAGTGACTCTCTCTAATGTTGTTTGCGGCTGAATATAACTGTACAGTGCCAGGCGTAACTTCCTGAAAGACTCTACAGTGGTAATACAAGAAGAGCTCATTGTCTATTTTCTGTCTGTGCTATCTCGCTCTCTGTCGCTCGCTCTCTCTCTCTCTGTCTGTCGCTCTCTCTGTCTGTCGCTCTCTCGTCTGTCGCTCTCGTCTGTCTCGTCGCTCTCTCTGTCTGTCGCTCTCTCTGTCTGTCGCTCTCTCTGTCTGTCGCTCTCTCTGTCTGTCGCTCTCTCTGTCTGTCGCTCTCTCTCTGTCTGTCGCTCTCTCTCTGTCTGTCCGCTCTCTCTCTGTCTGTCGCTCTCTCTCTGTCTGTCGCTTCTCTCTCTGTCTGTCGCTCTCTCCCCCCCCCTCTTCTGTCTGTCGCTCTCTCTCT
Source organism: Salvelinus sp. IW2-2015 (assembly GCF_002910315.2). Lineage (NCBI taxonomy): Eukaryota > Metazoa > Chordata > Actinopteri > Salmoniformes > Salmonidae > Salvelinus > Salvelinus sp. IW2-2015. The sequence goes on along the minus strand of NC_036846.1, from coordinate 16,890,197 downwards.
GTCTGTCGCTCTCTCTCTGTCTGTCCGCTCTCTGTCTCTGTCTGTCTCTGTCACTCGCTCTCTCGTCTGTCGCTCTCCTCTCTCTCTGTCGCTCTCTCTCTCTCTGTCGCTCTCTCTCTCTCTGTCTGTCGCTCTCTCTCTCTCGGTCTGTCGCTCTCTCTCTCTCGGTCTGTCGCTCGCTCTCTCTCTGTCGCTCGCTTTCTCTGTTTGTCGCTCGCTCTCTCTGTCGCGCGCTCTCTCTGTCGCTCGTTCTTTCTCTCTGCCTCGCTCGCTCCCTCTCTGCCGATCGCTCTTTCTCTCTGCCGCTCGCTCGATCGCTCTCTCTCTGCCGCTCGCTCGATCGCTCTCTCTCTGCCGCTCTCTCTGCCGCTCTCTCTGCCGCTCTCTGCCTCGCTTGCTCTCTGCCTCGCTCGCTCTCTGCCGCTCTCTGCCTCGCTCTCTGACGCTTTCTCTTTCTGTCCCCCCCCCCAGCGGTGCGATCTGAGGAGAGGAGGATACTGGAGAGGGCTGGTTGTGTTCAGAGCCTCACAGTGGGCGTGGCCCCCATTGTTGTGGTGATCGCCAGTGTCTGCACATTCACTCTACACATGGTTTTGGGTTATGACCTCACTGCAGCCCAGGTAAGCCCCTCTGTCAATAGCTTTTAAAGAATAAAGTGCTTTTTCAGGAACTGAGTGCTCTTTTCATAGCCTTGAATAGCTACCGGTAGCGTTTGTTGATGTTTGTATAAAATTCATAGAAAGCTCCCTGTAGCTTTTAAAGAGGTGGAATTTCACTAAATGAACTATACTGCCTCCTCCCTCTGTTGCTCCTTTCGGGCCTTCACCGTTGTCGCAGTCTTCAACTCAATGACCTTTGCCCTCAAGGTCACGCCCTTGGCTGTACGAGCATTATCAGAGGGTTCTGTGGCAGTCAACCGATTTCAGGTAAATGAAAGACAGACAAGATTGTTGTACAAAATTGGGAATGATTGTAGCGTTCAGTCAGGATGGACTGTTGTCAGCATAACACTTCAAAATAGACATGTTCATTAATGAATCTTCTCCATATATCATACAGTATATCATATGTCATGTCAACAGAGACTCTTCTTGATGGAGGACCGAGAGGTTGTGTTGGCCAAAACGGATGACCCGATGAACGCCGTGGAGTTCCGGTACGCCACGTTGGCCTGGGAGAAGGCCAAAGCTCCCGCCAAAGCCACCCCTGTCCCCAAGAAGCAGTGCAAGAGAGGTGGAATGAATCGAGTACTGCGCAAGGAGAAACTGAGCTTGTATATCACAGCAGAAGAGGGTAAGGGAAACAACGAGGGTCCCAACGGACAGAGTCTCCTTACCCACATGGAACAGGAGAGCCCCCAGAGCACCATCTCCTCTACCCAGAGCTCCATCATCCGCCCACCGCTGCACAAAACCCTACATCGCATCGATCTGCGCGTCAAGAAGGTAAACTGCTCGAACAAGCACCATCAATCACACAGGTGTACTCACTCACGCACAAAACAACCCTGATTTCCATTCATACCAGCCTACACAAATGCTTGTACACATTGACAAATATATGCATGCACGCACACATGCAAACCTGCATATACACACACACTAAAGCAGTGGTGTTCAAGGTCTGGGGGGGAACGCAGTGGGGTTTGCAAAGCATATATTTTTTTATGAATACAATTGGAACAAAGAAATCAGAGGACAGATTATTGTATTCAAACATTTTCTGAAAATTGTATTTAGTAAATGTATTTATTGGTTTCTTTCATATTTATATGAGATGAAAATGTAATGACTTGAAGGTTATTTGTTGATGTAAAATATATACAGTTGAAGTCAGAAGTTTACATACACTTAACAAATTTCTTGTTAACAAACTATAGTTTTGGCAAGTCGGTTAGGACATCTACTTTGTGCATGACACAAGTTATTTTTCCAACAATTGTTTGCAGACAGATTATTTCACTTATAATTCACTGTATCACAATTCCAGGGGTTCAGAAGTTTACATACATTAAGTTGACTGTGCCTTTAAACAGCTTGGAAAATTCCAGAAAATTATGTCATGGCTTTAGAAGCTTCTGATAGGCTAATTGACATCATTTGAGTCAATTGGAGGTGTACCTGTGGATGTATTTCAAGGCCTACCTTCAAATTCAGTGCCTCTTTGCTTGACATCATGGGAAAATCAAGAGAGAAAAAAAAAAAGACCTCAGGGGGAAAAAATTGTAGACCTCCACAAGTCTGGTTCATCCTTGGGAGCAATTTCCAAATGCCTGAAGGTACCACGTTCATCTGTACAAACAATAGTACCCAAGTATAAACACCATGGGACCATGCAGCCGTCATACCGCTCAGGAAGGAAACGGGTTCTGTCTCCTAGAGATGAACATACTTTGGTGCGAAAAGTGCAAATCAGTCCCAGAACAACAGCAAAGGACCTTGTGAAGATGCTGGAGGAAACCGGTATAGAAGTTACTATATCCACAGTAAAACGAGTCCTATATCGACATAACCTGAAAGGCCGCTCAGCAAGGAGGAAGCCACTGCCTCAAAACCGCCATAAAAAAGCCAGACTACGGTTTGCAACTGCACATGGGGACAAAGATTGTACTTTTTGGCCGAAGAACACCATCCCAACCGTGAAGCACTGGGGTGGCAGCATCGTGTTGTGGGGGTGCTTTGCTGCAGGAGGAACTGGTTCACTTCACATAATAGATGGCATCATGAGGGAAAGTATGTGGATATATTGAAGCAAGATCTCAAGACATCAGTCAGGAAGTTATAGCTTGGTCGCAAATGGGTCTTCCAAATGGACAATGACCCCAAGTATACTTCGAAAGTTGTGGCAAAGTGGCTTAAGGACAACAAAGTCATGGTATTGGTGGCCATCACAAAGCCCTGACCTCAATCCTATAGAAAATGTGTGGGCAGAACTGAAAAAGTGTGTGCGAGCAAGGAGGCCTACAAACCTGACTCAGTTACACCAGCTCTATCAGGAGGAATGGGCCAAAATTCACACATCTTATTGTGAGAAGCTTGTGGAAGGCTACCCAAAATGTTTGACCCACGTTAAACAATTTAAAGGCAATGCTACCAAATACTAATTGAGTGTATGTAAACTTCTGACCTACTGGGAATGTGATGAAAGAGATAAAAGCTGAAATAAATCATTCTCTACTATTATTCTGACATTTCACATTCTTAAAATGAAGTGGTGATCCTAATTGACCTAATACAGGGAATTTTTACTAGGATTAAATGTCAGGAATTGTGTGAAACTGAGTTTAAATGTATTTGGCTGAGGTGCATGTAAACTTCCGACTTCAACTGTATCCAGTACCAGTCAAAAGTTTGGACACCTACTCATTCAAGAGTTTTTTTAATTTTCTTTCTTATTTATTTTCTACATTGTAGAATAACAATGAAGACATCAAAACTATGAAATAACACACATGGAATCATGTAGTAACCAGAAAAGTGATAAATAAAATATATTTCAGCTTCTTCAAAGTAGCCACCCTTTYCCTTGATGACAGCTTTGCACACTCTTGGCATTCTCTCAAACAGCTTCACCTGGAATGCTTTTCCAAAAGTCTTGAAGGAGTTCCCACATACGCTGAGCACTTGTTGGCGGCTTTTCTTTCACTCTGCGGTCCAACTCATCCCAAACTATCTCAATTGGGTTGAGGTTGGGTGATTGTGGAGGCCAGGTCATCTGATGCAGCACTCATCACTCTCCTTCTTGGTCAAATAGCCCTTACACAGCCTGGAGGTGTGTTGGGTCATTGTCCTGTTGAAAAACAAATTATAGTCCCACTAAGCGCGAACCAGATGGGATGGCGTATCACTGCAGAATGCTGTGGTAGTCATGCTGGTTAAGTTTACCTTGAATTCTAAACAAATCACAGACAGTGTCACCAGCAAAGCACCCCAACAGCATCACACCTCCTCCTCCATGCTTCCCGGTGGGAACCACACATGTGGAGATCATCCGTTCACCTACTCTGCGTCTCACAAAGACACGGCGGTTGGAACCAAGAATCTCAAATTTGGACTCATCAAACCATAGGGCATATTTCCACCGGTCTAATGTCCATTGCTTGTGTTTCTTGGCCCAAGCAAGTCTCTTCTTCTTGTTGGTGTCCTTTTAGTAGTGGTTTCTTTGCAGCAATTCGACCATGAAGGCAGCAGAGGTAACTCTGGGTCTTCCTTTTCTGAGGCGGTCCTCATGAGAGCCAGTTTCATCATAGTGCTTGATAGTTTTACCGAATGCACTTGAAGAAACTTTCAAAGTTGTTAAAATTTTCCTGATTGACTGACCTTCATGTCTTAAAGTAATGATGGACTGTCATTTCTCTTTGCTTATTTGAGCTGTTCTTGCCGTAATATGGACTTGGTCTTTTACCAAATAGGGCTATCTTCTGTATACCACCCCTACCTTGTCACCACACTACTGATTTAAGAAGGAACTCAAACGCATTAAGAAGGAAAGAAATTCCACAAATGTACTTTTAACAAAGAACACCTGTTAATTGAAATGCATTCCAGGTGACTACCTCATGAAGCTGGTTGAGAGAATGCCGAGAGCGTGCAAAGCTGTCATCAAGGCAAAGGGTGGCTACTTTAAAGAATCTGAAATATATTTGTATTTAACACTTTTTTTGGTTACTACATGATTCCATATGTGATATTTCATAGTTTTGATGTCTTTACTATTATTCTACAACGTAGAAAATAGTAAAAAGAAAGAAAAAACATTGAATGAGTTGGTGTGTCAACTTTTGACTGGTACTGTATATATTTTTTATTCCATCTGAGAATTTTATTTGTAGCTTTTGCGGCAGCAGCTACTCTTCCTGGGGTCCACAAAATGTACAGGTTTTAAGGATGTGTCATTATATTTGGGGTGGGGTTGCTAGAAATTTGTGCCTAAAACAATGGTGTCGTCCGAAATTCTGGCGGAAAAAATTGGGTCCTTGCTGAGAAAGTTTGAATACCACTGCTCTAAAGCATTGCGTGACCGGCACTGGAAAGATAAATGGATTTAGCATGCAGGCACATTTGATTATAGTAGCACAACTCATAAAAAAGAGAACGACTGAAAGAGTAGACAATTGGAGGGAGTCAGCAACTTCTTTCCTTTTGAAATGGACTGAGTGCGTTTCAATTACAAATCCATACCAATACTCCCTGGTATCCTTCTGATCTGCAGGGGGCGTTGGTAGGAATATGTGGAGCTGTGGGGAGCGGAAAGAGCTCTCTTCTGTCTGCTCTGCTGGGACAGGTGAGGTTCTATATCATTGGCCTTCAAACCAGCTTACTGGGGGATTCCCCTACAAACCAGACTGGAAAGCATTTGAGGTGCGTTTGATTAAGCTTGACTTTTGCACTTTTGGGACTGTTCCGTTGTACCGGGCAATCAAACGCAGTTCAAGTATTTTCCCTCTCGTGAAAGCCCAGGTCAGCTTTACCTCTAGTATGTTTTAACATGAGTCTTATCTCTGGTGCGCAACAGATGACCCTGCTGGAGGGCAACGTGGCAGCCAGTGGCGGCTTTGCCTATGTGGCTCAACAGGCCTGGATCCTCAATGACTCACTCAGAGAGAACATCCTGTTCGGAAAAGAATATGACGAAGACAAGTAAGATTGATTGATTCGTGTTTATGACTTTTGAGTCATTTATTATAGAACAGTACACAATGAAAGCAACAACGCAGACCATTTAGAGGTGTCTTAGTGCTGGATTTAGGTAGATGGCTCATTTTCATCTGTAGTCCATGACCAGTCACGTTTGGATGTCATAGTTTGATAGTTTCACATTCAGAAGGGCCAAAGGCTCATTTCTAACTCATGGTTTACTCATTTCTCTGGACCATGACTGCGTTTCCCTCTCATGTTAAGTTATGTCCTTGGCTGTGTTTCCTTATTAGGTATAATGCTGTGGTCTCTGCCTGCTGCCTAATCCCTGATCTGACAGAGCTGCCCTATAGGGATATGACTGAGGTATGTATCAGACCACTATTGCATCTCTCTGCTGGAGATGCTCTCAATATGAACTCTGGCCATTCTGTACAATACATTTGCCTTACACTATACCAAAGTAGCAGAAAGTGTATTTACCATGTAACAGGCTAGTAAGTAGTACATGCATGTATAGATGGAATGCTTTGGGGTGCATTGTGGTGTTTTATGAGAGAACATGATAAAGTGTTATGTAAGTACATATCTGGTCTGGTCTGTTGCTGCCTCTGTGTGAAACTTATCAGAAATTATCCTTGATACATTTAGTCAACATTGTCCCAATGTTTTCACTCAAGATAGGTGAGAGGGGTGCCAACCTGAGTGGCGGGCAGCGCCAGCGGGTGAGCCTGGCACGTGCCCTGTATAGCGAGCGGCCCATCCTGCTCCTGGATGACCCTCTCAGTGCCGTGGACGCCCACGTGGGCTCTCACCTCTTCCACAATGCCATCCGCACGGCGTCCAAGGGCAAGACCACCATCTTTGTCACACACCAGCTGCAGGTAAGAGGAGCTTCTGATTATATGAATGATCAATTCAAATTGTATTTATGTGAGAAACAGAAGAATTTGCAGCAAATAAGTGACTTGTGTACTATGGCCAAATGATAGGAAATGGCATTCATGATCTGAAATGGCTTTCTTAACTACTCTCTTGTATATCTTTGGGACGCCTAATCTGAAAGGAAATGAGAGAGGCCCTATGTAGACCTCCTAGGTCGGTGATTATAGTGCAACTTGAGTTTTCACACAAGTCTCCCATTGACGACTCTCAAGACTTTGTCCCGAAAATAGAAGGCTGAGGAAAGGAAGCCATATAGAAATATAGAGGAGCATACTATAGCCCAGGATTCTTCATCAGGAGAATCCCAGATCTCACTGGTGTTGACCCTCTCTCAGTACCTGGCAGAGTGTGACCACGTGATTCTGATGAAGGACGGGCAGATTGCCGAGCATGGCACCCACTCCCAGCTTATGGGCAGAGACCGTGACTACGCCACTCTCTTCAACAGCGTACAGCAGGAGGTAATGCCAACCACGGAGCGCATGTCCAGCTCTAGCCTGATCACAGATCTGTTTGCGAACAGATCTGGGACCAGGCTAGCCTTTCCAACTCCTATGGTCATTGTCATGCATTGGCATGAGCTGGCAAGACAGCATAAACTGATCTGGGACCAGGCTAGCCCAGCTCTCCTCTGTGTAAAAACACCTTTTTCCATCCCTCTTTACACAACACTATCATACATCACATCCTGCGTAATTCATGAGGCAGGAGAAGCCAAGTGGGTGGCTGGGAAATGTTAATGCATACAGGGCTTTTCATTATTTAGGTCGGCATTGATTTATCGGTGTCACACTGCTAAAGACCCTGTCACCAATATCTCTGTTTAAATTACTTACTGGCAATGTTATGACTTGGCCGATTGTCTTATGCTGTAGGTCTCTTTGGCTTGCTCTCCTAGAACCTGGTGAAAAAGAACCTGGTGAAAACAAACCTGAAGAATAAGGAGAAGAAAGAGGGAGATGAAAAGGTTGAGACCACCGAGAATTTCGCCAAAGTTGCCAGACCTCCGGTGGAGAAAGGGAAAGGAGGTGAGACTCGAACGCGCCAAATAAAATGTGTTCATGTGTTCCCTTTAAAACAGTTGGCTTGAAATGAGGAAATTACTCACAGGTTTCTTCCTTCCTCTCTCTTCCTTCATTCCTTCCTTCCTCTTTTTTCCTTCCTTATTTCCTTCCCTTTCTTCTCTCCAGACCAGCTCATGAAAGCGGAGGAGAAGGGCTCTGGTGCCGTGGCCTGGGATGTGTACAAGGCCTACATCAATGCGGCTGGAGGCCCTTGTGCCTTCATCATCAATGTCATCCTCTTCCTCTTCACCACTGGCAGCATCGCCTTCAGTAACTGGTGGCTGAGCTACTGGATCCGCCAGGGCAGTGGGGTGAGTTTGGATTTTCTGATGGCCTTACACACAGACACATAACTAGGATCAGATTACCCTACCTACAATACTTATTAGAATTATTAGAATTGAAAGAAATATCTGATGCTGTGTTAGTGGGATAGGACAACTTCTGCCTACTCTGAGGGATGTCTATACTGTAGCAGGCTGTCTCCCACAAGTAAAACGACTTCTGTGCATCACTGAGTTGTAGTGGGGAAAGTGAGAGCATTAATCTCAGCACGTGTAATTAAAAAAGTACCGGTGTCTCTGTAAACGTAATTAAAACGAGACGAGCCGGCAAAAACCAGATGTGCTGCGAAGCTGTCGTCCGTGTCTGATTGAAGGATGTGTTTGGAATAGCGACATTACCCAAATGGCTGCTTCTTTCATGTCTTCTGTCTCAGCTGGCTTTGTTTCATTTATTTCCTTCATTGGATAGAAATGCCTTGTGTGTATCCCTCCATCTGCCCTCAGAATACATCATTAATCCTGGAGAACGAAACCAATGAAACATTGGCGGGGTTGGCAAGCGACAGCATGAGGCTCAACCCTCACGTTCAATACTACTCAAGAGTTTATGTTATGTCCATGGGGGCCGCTCTCTTCCTGAAGACAATGAGGGGGCTAGTGTTCGTCAAGGTAAGCATCTTGCTCAAATGTCTTTTAGAGTGGTTCTTGTGGATTGTTCTCTCATCTTGAAATGTCAGGATCATTCGTTGATGCACTCTATGGCCTGTCAAAGGAGAGTGCATCACTGGCCGATTCACTCCAGGGTACTACTTTTAACAAGGGCCAATAGGATACCATTCTGGACGTAACAATAGTCTCCATAAGTCAGGTTTTCATTGATTTACGCTCAGGCCCGTTTCAAAGGAAAGAAGTGCAAAGTTGTTGTGGTACAACCTTGACTCTCTCTATTTGTCTTTAAGACATTTTCATGAGTTGCACTACTATAATTGAAAGTGCCTGCAGGCTAAATCCATTTATATGTCCAGTGCCGTGACACGCTGCTTTAATGGCTGTGTGTGTGCGTGTGCCGCTGTGTGTCCCTGTCCCTTTGGATATGTCCCCTGTGTTTGTTAAACTTTCCTGACAGCCCATTACAGAGGTTATGTCCTCACGTAATTGTGTGACACAAACTTTTCCTGAAGATGGCTAATCTTTTTTTTTTTTACCCTTAGCTGTAACGTGAATGTGGGAGTGTTGCATATTCTATGAATAGATTGAATGTGTTCTCTCCTGCCAAAAGTCATTTCTGCCAGATGTTTCTCACTGCGTTAACCTAGACATGGGTTCATAACCTTTGTGTCAGCCTGCCAGACATTAATTCATGTCTGATGATTTGACAGTTTGCCTGACACGAGAAACTTTCCACTTGCTCTTAACAGCACAGTGACTACTAATAGGGACACATCAACAACAACAACATATGGCCAACTAGCATTAGCAACATGTCATATGAGCGTTAGCTAGTGTGTGTACATAGCTGTGAATGCTGGCAACAATTCTCTAATGTCTGCTCCTACTACTGTATGTTTGCATTTGTTGCGACTGGGTGTTGAGCTTTCCCAAGTCCCGACAACCCATCTGTTTACCAGTGTTCTGTCTGGCTCCGTGTTGAAACACCACTGTGTTTGTCTGACAGTGCACTGTTCGGGCTGCCTCGGTGCTCCACGACAAGCTGTTCCACCGCCTCCTCCTGAGCCCCATGCGCTTTTTTGACACAACACCTCTGGGCCGCATCCTCACCCGCTTCTCCCGAGACATGGACGAGGGTGAGGTGTCTTGCCTTGACTTCATACTCCGAGCCTTGAGGTCCCCATACCACCCAGACAACACAGTGCGATGTGACAGTTTTTTGTTTTCTCTCTCCCTCTGTGTTCTCTTTCTTTCGGTCTCCTTTTCTCTCTCTCTCTCTCTCTCTCTCGCTCTCTCGCTCTCTCGCTCTCTCTCTCTCTCTTTCAACCATCCACAGTGGATGTCCGTCTGGCCATGCAGGCTGAGATGCTTCTCCAGAACATGACCCTGGTGCTCTTCTGCCTGGTCATGGTGGGCATCGTATTCCCCTGGTTCCTGATCTCACTCCTGCCCCTGGGAGCCTTCCTCCTCATTGTCAACCGCGTCTCCAGGTCAGGCTACAACCAATCGATTTATACGTGTGTGTGTATGCTCGTGCGTGCTTTGATTTAAAGACGATAAGTGTAGAGATGGATTAGGGTTCCCTAGGTCTTTGGGTAATTTATTATTCAGTGTGACGCATCTAACCAGTTTCCTCATTAAAAGCAAGCTCAAAAGGCACCCCATTCCCCATATAGTGCACTACTTTTGACCAGGGCCCACACAATATAGGGAATAACGTGCTTTTTGGGACGGGTCCCATTTGTTGATGTGGTGTACTTTGCCAGCTGGCATCGTGAGATGAAAGTACCAACTGCATAAACATGTTTGTGTAGGTTGTCTCAGAACAAGGAGTGTCATGTTCTTTAATGCCCTGTCCTCTTCTCCTCCAACCCTCCCTCCCTCCCGCCGGGGATGATTCATGAGCAGACTTGTTATTCACATGTGCAGCCTATCCTATCTATGGACCTAAAAGTAGAACTCCACCCCACCTTTGTCAATAAAACCCTCTCTCTCACACTTCCCTGCTGACTCAGTCGAGTGTCGTGGTAGTGTGGGTCTGTGGCTCATAAAATCACACATCAATCAGAAATGATTCTAGCGGAGCCAAGGAATGGCCTGAGCTGTGCCAGGAAATGGTTGTCCTGTCCTGGGCAGAATTACACTCTGACTCCCCTGTGTCCTCTCATCATATCATAGTCCACTAACCTGTCAGATAACTGCACTGTCATTGGAGTTATAATGCAGTGTTTGTCAACCCTCTCCTCGACCACCTAGATATTTCACGATGTTGTTGTTGTCCTGATCTAGTGTGTCTGGTTTGGTGATGAGTTCACAAGTTGAATCGGGTTCCTTAGAACACGCAATGGAAAACATTTTTGCAACGGGAAATTAAAATGTTTAACCCTCCCTAAGGTTTGGCTGGGGGGGTCACAGAGTAGAGGTTTGGCTGGGGGGGTCACAGAGTAGAGGTTTGGCTGGGGGGGTCATAGACTAGAGGTTTGGCTGGGAGTCACAGAGTAGATGTTTGGCTGGGGGGTCACAGATTAGAGTTTGCTGGGTCACAGAGTAGAGTTTGGCTGGGGCACGAGTAGAGGTTTGGCTGGGGTCACATAGTAGAGGTTTGGCTGAGTACACAGAGTAGGAGGTTTGGCTGGAGGGTCACAGAGTAGAGGTTTGGCTGGAGTTAACAGAGTAGAGTTTGGCTGGGGGTCACAGAGTAGAGGTTTGGCTGGGGGGTCACAGAGTGGAGGTTTGGCTGGGGGTCACAGACTAGAGTTTGGCTGGGAGTACAGAGTAGAGGTTGCTGGGTCACAGAAAGGTTTGAGCTGGGGGGTCACAGAGTGGAGGTTTGGCTGGTCGCAGAGGAGTTGCGTAGAGTAGAGTTGCTGGGTCACAGAGTGGAGGTTGACCTGGGGGTCACAGAGTGGAGGTTTGGCTGGGGGGTCACAGAGTGGAGTTTGGCTGGGTTCACAGGTGGAGTTTGTGGGGTCACAGAGTAAGTTTGGCTGGACATTAACAGAGTAGAGTTTGCTGGAGGTCACAGAGTAGAGGTTTGGCTGGAGTTAACAGAGTAGAGTTTGGCTGGGGGTCACAGATGGAGGTTTGGCTGGGGGTCACAGAGTGGAGGTTTGGCTGGGGGTCACAGGTAAGTTTGGCTGGAGTTAACAGAGTACAGTTGGCGGGGTACAGAGTAGTTTGGCTGGGGGGGTCACAGAGTGGAGTTTGGCTGGTTCACAGAGTGGAGGTTGGCTGGGAGTCACAGAGTAGAGGTTTGCTGGGGGGGTCACAGAGTGGAGGTTTGGCTGGGGGGTCACCGAGTGAGGTTTGTTTTTTATTGTCTTTTTGTTTACTGTTATTTAATTATTTTTTTATTTAGTTTCCTTGTTTATTTTCCCTTTCTTTTCTGTTTTTTTTGCATCATTATTGGTATTATTTTGCTTTCTTTGTTCGTCTCTTTTTTGTTCTCTCATGTTGTAGTCTTTGCTGGGGGTCACAGAGTGGAGGTTTGCTACGGGGGGTCACAGAGTGGAGGTTTGGCTGGGGCACAGAGGGGTGTTGGCTGGGGGGTCACAGAGTGAGGTTTGGCTGGGGTCACAGAGTAGAGGTTGCTACGGTCACAGATAAATCAAATCATATTTTATTTGTCACATGCTTCGTAAACAAAGGTTTAAACTAACAGTGAAATGATACTTACGTGTCCTTTTCCAACAATGTCAGAGTGAAGAAAAATATAGAAATATGACACAAGGAACAAATAAACAATGAATAACAATAACGAGTAAAAAATACATGGCTATATACAGCAGTACCAGGTAATAACATGGCTATATACAGGCAGTACCAGGTAATAACATGGCTATATTACAGGCATGTACCAGGTAATACATGCTATATACAGGCAGTACCAGGTAATAACCATGGCTATATAAGGCAGTACCAGGTAATAACATGCTAATACCAGGCAGTACCAGTAATAACTAGGCTATATTACAGCATACCAGTAATAACATGGCTATATACAGGCAGTACCAGGTAATAACATGGCTATATACAGGCAGTACCAGGTAATAACATGGCTATATACAGGGAGTACCAGTACTGAGGCAATGTGCAGGGGTACGGGGTAATTGAGGTAGCTATGTACATATACTGTAGGTAGGGGTAAAGTGACTAGGCAACAGGATAGATAATGGACAGTACCAGCAGTATGTGTTTGTGCGGCCTCAGTATGCGTGTGTGCCTGTGCTATGTGTGTGTTAGGATGTTAGTGGAAGTACTTGCAAGTGTGTGGGTTGAGTCCGTGCAAGAGAGTTGGTCAATGCAGGTAGTCCGGATAACTATTTGATTAGCTATTTAGCAGTTTGGTTCAGCAGTATTATGGCTTGGGGGTAGAAGCTATTCAGGGTCCTGTTGGTTCCAGACCTGGTGCACTGGTACCGCTTCCCATGCGGTAGCAGTGACAACACTCTATGGCTTTGGTGGCCGGAGTCTTTGACAGTTTTTGGGGCCTTCCTCTGACACCGCCTGGTATAGTGGTCCAGGATGGCAGGGAGCTCGGCCCCAGGGTTGTACTGTGCCGTACTCGCCACCCTCTGTAGCGCTTTGCGGTGGGTTCCTTGCTGTTGCCGTACCAAGCTGTGATGCAGCCAGTCAAGATGCTCTCAATGGTGCAGCTGTAGAACTTTTTGACAAATGTTTTCAGCCTCCTGAGGGGGATGATGCACTGACGTGCCCTCTTCACAACTTTGTTGGTGTGTGTGGACCATGTTAATTCCTTAGTGATGTGGACACGGAGGAACTTAAAGTTCTCGACCCGCTCTGCTATAGCCCCATCGATAGCATTCTCACATAGGTATTCCTTTTGTTAAGGTGGTGAGGGCAGTGTGGAGTACAATAGAGATTGCTTCATCTGTGGATCTGTTGGGGTGGTATATGAATTGGAGTGGGTCCAGGGTGTCTGGGATGATGGTGTTGATGTGAGACATGACCAGCCTTTCAAAGCATTTCATGACTATATATGTGAGTGCTACGGGGTGATAGTCATTTAGACAGGTTACCTTGGAGTTCTTAGGCACAGAGACTATGGTGGTCTGCTTGAAACAAGTTGGCATGCTCTGAGTACGCGTCCTGGTATTCCATCTGGCCCCCGGCCTTGTGAATGTTGACCTGTTTAAAAGTGTTACTCACATCGGCTATGTGTGAGTTTCGACTACATTCGAGCCGGCGTAGTAGGAATCGATCTTAGTCCTGTATTGAAGCTTTGCCTGTTTGATGGGTCGTCGAAGTTCGTAGCAGGATTTCTTATAAGCATCCAGATTAGTGTCCCGGTCCTTGAAAGCGGCAGCTTTAGCTCAGTGCGGATGTTGCCTGTAATCCATAGCTTCTGGTTGGGGTATGTACATACAGTCACTGTGGGAACGTCGTCGATGCACTTATGAATGAAGCCGGTGACTGACGTGGTAAACTCTTCAATGTTATCGGATGAATCCTGGAACATATGCTAGTGAAAAAGTCCTGTAGCTTAGCATTCACTTCATTGGACCACTTCTGTATTGAGCGTGTCACTGGCACTTCCTGTTAGAGTTTTTGCTTGTAAGCAGGAATCAGGATGATAGAGTTATAGTCTTATTTGCTGAAGAGAGGGCGAGGGAGGGCCTTGTATGGGTTTCTGTGTGTGGAGTAAACATGATCTAGAGATTTGTTGCCTCTAGTTGCTCGCCGACGTAGTCTTGTGACTCGCCGGCGCTTTCTCTTTCGTGTCCTGGGGATCAGGGCCTGGTCCGGGATAAGCAGAACGTTTAGAGCTGCCGACTTGTTGAAGCAGAAATCTTCATTCAAATCGATGTTAGTGATTGCTATTCTGATGTCCAGAATCTGTTTTCAGTCATAGGAAATTATGGCAGAAACATTATGTACGAGATCAGCGTAAAAAAACACAAAATAGCCCGTAAGACTGCAGCTATCCACTGCAGCGGCATCATTGTGAGTTGAACAGAGTTGAACAGTAGAGGTTTGTCTGGGGGTCACAGAGTCAGAGGTTAGAGAAATGGTGAGTGAGTGGACTTCTTTAGCATCCCTAAAGTGGTGCTCTGGTACGTTTAAGTAATAGACTTGATGTTCCACTTCCTCTTTGTCTGACTAGGGTTCTGATTCGCGAGCTGAAGCGTCTGGAGAACATCAGCCAATCACCTTTCACCTCGCACATCACCAGTAGTCTCCAGGGGCTGTCCACCATTCACGCTTATGGCAGAGGGGACGACTTCTTGCACAGGTGAGAACAGTACACTAATATACCGTATAGCGCTCATAGGAAGACACTTTCTTTATCTGTCACAGGACGTGTTTTCAAACACTGATAAGACATTGGTTTTGACAGTTCATGTCCAGTTAGCTTCGCCCACCAGACGTCTACATTTAAAAAAAATAATAATAATGTTTTGTCATTTAGCAGACGCTCTTATCCAGAACGACATACAGGAGCAATTAGGGTTAAGTGCCTTGCTCAAGGGTACATCAACAATTTTTTTTACCTAGTTGTCTCTGGGATTTGAACCAGAAACCTTTCGGTTACTGGTCCAACGCTCTTAACCGCTAGGCTAGGTGCCGCCCAAATTGCACAACTAATAATGAGATAACCTCTCTTAGTAACATTTCCTGGACTTTTGAGTTGAGTAGCATTTGATTTCTGCTGAGCTAATGTGGGCACTGAGCAGCCTTCCACTAAGTCTGTTATTGGTCCGTTGACTTTCACTAACCATTCCTATTGGTTTATCTCTGTGTATCTCAGGTACCAGGCTTTACTGGACACCAACC
This sequence comes from Salvelinus sp. IW2-2015, assembly GCF_002910315.2. Lineage (NCBI taxonomy): Eukaryota > Metazoa > Chordata > Actinopteri > Salmoniformes > Salmonidae > Salvelinus > Salvelinus sp. IW2-2015. Next base: position 16,874,804 of record NC_036846.1, on the reverse strand, counting down.
AGGCTTCCCACTATCTGTTCAGCTGTGCTATGCGCTGGCTGGCTGTACGACTGGACCTGATCAGCATCATTCTCATCACCACCGTAGCCCTGCTCATCGTTTTCATGCACAACCAGATCCCCCCAGCCTACGCAGGCTTGGCTATATCCTATGCCGTGCAGGTACACACACACAAAAGCACATTCATGCACATGCATGTAAACACGCACACACGTATGTAAACAGACACGCACTGCTAGAGTGTGTCCTTGCTATCGGTGAATTATTTTGACTGCCCTTTATGGGAATGTTTTTATGAAGGCTTTTTGATGTTATATACAGTACCAGTCAAAAGTTTGGACACACCTACTCATTCCAGGGTTTTTCTTTATTCTTACTTTTTTCTCCATGTAGAATAATATTGAAGACATCAACACTATGAAATAACACATATGGAATAATGTAGTAACCAAAAAAGTGTTAAACAAATCAAAATATATTTTATGTTTGAGATTCTTCAAAGTAGCCACCCTTTGCCTTGATGACAGCCTTGCACACTCTTGGCATTCTCTCAACCAGCTTCATGAGGTAGTCACCTGGAATGCGTTTCAATTAACAGGTGTGCCTTTTTAAAAGTTCATTTGTGGAATGTCTTTCCTTCTTTATGTGTTTGAGCCAATCAGTTGTGTTATGACAAGGTAGGGGTGGTATACAGAAGATAGCCCTATTTGGTAAAAGACAAAGTCCATATTATGGCAAGAACAGCTCAAATAAGCAAAAAGAAACGACAGTCCATCATTACTTTAAGACATGAAGGTCAGTCAATCCATAAAATTCAAGAACTGAAAGTTTCTTCAAGTGTAGTCGCAAAAAACATCTAACGCTATAATGAAACTGGCTCTCATGAGGACCACCACAGGAAAGGAAGACCCAAAGTTACATCTGCTGCAGAGGATTAGTTCATTAGAGTTACCAGCCTCAGAAATTGCAGCCCAAATAAATGCTTCACAGAGTTCAAGTAACAGACATCTCAACATCAACTGTTCAGAGGAGACTGCGTGAATCAGGCATTCGTGGTTGAATTGCTGCGAAGAAACCACTACTAAAGGACACAAATAGGAAGAAGAGACTTGCTGGGCCAAGAAACACGAGGAATAGATATTAGACTGGTGGAAATCTGTCCTTTTGGTACCCAAAATTTGAGATTTTTGGTACCAACCGCCGTGTCTTTGTGAGATGCAGAGTAGGTGAGCAGATGATCTCTGCATGTGTGGTTCTCAGTGTGAAGCATGGAGGAGGTGGTGTGGTGGTGTTTTGCTGGTGACACTGTCAGTGATTTATTTTGAATTCAAGGCTCACTTAACCAGCATGGCTACCACAGCATTCTGCAGCGATACGCCATCCCATCTGGTTTGCGCTTGGTGGAACTATCATTTGTTTTTCAACAGGAAAATGACCCAACACACCTCCAGGCTGTGTAAGGGCTATTTGACCAAGGAGAGTGATGAGTGCTGCATCAGATGACCTGGCCTTCACAATCACCCAACCTTAACCCAGTTGAGATGGTTTGGGATGAGTTGGACCACAGATTGAAGGAAAAGCAGCCAACAAGTATACAGCACATGTGGGAACTCCTTCAAGACTGTTGGAAAAGCATTCCAGGTGAAGCTGGTTGAGAGAATGCCAAGAGTGTGCACAGCTGTCATCAATGCAAAGGGTGGCTACTTTGAAGAATCTCAAATATAAAATATATTTTGATTTGTTTCACACTTTTTTGGTTACTACATGATTCCATATGTGTTATTTCATAGTGTTGATGTCTTCAATATTATTTACAATGTAGAAAATAGTTAAAATAAAGATCTTATCACATGGGGACACGATCTTTGTCCCCATGTGCAGTTGCAAACTGTAGTCTGGCTTTTTTATGGCGGTTTTGGAGCAGTGGCTTCTTCCTTGCTGAGCGGCCTTTCAGGTTATGTTGATATAGGATAGGATAAAGTAATCCTTCTAACCCCCCCCCCCCCCCCTTAGAGTTAGATGCACTATTGTAAAGTGGTTGTTCCACTGGACATCATAAGGTGAATGCACCAACTTGTAAGTCGCTCTGGATAAGAGCGTCTGCTAAATGACTTAAATGTAAATGTAAATGTAATATAGGACTCGTTTAACTGTGGATATAGATACTTTTGTACCCGTTTCCTCCAGCATCTTCACAAGGTCCTTTGCTGTTGTTCTGGGATTGATTTGCACTTTTCGCACCAAAGTACGTTCATCTCTAGGAGACAGAACGCATCTCCTTCCTGAGCGGTATGACTGCTGCGTGGTCCCATGGTGTTTATATTTGCGTACTATTGTTTGTACAGATGAACGTGGTACCTTCAGGCATTTTGAAATTGCTCCCAAGGATTAACCACAAAAACGAGTTGAAAAACTCCAATCTAAGTGTATGTAAACTTCCGACTTCAACTGTATGTCTGTCTTTAGGGGCCGTAAAGGTTTATGGTTTGTGCTGCTCATTCATCCAAATGGTATCACCGCACACAGTGACCAACACTAGTGTTGACGTGAGCCTGGGTTGATTGTAATAGGGTGTGAGGGTGTTAATCATTGACTAATCACTTCTCTCTCTCTCTGTCTGTCTATGTCTCTCTGTCTGTGTCTGTCTCTCTCTCGCTGTCTCTCTCTTCTCCAGCTGACCGGTCTGTTTCAGTTTACCGTGAGATTGCTGTCAGAGACTGAGGCTCGCTTCACGTCAGTGGAGAGGATCAATCATTATATAAAGGTAGGTAGGCCTAATGACACCAGGGGCTGCTGCCAACAGTCGGGGGAAGGGTTGCTGATTGGCTGAACCATGTGTGGCTGAATCGAAAGTACACACATGGTGTGACACAAACAAACACAGGCTTATATACTTAACGCAGCAGGACACAGGCACAGATGAAGCAACACACACATACAGGCACAGCATACTCACATGCAGACACACACTCTAAATCCACATTCCTGCGCGCGGCACACCCATGCACACACACATAACCCAATCCCAATAACACAAAGCTGTTGGTCATGGTAAGCTCCAGACAGACACAGAGTACATCCCAAATTGAACCCTATTCCCTATGTAGTGCACTACTTTTGATCAGGGGCCCATAGGGTTTGGTTAAAAATAGTCCACAGTATAGGGCGTCGAGTGCCGATTGGTGCACACCCAGTCTCTGAGAGGCCCAGCAGGAAGCAGATGGAACCCAGTGTGTGGCCCGTCACACATCACAGCACATGACAGGACCTGTTTCACACAACACCCATCAAAACATAAACACCCTCATATCAGAGGAACAACTTTTTTCTCTCAAAGTGCCAACAAGCTTTTAGAGATCTATAAATTACAGTTCTATTGAGAGGTAGAGGTCTTTACTTCATGGGATTAGAGATACAGAGATTAGCACTCCATATTGGATCAATTTTTTTCTGTCTCAGACCTTGGAAGGTGAGGCGCTGCGGCAGATCACTGGACCCTCCTCTCCTGCCCCCTGCTGGCCAGATAAGGGACGAATCTCCTTCCAGGACGTGGAGATGTGTTACCGGGACGACCTGCCGCTGGTGCTCAAGAAACTTTCCTTTAACATCCTGCCAGAGGAGACCATCGGCATTGTGGGTCGCACTGGCTCAGGTACTTCCCTCCGTTATTCGCATGTGTCGTTTTACATCGTTAATGTTTCATTTTATTATCTTTGTTTCCGCTGGTGTTTACCTGGTATTTACTAAGAAATAATGTAATAACAATGGGTTTAATTACATTACATTTACATTACATTTAAGTCATTTAGCAGACGCTCTTATCCAGACTTACACCTTATGATATCCAGTGGAACAACCACTTTACAATAGTGCATCTAACTCTTTTAAGGGGGGGGGGGGTTAGAAGGATTACTTTATCCTTCTAATTGATGGTAATGGTGTTTGTTTTCTAATGATTCTCATTCAAAAAGATTATCATAAAATAAAAGTAATCATTATCCAGTGAACTGTAATCTTCACATGTAGATGTGGTTATCATCTATCCGAACTAATCGTAGTTCACTCACAACCCCCCGTTTCTATCTATCTAGGGAAGTCCTCACTGGGCGTAGCTCTCTTCAGACTGGTGGAGCTGACTGGGGGCTCCATCACCATCGACGACATCAACATTGCACAGATCGGATTGGAAGACCTGAGAAGCAAGCTGTCAGTCATTCCCCAGGAGCCCGTTCTCTTCATTGGCACTATCAGGTATGTATTAATGATTTACTTAAGATTCCCCTAGGTACAGATGTAGGATCAGCTTCCCCTCCCCCAATCCTAACCTTTTAAGGGATCCTTTGGATATTGGGTAATTTCTTACTTACCCAGAGTCAGACAAACTCATGGATACCATTTTATGTCTCTGCGTGCAGTTTGAAGGAAGTTGAAGGTAGCATATCGTTAGCTTAGCACTATTGCTGGAGGTCTATGGGTATCTACTAGCCAGCTCCTCTCAAAAGCAGGGAAATAGACCTAACTACTACAAAGCTATGTGGTTGGTCATTTATAGTCTAACAAAGGTATACATAGAATCTCATTTCATAAAATATAGATTACTATCAACTTCCTAATTTACGTACTGGGGGGGCTTGATATCTATGGCAAAGAAAGCAAGGCACCCGGAGACTGTAAAAAACCCTGAGGAATTTTCTGCGCTTATCAATCCTGGAGTTATAGAGACATTCTTCCATATCCCAAAATGAGACTGTAAGAACCAGCCCATACCTGCTGGACCGAATGGACAGCTGTCTTATCTGGTAAGTACATTATTCTTGCTTGTCCCACCACACAGTAACAAAATATAAAGAAGATAATCTATCGGTAACTTTTGTTGTTTCATAATTGCACTCAGATACAAATAATCTAATAATAAACTATTTGATTTGATCAAACGACTCATGAATAATAACTTATTTGTTCTTAGTCAATACAGGCTGGTTGCATATCGACTGGTGTTTGAGTGGGCACTGAAGGGAGAGCGACTGGAACGAGGGAACAAGAGTTTTACATTCAGCTTCACAGCCAGACATTGCCTAACCAATTCTGTCAAATCATTGAAATAAATGCCCTTAGGAACAAAATAGGTGGTATTGGTTCTATCTGCTAGAAGTGATTCATTACAGTATGCTACAACATCTTATTTGTATTATGAAATATAGCAGTCAGATCCATGTGTCAGTAACATTTGAATACTTAAGGTAAATTGGTAGAAGCCAACAAAACAGCGTATACCTATGTAATGACATGACAATCGATGAAGAGGCAAAGACCATTATGTATTTTACACCACAGTATAGACATTCAAACAATGCACATCAATAAAAGGTCAAATGTACAATAAAATAGACAGTACAAAGTAGGTATGGGGGTGATGTTATGTAGTAGTCTACGTGAATGGTATGGGGGTGCTGTTATGTCCAGTGGTAGTCTACCGTGAATGGTATGGGGGTGCTGTTATGTCCAGGGGTAGTCTACCGTGAATAGTATGGGGGTGCTGTTATGTCCAGTGGTAGTCTACCGTGAATGGTATGGGGGTGCTGTTATGTCCAGTGGTAGTCTAGCCAGTGAATAGTATGGGGTGCTGTTATGTCCAGTGTAGTCTACGTGAATAGTATGGGGGTGCTGTTATGTCCAGTGGTAGTCTCCGTGAATGGTATGGGGGTGCTGTTATGTCCAGTGGTAGTCTACAGTGAATGGTATGGGGGTGCTGTTATGTCCAGTGGTAGTCACGTGAATGGTATGGGGGTGCTGTTATGTCCAGTGGTAGTCTACCGTGAATGGTATGGGGGTGCTGTTATGTCAGTGGTAGTCTACCGTGAATGGTATGGGGGTGCTGTTATGTCCAGTGGTAGTCTACCGGTGAATGGTATGGGGGTGCTGTTATGTCAGTGGTAGTCTACCGTGAATGGTATGGGGGTGTGTTATGTCCGTGGTAGTCTACAGTGAATGGTATGGGGGTGCTGTTATGTCCAGGGGTAGTCTACGTGAATAGTATGGGGGTGCTGTTATGTCCAGTGGTAGTCTACAGTGAATGGTATGGGGGTGCTGTTATGTCCAGTGGTAGTCTACAGTGAATGGTATGGGGGTGCTGTTATGTCCAGTGGTAGTCTTACAGTGAATGGTATAAACCCTCCACTTTACCCAAGTCAACAAAACTATCTTGAAGGGGCAGTCAGGCTACCTGTCCATTTGTTAGAATAGATGTGTCTGGACACGTCAATGATTGCATTACCATCCTAATATGACAAAACAAGTGCTGAAGTGTAAACATTGATTGCAATATTTTGAGTACTTACCAGCAAAAGTTGAAGGCTTGTCCTCTATTCTGGTTCTGAATGTGATGTTACTCCAGCAAACATGGAGTCCGTTCCTTGTGGACTGTCCACGGCAGGCACGTCTTCTATCTAAACCAGAGTGAGCAATAAAGGGAACAGGAAATGGGGAAAATCATTTGAAATATACAAGAAGAACACACTTGAAGAAGGCCATAATAGATGTTTCTGATTTAGTGGCATGATGTCATGCATTACATAGCTAACACTATAAAGTCAAGTCAATCTATTTGTTTCTCAAGCATGTGGAAAATGTATAATTAGTTGGAATTTACTTGAATCAAGTTGAATAAAGACTAAAATAATGGCACCACTCAATGTTGAATAATGAAAAAAGGAGAGCACATAGTTTTTGAGCATTCTTAGTAATTTTGTTGTACTCTGCTTTTCTTTGGCTTTGAGCGGAGGGCATCACAGATGTAATGGACAGCCTATCCACAAGAAAAAGTGACAGGCCTATCACATTTTATCATGAGAGCAGCTAGCTACTATTCAATCAATCAGATAATGTAAGATCTCATCACACTTACCCCATTCCACTTTGTTCTGGCGTGCGTAGAATGGCCACTGATGGGTGACGGTGTCTTTCTTCTTTATCCGTATCCTAGGAAACGTCTCTATCTTATGGCTTGTCAGTTGATCCTCTCATAATAGTCCCCCTAGTTAATAAAAAATCAGAGCAACCATATACAGTAACTTTTCAGAGATCCTTGGTCGGAGTGTTGTTATCTAGCTTGCTACGTTAATTTATGCAACTCAATCAAACAAGGTTTATAAAAAATATGACCCTACAAACAAATACAATAACATGTTTCAGTTCAATCACTAATACGCTAAAAACAAGATATCGTTTATCAGAAATGTTGTCTGATTGCTGAAAAGGCTTTCAACCGCTTGAATGACCTTTTTCTATTCAAAACTTTGGACAGCTTTCAACTTTCCAAAATTACAGTGAGCTAAAGTATTGGGAAGGTGACCATGTTTTTGTTGTTTTGGCTCTGTACTCCAGCACTTTGGATTTGAAATGATACACTGTCAGCTTTAATTTGAGTGTATTTTCATCCATGTCGGGTGGACCGTTTTAGAAATTTCAGCACTTTTTGTACATAGTCCCCCCATTGTACATAGTCCCCCCACACACGTCAATGATTGCATTACCATCCTAATATGACAAACAAGTGCTGAAGTGTAAACATTGATTGCATATTTTGAGTACTTACCAGCAAAAGTTGAGGCTTGTCCTCTATTCTGGTTCTGAATGTGATGTTACTCCAGCAAACATGGAGTCCGTTCCTTGTGGACTGTCCACGGCAGGCACGTCTTCTATCTAAACCAGAGTGAGCAATAAAGGGAACAGGAATGGGGAAATCATTTGAAATATACAAAGAAGAACACACTTGAAGAAGGCCATAATAGATGTTCTGATTTAGTGGCATGATGTCATGCATTACATAGCTAACACTATAAAGTCAAGTCAATCTATTTGTTTCTCAAGCATGTGGAAAATGTATAATTAGTTGGAATGTACTTGAATCAAGTTGAATAAAGACTAAATAATGGCACCACTCAATGTTGAATAATGAAAAAAGGAGAGCACATAGTTTTTGAGCATTCTTAGTAATTTTGTTGTACTCTGCTTTTCTTTGGCTTTGAGCGGAGGGCATCACAGAGTAATGGACAGCCTATCCACAAGAAAAGTGACAGGCCTATCACATTTTATCATGAGAGCAGCTAGCTACTTTCAATCAATCAGATAATGTAAGATCTCTCACACTTACCCCCATTCCACTTTGTTCTGGCGTGCGTAGAATGGCCACTGATGGGACCGCTGTATCGTCAGGAAACGTCTCATCTTATGGCTTGTCAGTTTGATCCTCTCATAATAGTCCCCTAGTTATAAAAATCAGAGCAAACCATTAACTTTCAGAGATCCTTGGTCGGAGTGTTGTTATCTAGCTTGCTAACGTTATATTTATGGCAACTCAATCAAACAAGGTTTATAAAAAATAGACCCTTACAAACAAATACAATAACATGTTTCAGTTCAATACAATACGCTAAAAAACAAGATATCGATTTATCAATAATGTCTGTTGATGCTGAAAAGGCTTTCAACCGTCTTGAATGACCTTTTCTATTCAAAACTTTGGAAGCTTTCAACTTTCCAAAAATATACAGTGAGCTCAAAGTATTGGGAAGGTGACCATGTTTTTGTTGTTTTGGCTCTGTACTCCAGCACTTTGAGATTGAAATGATACACTGTCAGCTTTAATTTGAGTGTATTTTCATCCATGTCGGGTGGACCGTTTTAGAAATTTCAGCACTTTTTGTACATAGTCCCCCCATTTTAGGGGACCAAAAGTATTTGGACAAATTCATTTACCTGTATTAAAGTAGTCAATAGTTTAGTGTTTTGTCCCATATTCCTTTACATTTGTTGGTTCCATTTGCTGTTTGTTTTGGTTGTGTTTCTGGTTATTTTGTACCCAATAGAAATTAATGGTTAATAACGTGTTGTCATTTTGGAGTCACTTTTATTGTAAATAAGAATAGAATGTTTCTTAACACTTCTACATTAATGTGGATGCTACCATGATTACGGATAATCCTGAATGAATCGTGAATAATGATGACTGAGAAAGATAGACGCACAAATATCACACCCCAAGACATGCTAACCTCTCACCATTACAATAACAAGGGAGGTTAGCATTTATTTTTTTATGGCTTTAACTTCCAGCAGTGTCAACAATCTTCACAGTCACGGCTGCGAGGTAAAAATATTTGCTCCGGACGAGCATTGGCTGTCTGTTGATGTACTCTTTTTCTTTTGTGAGGTTTATCTTCTCACACTTTGGCTACTTGATATCTATCTAGCAAACTCAAACTGCCGCTGTCTCAGCTGGCCTGCTGTGTTTACACTTGCGCACAGCCTATGCTTGCGCCCACCGTCGATGAATGAAATGCGTAGTCCGGAGAAAATAGTTCCAGAAATAACTATAATAAAAACATTATAATTTCATATATACTTGTAATGAATACTTAGACTACAAAGTGCTAACCACCCAGCCTTTGAATAGTTAGGTTCATTTCCATGCTTTTGAGAGGAGCTGAGTAGTAGATACTCATAGACTTACAGCAATTGCGCTAAGCTAACAATATGCTACCGTCAACTTCCTTCAAACTGCACACAGAGACATACAAATGGTATCCATGACATGAGTTTGTCTGACTCTTGGTAAATAGGACATTTCCCAAAATTCCAAAGTATCCCTTTTTTAACCATTAGTGGGGGAAATGTCAAACTGACCCCACGGGCAACTTCGCCGGACTCTTGTTGCACTGTTATCTAGGCTTGTTTACAAATATGGAGATTGATTCTTTATTCTTATTTTTCCTTATCAAATAGGTCCAATCTGGACCCATGGAATCAATACTCAGATCCCCAGATCTGGAATGCACTTGAGAGGACCCATATAAAGGAGATGGTAAGTAGGGATAGATGGTAAATGTTAACATAAATAGAGTAAGCAATACATTCCTATATCAGTTTAACCCCAATATATTGATAATGTCAGTATACAAATGTCAAGTAGTCCTTATGTGTTGACATCATACTATTTATTCATTGCCTTGTACACCTTCTGATAGTGTTACTAATGCTGACAGTAATTCATAACAAATCCTAGACCTGTGTAAGATTAAAGTTCCCCACTAGAGATTTTTTTAACAGTTGAAAACGATATATGTGGCTTGTGTTTTGACTCCATTTTGTCTCTCATCATGTTCAGATCAGCCAACTGCCCCACTCCCTCCAGTCCGAGGTGACAGAGAACGGAGAGAACTTCTCAGTGGGAGAGAGACAACTACTGTGTGTGGCAAGAGCACTGCTGAGACACAGCAAGGTAAACACACACAAACACAGACACATCACACATGCATGTGCGCACACACACACACACACACACACACACTCTAGCGTTGCATCACGTCTCTTTCTCTCCACACCACACACACACACAGGACAATAGACAAGGGCAGTTAGATTGATTTTCTCTTTTCTGTTACCACAGAGGAAAGCTTTTGTGCCTCACATCCTAATATTGAGGTAGTCACATAAGACGGGCAGAAGGCAGCAGCTTCTCCAAGGCGTAACATTGCCACCACATGGCTTGTGTTGTAATGTCACTCTGATTCTATACAATGCAGTTGGAAATTCAATCAAATGAGGATGACGACAAAAGACGTTTAGGGACTAGTCCTAGTTATAGCACTCCTTAAGATTGTAATATACACATCCATATTCAATGTTGTTTCTATATTGTTACTTCCTTATTCTACCAACCTTTGTGATTGAACCTCTGCAAAGTGTGCTTAAATGTGACATGTGTTTGGTTGCCAGATCTTGCTGTTGGATGAGGCGACTGCAGCCATCGACACAGAGACAGACCGGCTGATTCAGGAGACCATCCGCGAGTCATTCAGCAGCTGCACCACGTTGATCATCGCCCATCGCCTCAACACTGTGATGAGCTGTAACAGGGTCATGGTGTTGGACCAGGGACAGGTGGGTCTTCTGCACCACAGACATATAGAATGCGTCTCAATGGCACCCTATTCCCTATGTAGTGCACTGCTTTTGACCAGGGCCTATAGGGAATAGGGTGCCATTTGAGACGCTGCCATATCATTCTATTTCTTCTGTGTTTATTTGAGAGGGACTTGTAACTATTGAATCATACCAGTGGCTAATGAAACACATTTGACGTCTTCTAATTCTGGGTTTGTAGTATAGTGTAAAAATATATACAGGGCCTTCAGAAAGTATTCACACCTTGACTTTTTCCACATTTTGATGTGTTACAGCCTGAATTTAAAATGGATTCGATTTAGATTTTTTTTCACTGGCCTACACACAATACCCCATAATGTCAAAGTGGAATTAATTAAAAATGAAAAGCTGAAATGTCTAAAGTCAATAAGTATTCAACCCCTTTGTTATGGCCAACCTAAATAAGTTCAGGAGTAGAAATGTGCTTAACAAGTTGCATGGGCTCACGCTGTGTGCAATAATAGTGGTTAACTGGATTTTTTATTGACTACCTTATATCTGTACCCCACACATACAACTATCTGTAAGGTCCCTCAGTTGAGAAGTGAATTTCAAAGACAGATTCAGCCACAAAGACCCGGAAGGTTTTTCAATGCCTCACGAAGAAGGGCATCTATTGGTAGATATGTAAAAAGCAGACATTGAATATCCCTTTGAGCATGGTGAAGTTATTCATTACACTTTGGATGGTGTATCAATACACCCAGTCACTACAAAGATACAGGCGTCTTTCTTAACTCAGTTGCCGGAGAAGAAGGAAACCGCTCAGGGATTTCACCATGAGGCAAATAGTCACTTTAAAACAGTTAGATGGCTGTGATATGAGAGAACTGGATGGATCAACAACATTGTCTTTACTCCACAATACTAACATAATTGACAGAGTGAAAAGAAGGAAGCCTTTACAGAATAAAAATATTCTAAAACATGCATCCTGTTTGCAACAAGGCACTAAAGTAATACTGCAGAACCATGTGGCAAAGAAATTTACTTTTTGTCCTTAATACAAAGTGTTATGTTTGGGGCAAATCCAATACAACACATTACTGAGTACCATTCTTCATATTTTCAATTATAATGGTGGCTGGATCATGTTATGGGTATTCTTGTAATCGTTAAGGACTGGGGAGTTCCAGGATAAAAAAGAAACGGAATGGAGCTCAGCGCAGGCAAAATCCTAGAGGAAAACCTGGTTCAGTCTTCCACCAGACAGATGAAGTACAATAATCTAAAACACAGGGCTACACTGGAGTTGCTTACCAAGAGGTCAGTGAATGTTCGTGAGTCGCCAAGTTACAATTTTGACTTAAATTATGGCAAGACCTGAAAATGGTTGCCTAGGAATGATTAGCAACTAATTTGACAGAGGTTGAAGAGTTTTGAAAAGAATAATGGGCTAATGTTGCACAATCCAGGTGTGGAAAGCTCTTACAGCTGAAATTGCTGCCAAAGGTGCTTGTACAAAGTATTGACTCATGGGTGTGTGAATACTTATGTCAATTAGATATTTCTGCATTTCATTTTCAATAATTTAGCAAACATTTCTAAAAACATGTTTTCACTTTGTCATTATGGGGTATTGTTGTTTGTAGCTGGGTAAGAAAATAATAAATTTGAATTCCGTCTGTAAAACAGCAAAGCGTGGAATAAGACAAGGAGTATGAATACTTCCTGAAGGCATTGTATTTAACGCCTTTACACTTGTGGGAATTGGCCTATATGGATAGGACTAAATTGAAATGTTTCTTACAGAAGAAATATGGAAAAGATATGCATGACCATGGTAACAATTAAACAGGAACAGTTAGGAGATTGTGGGCAAATGATTAGACTAAAGGTGAGGACACAACAGTTTACCTGACACAATAATGAACCCAAACATTACACTGTTGCTTTTATGTGCATTTTACATTTACTGTACTTTTCATCTCATTTGACAATAACAAAATATGAAAATACTCTGGATACATTCAGTAACATGATGATAATATTCCTGGAAAATGTGGGACAAGTGCAACATAAGAGAAAAAAATGACATGGATTTGAGTGAGAGGTCTAACTGGTGTTTCCAAGTGGTGTCACACTTCTCCAAAGTGTGCCCAGTTCCTAAGTAATTTCAATGCAGAAGAGTATTCAACTATAAGGTGCTTTTTTGAGCTCTCCTAGCTGTGCTGTTGAGGAACTAGAGCAAGTACACGTGTAGTTGTTTTGTTTGGAACACAGCCCTGAAAACTCCTGCCTTTACACAATTACTGTTGTTTACGCAATCCAAAAGCGGTCCATTTTATAAATCGCAATCTGGGACAGGTGGGTATAATTTGAAAGCTTGTTCTATTGCCAACATGACTAGCTAAATTATAAAATACAATATTACACTGCTAGGCTTTCACAAGGCAATTCAAAGAAGCAGAACATCATTTTGGTGGGCTTAGAATAGAGTCTTAAGTGCATTGATGCGTGGTGCATGGCAAGTTTTCATCACAATACAACAAACAGGCTCATTCTGTTCAAGACAACCCAGGGTATAACGCCATGTCATCTTGTAATTGTATATCAAACATAGTCATCATAAACATTGACACTGTATATTACATGAGTTTTATGATATGGAAATGTGAAGTGCACATTTGGGCTCACGGGTGTTTGACGTCAAAGTGGTATTTTTCATTGTAATCCTCAACGTCTCATATTTCAGAATGCATTGAGTCCTCTTAATTTACAGCTTTTCCCTCACTCAGACAAAAAAAAATGTGAAAATTGCCCAGTTAGCAGGAGGGATGGGGGTAATTTCTTGTCACGGGGTGCTCAAGTTCAGAACGGCTGTCAGTCAAAACCCATACAGCGCTGTGAAGAACAGAGCCTGAGCTCTGACGTCATGTATAGTATGTTACTGTACAGCCACTGTGTTCCAATTTAGGCACTTATCAGTGTCCATATCTGCAATTTTCAACCTGTATATTGGTACGAGTGTAAAGGGTTAACAGCATATACTAAACAAAATATTTGATATACTACTGTATACCTAAGGAAACATTTTTCTAGTGGGTCGAAATACTTGTTGGTCAGAACTTGTTTATTTTCTTCATTCCAGATTTTGGAGTTCGACACCCCTGCTGCCCTGCTGGCAGATGACAACTCCAGATTCCGTGCCATGATCGAGGCATCTAACGGCAAGCTCAGTGACACAGAGCAGTGAACCGAGTCGAATGAGTACAAATTAGCGCTTATAAAACGAGGCAATACAGCAGAGGACATGACTTGCACAATCTTTGAAGATTACCATCCTGCCATGGAGCAAGTAAGATGTTATTTTAGAAGGCATTAACAGAGGTTCTTACAAACGCTGCTAAATCTAGTGATGTCTGTTGATTTCAAAAACCAATGATGACTTCATGAGTATGATGACAATGTTCCAAAAGACGCATCAAAGATGTGGATCTATTGAGAGTTGGGAGTATCGTACCTGCTGACCTTTACTGCTGTGTGGAAAGAGATGATTTCTCAGAGCCAAAAGGAGAAAGTGCAAATCAAGAGCAATGACTCTACAACGGCACTTTATATTCCATGATGAAACACTGAAGCGTCTGAGAACACTGAATGTTGCTTCCTTTCACCCTCTCTCTACAGGGCTATCAGTGAGACTTGGAAGAGAACGTTAAATTATCTATATATTTCACTGATATAATTCGAAAGGAACCTATCACTTGTATAAGCCTCAATGCTAGTTGGTGGAATGGATTTTATATTATGATATTTGCAAACAATACAGCCAGCACATTCATCAGTCAAATCACTGGGCAACTGAGACTTCCAAAGAATCACTTTGATACACCAAAGTAACCATTCCACATGAGCAAGGTCAGGAATATATTGACTGATAATATGTCAAGTTATAATAAGGCAGATTATTATATGGTAATCATTTCAGTGAATCCTAACAGATGCAGTGTATATGTGCCTCTACAGTTATGTCATTCGTTGTGTAGTAATGTTGTAGCCTATGCTTTTTGGAATTGCATTTGTGTTATGTTCTGTTCTGGGTGAATCTTATGCTGGTATGTCGGAACTGTATCTGCATAGTCTCTTGTATTGTTGCAGGGTATATGGCAGGAATGTCGTTTTTATCAACGTGTAATCATTCTGTTGTGTAGTAATAAAGCACAGTTATATTCATGGAATTGAAGAACAGCAAAACAGAGTTGTGGAACAAATAATGAAAGGTACTGAGTATTTAGAGTATTTTTTTGTTCTAAACAACCACAGACAATGTCTGCAAATCAGTTTTTTTGGATGACGTTTTGGATTGTAAACATCTAGATGCCTTAAAAAAACAAATGTTCATACACTGAGCAGACATTGTGTGCAATAAGCAATATGTTGCTAGAGAAATCGTAAAGATGGTCTTGTAAAAGACTTGCGATTGTAATTTGCTATATTTTTTTATTCTTAAATGTTAAGATTTTTTTTGTCATAGAAATGCTTTACCAATAAAAATGTTTTCATACTTGAAATATTGTCCTTGCATTCATTGTTCTCGCGTATGGTGCCTTCCTGGCATGCATGGTGCTCTGACAATTAATTAGATCAATAGTCCATGGGCCAGAGGGCCAAATTTCACATATTGGTCCACTATGGGGTGGCAAGGGTAATGTCTGTGAGCTATATTTTGGTATGATAACCACTATCGGACATTGATAAATTGTGGTAATCACTGCATGAATGTTATGACCCCTATGCGGTTAATTGGGACAACTGGATTTATGAAATGTATTATAAAACAACAATCTTCTCAAAACAAAGTATTGATATGTTATTAACTTCATAATACAACATGAAAGAAGGCATGGAACAATTTGAATGGTAGTGACATCTCTATGGGCCCAACGTGGAGGGTCAAAGGTCATACATGTATGCATTTTGGGGTATACATCGAGCCAGAATGGACGTACGGTAGAGGGAAGTTCTCCATTATGACATGGTACGTAGATAATCATCACCAAAAATCACAAGGAGACCCATTGAGCCATTTTTGCATTCGGAAAGTATTCAGACCCCTTCCCTTTTTTCCACATTTTTTTACATTATAGCCTTATTCTAAAATTGAGAACTTTTAAAAATGTAATCAATCTACACACACTACCCCATAATAACAAAGGGAAAACAGGTTTAGACATTAATGCAAATGTATTAAAAATAACAAACAGTAGTACCTTATTTACATAAGTATTCAGACCCTTTGCTATGAGACTCAAAATTGAGCTCCGGTGCATCTTGTTTCCATTGATTATCCTTTGTTTTTACAACTTGATTGGAGCACCTGTGGTAAATTCAATTGATTGGACATGATTTGGAAAGGCACACACCTGTCTAAATAAGGTCCTACAGTTGACATTGCATGCCAGAGCAAAAACCAAGCCATGAGGTCGAAGGAATTGTCTGTAGAGCTCTGAGACAGGATTGTGTCGAGGCACAGATCTTAAATGGAAGAAGTTTGGAACCACCAAGACTATTCCTGGAGCTGGCCGCCCGGCCAAACTGAGCAATCGGGGGAGAAGGGCCTTGGTCAGGGAGGTGACCAAGAACCGATGGTCACTCTGACAGAGCTCCAGAGTTCCTTTGTGGAGATGGGAAAACCTTCCAGAAAGACGATAATTTCTGCAGCACCCCACCATTCAGGCCTTTATGGTAGAGTTGACAGACGGAAGCCACTCATCAGTAAAAGACACATGACATCCCGCTTGGAGTTTGCCAAAAGGCACCTAAAGGGCTCTCAGATGATGAGAAACAAGGTTCTCTGGTCTGATGAAACCAAGATTGCTCTTTGGCCTGAATGCCAAGCGTCACGTCTGGAGGAAACCTAGCACCATCCCTACAGTGAAGCATGGTGGTGGCAGCATCATGTTGTGGGGATGTTTTTCAGCTGCCGGGACTGGGAGACTAGTCAGGATCAAGGAAAAGATGAACGAAGCAAAGTACAGAGAGATCCTTGATGAAAACCTGCTCCAGAGCGCTCAGGACCTCAGACTGGGGTGAAGGTTCACCTTCCAACAGGACAACGACCCTAAGTACACAGCCAAGACAACGCAGGAGTGGCTTCGAGACAAGTCTCTGAATGTCCTCAAATATGTCAGGAGAGACCTCAAAATAGCTGTGCAGCGACGCTCCCCATCTAACCTGACAGAGCTTGAGAGGATCTGCAGAGAAGAATGGGAGAAACTCCCCAAATACAGGTGTGCCAAGCTTGTAGCGCCATACCCAAGAAGACTTGAGGGTGTAATCGCTGCCAACGGTGCTTCAACAAAGTACTGAGTACTTGCTGTTCAGGGTTTTAGGCTGGGTTTTTGTGTAGAACTTTGTGATATCTGCTGATAGGGTCTGAATACTTATGTATATGTAATTACATTTTTTAATTAGCAAAAAATTCTAAACCTGTTTTTGATTTGTCATTATGGGGTATTGTGTGTAGATTGACGAAACAAATCATCTTAATCATTTTTAGAATAAGGTTGTAACGTAACAAAATGTGGATAAAGTCAAGGGGTCTGAATACTTTCTGAACGCACTGAATATACAAAACATTAAGGACACCTGCTCTTTCCGACCAGGTGAATGCAGGTGAAAGTTATGATCCCTTATTGATGTCACTTGTTAAATCCACTTCAATTCAGGACGCCTACAGCACCCGATGTCACAGAAAGGCCAAAAAGATAACCAAGGACATCAACCACCCGAGCTATGGCCCGTTCATCCAGAAGGCATGGTCAGTACAGGTGCATCAAAGCTGGGACCGAGAGACTGAAAAACAGCTTCTATTTCAAGGCCATCAGACTGTTAAATAGCCATCACAAGCCGGCCTCCACCCAGTACCCTGCCCTGAACTTAGTCACTGTCACTAGCCGGCTACCACCCGGTTACTCAACCCTGCACCTTGGAGGCTGCTGCCTTATGTACATAGACATGGAATCACTGGTTACTTTAGTAATGGAAAACTGGTCAATGTAATAATTTTTAGATAATGTTTTACTCATTTCAAATCAAATTTTAATTGGTCACATACACATGGTTAGCAGATGTTAATGCGAACGTAGCGAAATGCTTGTGCTTCTAGTTCCGACAGTGCACTAATATCTAACAAGTAATCTAACAGTTCCACAACAACTACCTTATACACACAAATGTAAAGGGATGTAATAGGAATATGTACATATAAATATATGGATGAGCGATGGCTGAGTGGCATAGGCAAGCTGCAGCAGATGGTATAAAATACAGTATATAGATATGAGTAATGTAACATATGCAATTTCATATGTATATACTGTATTCTAGTCATTCCACTCTGACATTGCTCGTCCTAATATTTACAGTATATATTTCTTAATTTCATTCTTTTACTTTTAGATTTGTGTGTATTGTTGTGAATTGTTAGATACTACTGCACTGCTGGCGCTAGGAACACACGCATTTCGCTATACCCGCAATAACATCTAAATAAACTCTGAAAAAAAAGAAACGGCCCTTTTTCAGGAACCTGTCTTTCAAAGATAATTCGTAAAAATCCAAATAACTTAACAGATCTTCATTGTAAAGTGTTTAAACACTGTTTCCCATTCTTATTCAATGACCCATAAACAATTAATGAACATGCACCTGTGGAACGTCGTTAAGACACTAACAGCTTATAGACGGTAGGCAATTAAGGTCACAGTTATGAAAATTTAGGACACTAAAGAGGCCTTTCTACTGACTCTGAAAAACACCAAAAGAAAGATGCCCAGGGTCCCTGCTCATCTGCATGAACGTGCCTTAGGCATGCTGCAAGGAGGCATGAGGACTACAGATGTGGCCAGGGCAATAAATTGCAATGTCCGTACTGTGAGACGCCTAAGACAGCGCTACAGGGAGACAGGATGGACAGCTGATCATCCTCGCAGTGGCAGACCATGTGTAACAACACCTGCACAGGATCGGTATATCCGAACATCACACCTGCGGGACAGGTACAGGATGGCAACAACAACTACCCGAGTTACACCAGGAACGCACAAGCCCTCAATCAGCACTCAGACTGTCCGCAATAGGCTGAGAGAGGGGTGATGGTCGGATTCGCGTTTATCGTCGAAGCAATGAGCGAGACACCGAGGCCTGTACTCTGGAGCGGGATCGAGGTGGAGGGTCCGTCATGGTATGTGGCAGGTGTGTCACAGCATCATCGGACTGAGCTTGTTGTCATTGCAGGCAATCTCAACGCTGTGCGTTACATGGAAGATATCCTCCTCCCTAATGTGGTACCCTTCCTGCAGGCTCATCCTGACATGACCCTCCAGCATGACAATGCCACCAGCCATACCGCTCGTTCTGTGCGTGAATTCCTGCAAGACAGGAATGTCAGTGTTCTGCCATGGCCAGCGATGAGACCGGATCTCAATACCATTGAACACGTCTGGGACCTATTGGATCGGAGGGTGAGGGCTAGGGCCATTCCCCCCAGAAATATCCGGGAACTTGCAGGTGCCTTGGTGGAAGAGTGGGGTAACATCTCACAGCAAGAACTGGCAAATCTGGTGCAGTCCATGAGGAGGAGATGCACTGCAGTACTTAATGCAGCTGGTGGCCACACCAGATACTGACTGTTACTTTGATTTTGACACCCCCCCCTTTGTTCAGGGACACATTATTCCATTTCTGTTAGTCACATGTCTGTGGAACTTGTTCAGTTTATGTCTCAGTTGTTGAATCTTGTTATGTTCATACAAATATTTACACATGTTACGTTTGCTGAAAATAAATGCAGTTGCCTTTTTTCTTTTTTTTTCTTTTTTTTTTCACCTTTATTTAACCAGGTAGGCAAGTTGAGAACAAGTTCTCATTTACAATTGCGACCTGGCCAAGATAAAGCAAAGCAGTTCGACACACAACAACACAGAGTTACACATGGAGTAAAACAAACATACAGTCAATAATACAGTAGAAAAATAAGTCTATATACAATGTGAGCAAATGAGGTGAGATAAGGGAGGTAAAGGCAAAAAAAAGGCCATGGTGGCGAAGTAAATACAATATAGCAAGTAAAACACTGGAATGGTAGATTTGCAGTGGAAGAATGTGCAAAGTAGAAATAAAAAAATAAATAAATACAGTAGGGGGAGAGGTAGTTGTTTGGGCTAAATTATAGATGGGCTATGTACAGGTGCAGTAATCTGTGAGCTGCTCTGACAGCTGGTGCTTAAAGCTAGTGAGGGAGGTAAGAGTCTCCAGCTTCAGAGAGTTTTGCAGGCGGCCAAAGGAAGAATTGGTTTTGGGGGTGACCAGAGAGATATACCTGCTGGAGCGCGTGCTACAGGTGGGTGCTGCTATGGTGACCAGCGAGCTGAGATAAGGGGGGACTTTACCTAGCAGGGTCTTGTAGATGACCTGGAGCCAGTGGGTTTGGCGACAAGTATGAAGCGAGGGCCAGCCAACGAGAGCATACAGGTCGCAGTGGTGGGTAGTATATGGGGCTTTGGTGACAAAACTGATGGCACTGTGATAGACTGCATCCAATTTATTGAGTAGGGTATTGGAGGCTATTTTGTAAATGACATCGCCGAAGTCGAGGATCGGTAGGATGGTCAGTTTTACAAGGGTATGTTTGAGAGGACGTTTCTTTTTTTGCTGAGTTTATGTGTATGTGACCAATACATTGATTCTTGATATGCCACACCTGTTAGGTGGATGGATTATCTTGGCAAATGAGAAATGCTCACAAACAGGGATATAAGCACATTTGTGCACATCATTTGAGAGAAATAAGCTTTTTGTGCAATGGGAAATTTTTGGGATATTTTATTTCAGCTCATGAAACATAGGAGCAACACTTTACTTTTTGCATTTATATTTTTGTTCAGTGTAGATGGGTTTTATAATTGTTCCTTTTGTCCAGGTGAGAAAGGGCAGTGAGGAGTGCAATAGAGATTACGTCGTCTGTGGATCTTTTGGGGGCGGTATGCAAATTGGAGTGTGTCCAGGGTGTCTGAGATGAAAATATGATGAGACAGCTTCTGAACAAATTGTTATCTCCATAGGCTAGGCCAGGTGTTCTCAAACTTTTTGGGGCCAGGGACCCCTTTTGTTACAGCACCCTCATAATCAGAACACAACTGAAGTGAGATAAACTCCTTGTATGCTATTTTTAACTGACTTTGGGCCATGTTAAGGAACATTTAAAAAGCCCTGCCTCTTGGCTTCAGAGAGAAAATTGATCCGTTTTCAATCTAATTTCCTGCAATTCTACACATTTTGTCACAGGCATAAATATTTTTGTTGTTGCAGCTTTAAAGCTAATATCATACAATTCTACACATTTTGTTTTAAAGCTTACATTACAGTGCATTAATGTTAAGAAATATACATTTTGGGGAATACAAGAAGTATTGAGTTGAAAAATGTATAGTTGGTGGAGTACTGTGGATATCAATATCCTTGTGAACCTCCCAAGCACATGTTGCCCAAGGTTAAAAACATAAATTGTAGATTCATTATATTACGTTGTATTGTATTACTCCCTCTAAATGTAATCCACGCATGCCTTGTCCAAAATTCGTTGAATCTGTTTTTGTTAGTATTAATAAATACACCCTACAGTACCGCGGACCCCCACTTCGAGAACCCCTGGGCTAGGCTACATAATATTCATCCAACTTTCTGTTCAGCAAATCGATTTATTTCTTCAGCCAGACAGAGACAATTTGTACAATGAAAAGAGACGGTTTAGCGGACATACACTTTGTTGCAATATCGAACAGAGTAAATTCCACACTATGCATTAAACATACTGTTTCAGCCAATCAGCATTCAGGATCTAAACTAACCGGTTTATAAATAAACATATAGCATGAGTAAAAATGGGGGAAAATAATAAATAACTTTATTTTTTAGCTAGAATATGAAATGACATGCAGTGGGGTATTATGGGATATATTTGAGTTTTCTTGTCTGCATTGGTCTGCGTCGGCGTTCTTCCGGCTTCCAAGACTCGAACGGAAAGGGGAAAGCCTTGGCTGTGATGCCGCTGGATGATGGCTGCTTTCGGGATCTTAAGTTACGAACACCGGCCCCTGAAGCGGCCACGACTCGGACCTCCGGACGTTTATCCACAAGACCCAAAGCAAAAAGAGGTCAGATAAACTTAAATCGTGTGTCAAACCAACGTTGCAAAGAGAAATTGACACAAAGAGCCTATTTGGAAAGGAGCCCTTAGCTACGCTATGGTTGCTAACGTTAGCTAACGTTAATCCCCCCAGACGGCTATCAGGCCCAAACCAGTCTCTCTAGTAATAACAATGAACAGCTACTTGGCTTGTCAGTTTGCCTGCTCGCACTGAAAACACCAACCAGCTAGCTGGCTAGCTATCTTGATAGCTTTCTATGGGGCTAACGTTAAGTCGTAATTTAGTTAACGCTAGCTAGCTAAATGATACGACAAATATAATTTGGTTAACTTTCAAATTAACAAATATTTCACGAACCGTTGTTTGCATTTCAAATAACGTTAACTAGCAACACAACTAGGATACATTTGGAGCAGCTTGGTAGATAGTTAGCTAACGTTAGCGTTATTAGCAACTAGCTACCGCAGGTTAGCTAGTTAAATGTCGTCATTCATGGTCATGATGTATTTAGCTACTTTGACATGTCACTTAACGTTTCTGGCATACGTGGAATGGGATCCTAATACTTAGTAAAACAAATTAAATAATTGACTAACAAGCTCAACTCAATTTGATCATGTAGCTAACTAGTTACCTAGTTGGCAAAGCAGTCCCCCACTGAGATAATCGTTTGTTTTGTAAACAAAGGTGGAGAATGTGGTATCCAGTGTCCAGTACATGTGCTCATTGGGTGACTTCATCAACTGCATGGTCTGAATTTCACAATAGAGAACTAATGTAAATAATTTGTGTTCCAGGATGAATTGACTGCGTTGAATGTGAAGCAAGGATTTAATAATCAACCGGCTGTGTCTGGGGATGAACATGGAAGTGCTAAAAATGTCAACTTCAATCCCTCAAAGGTGATCTTCTACTCATCACTGTTTCTTTGTCATCTGTATCAGACACACGTAGTGAATAATGATGCATGTTGATGATGCATGTTGTTGATAGTATATTTTCCTATTACCCAAACAGATTAGTTCAAACTTCAGCAGCATCATTGCAGAGAAGTTGCGCTACAACACATTTCCAGACACAGGCAAACGGAAGCCTCAGGTCAACCAGAAGGACAATTTCTGGCTCGTTACTGCCAGGTCACAAAGCTCTATCAACAACTGGTTTACAGACTTGGCTGGGACTAAACCCCTCACCCAGCTGGCCAAGAAGGTAGGACTTTGTACCAAAACACCCCTGGGGGCACGTTCAGCAGAGCATCACATTGTGATAGAAATATGTTACTGTATGTAAAACAAACAAGACTCTGACATGTAGACTAAGGAATCATGCTGGCTCTATTCATGACATTTATATCTGCAAAGTTCCAACATGTTTGACTGCTGAACGTGGCCCTATTCTTCCTGTGACCAACTCAAATTTAACCGCAATATGTCTGCCTTGGGAGACTTATACACTATCTTCCTAATATTATTCAAAGTAACTACGTTGCGATTTATAAGACAGACTTGTAAATTATAAAAAATGTATGTTATTTTTCTGCTGCATCTTCCTTTACTGGGTTTGTGTACCAGGTGCCGATCTTTAGTAAAAAGGAGGAGGTTTTTGGCTACTTGGCCAAGTACACAGTACCTGTGATGCGTTCGGCATGGATGATCAAGATGACCTGTGCGTATCACGCCGCCATCACAGAAACAAAAGTCAAGAAGCGGCACGTGATTGACCCCTGCATAGGTAATCAAGCACTCCTTAAAAAATATATAGCCTAACCATCCTCCCTTGAACAACATCGTTTAAAAAAAAATGATTGAGCATGTTCCAGCTAGCCCCCTGTGGCCAAAACTCCTCAATAATGGAACATTCCAATATCCTGAGTGTTCACTGCCATTTAGAAAATATAGGCTGCTACATCTCTAGAATTTTGCTCAGTCATGCTGCATTAACAGAAGCATATGCCACTGGGATGAATTGAACTCTTAACTGTATGTTCTTTCTGTCTGCACTGCAGAATGGACTCAGATCATCACTAAGTACCTGTGGGAGCAGTTGCAGAAGGTGGCCGAGTTCTACCGCCAGTCTCCCAGCCAGGGCTGTGGCTCCCCCCTCCCGGCCAATCCGGCCGAGGTGGACACGGCCATGAAGCAGTGGGAGTACAACGAGAAGCTGGCCATGTTCATGTTCCAGGTTGGTTGGTCCTTTGGTTTGTCTGTGTGCCTGCCTATCTCAGGTTCCACGTCTGTCTCCACCGGGGACCTATGTATCTGCCATGTCTGATGCGTTTGATAAGCAAAATAAATATGCTTCAGTTGGTAGAGCATGACCCTTGAAACACCAGGATCGTGGGTTCGATTCCCGTGGCAACCCATGCATCAAATGTATGCACACATGACTGTAAGTCGCTTTGGATGAAAGTGCCTGCTAAATGTTATATTAATTTTGATATACAGTGCCTTCGGAGAGTATTCAGACCCCTTGACTTTGGGGAGTTTCCCTCATTCTTCACTGCAGATGCTCTCAAGCTCTATCAGGTTGGATGGGGAGAGTTACTGCACAGCTATATCAAAATCAAATTTTATTTGTCACATGCACCGACTACAACAGGTGTAGTAGACCTTACCGTGAAATGCTTACTTGCAAGACCTTAACCAGCAATGCAGTTCAAGAAATAGTTAAGAAAATATTTACTAAATAAACTAAAGTAAAAAGTAACACAATAGAATTGCATAACAATAACGAGGCTATATACAGGGGGTACCGGTATCGAGTCAATGTGCGGGGGTACAGGTTAGTCGAGGTAGTTTGTACATGTAGGTTGGTGTAAAGTGACTATACATAGATAATAAACAGCGAGTAGCAGCAGTGTAAAAACAAAGGAGGGGTCGAAGTAAATAGTCCGGGTGGCCATCTGATTAATTGTTCAGCAGTTTTATGGCTTCGGGGTAGAAGCTGTTAAGGAGCCTTTTGGACCTAGACTTGGCGCTCCGGGTACCGTTTGCCATGCGTTAGCAGAAAGAACAGTCCATGACTTGGTTGCCTTTTCAGTTCTCTCCAGAGATGTTCGATCGGGTTCAAGTCCGGGATCTTGCTGGGCCATTCAAGGACAGTCAGACACTTGTCCTGAAGCCACTCCTGTGTTGTCTTGGCTGTATGCTTAGTGTCATAGTCCTGTTGGAAGGTGAACCTTCACCCCAGTCTGAGGTCCTGAGCAGGTTTTCATCAAGGATCTCTCTTTACTTTGCTCCATTCATCTTTCCCTCAAACCTGACTAGTCTCCCAGTCCCTTCCGCTGAAAAACATCCCCACAGCATGATGCTGCCACCACCATGCTTCACCGTAGGAATGGTGCCAGTTTCCTCCAGACATGACGCTTGGCATTCAGGTCAAAGAGCAATCTTGGTTTCATCAGACCAGAGAATCTTGTTTCTCATGGTCTGAGAGTCCTTTAGGTGCCTTTTGCCAAACTCCAAGCAGGCTGACATGTGCCTTTTACTGAGGAGTGGCTTCTGTCTGGCCACTCTACCATAAAGACCTTAATGGTGGGGTGCTGCAGAGATGATTGTCCTTCTGGAAGGTTTTCCCATCTCCACAAAGGAACTCTAGAGCAGAGTGATCTTCGGGTTCTTGGTCACCTCCCTGACCATGGCCTTTTTCCCCGATTGCTCAGTTTGGCTGGGCGGCCAGCTCTAGGATGAGTCTTGGTGGTTCCAAACGTCTTCCATTTAAGTATGATGGAGGCCACTGTGTTCTTGGGGGACCTTCAATGCTGCAGACATTTTTGGTACCCTTCCCCAGATTTGTGCTTCAACACAATCCTGTCTCGGAGCTCTACAGACAATTTCTTCGGCCTCATGGCTTGGTTTTTGCTCTGACATGCACTGTCAACTGTGGGACCTTATATAGACAGGTGCGTGCCTTTCAAATCATGTCCAATCAATTGAATTTACCACAGGTGGACTCTCATCAGGTTTTAGAAACTTCTCAAGGATGATCAATGGAAACAGGATGTACCTGAGCTCAATTTCGAGTCTCATAGCAAAGGGTCTGAATATTTCTGTTATTTATTTTGAAATTTGCAAAAATGTCTGAACCGGTTTTCGCTTTGTCATTATGGGGTATTGTGTGAAAATTGCTGAGGATTTTTAATTTACTCTATTTTAGAATAAGGCTGTAAAGGAACAAAATGTGGAAAAAGTCACGTGGTCTGAATACTTTCCGAAAGCACTGTGTGTGTGTATATTTTATATATATATATTCAGCAAAAAAAGAAACGTCCTCTCACTGTCAACTGCGTTTTATTTTCAGCAAACCCAACATATGTAACATTTGTATGAACATAACAAGATTCAACAACTGAGACATAAACTGAACAAGTCCCACAGACATGTGACTAACAGAAATGTAATAATGTGTCTGTGAACAAAGGGGGTGGGGGTCAAAATCAAAAGTAACAGTCAGTATTGTACCAAATACAATGCTCTTAGTTCTAGAGATGTTCAGGACCAGTTTATTACTGGCCACCCATTCCAAAAACAGACTGCAACTCTTTGTTAAGGGTTTCAGTGTCTTCATTAGCTGTGGTTGCTGATGCGTATATGGTTGAATCATCAGCATACATGGACACACATGCTTTGTTTAATGCCAGTAGCAGGTCATTGGTAAAAATAGAAAAGAGATGTGAGAGTGAGATGTTACCCCACTCTTCCACCAAGGCACCTGCAGTTCGCCGGAAATTTTGGGGGGGAATGGCCCTAGCCCCTCACCCTCCGATCCAACAGGTCCCAGACGTGCTCAATGGTATTGAGATCCGGTCTCTTCGCTGGCCATGGCAGAACACTGACATCCTGTCTTGCAGGAAATCACGCACAGAACAAGCGGTATGGCTGGTGGCATTGTCATCTGCTGGAGGGTCATTCAGGATGAGCCTGCAGGAAGGCGTACCCATGAGGGAGGAGGATGTCTTCCATGTAACGCACAGTGTTGAGATTGCCTGCAATGACAACAAGCTCAGTCCGATGATGCTGTGACACACCGCCCCAGACCATGACGGACCCTCCATCTCCAAATCGATCCCGCTCCAAGTACAGGCTCGGTGTAACGCTCATTCCTTCGACGATAAACACAAATCCGACCATCACCCCGCGCGTGAACAAAACCGCGACTCGTCAGTGAAGAGCACTTTTTTTATATTTTTTTATATATTTTTTATCCCCTTTTCTCCCCAATTTTCGTGGTATCCAATCGCTAGTAATTACTATCTTGTCTCATCGCTACATCCCGTACGGGCTCGGGAGAGACGAAGGTCGAAAGCCACGCGTCCTCCGAAGCACAACCCAACCAAGCCGCACTGCGTCTTAACACAGCGCGCCTCCACCACCGGATGCCAGCCGCACCAATGTGTCGGAGGAAACACCGTGCATCCCTACCGGCCAAACCCTCCCTAACCGGACGACGCTAGCCCAATTGTGCGCGTCGCCCACGGACCTCCGGTCGCGGCCGCGCTGCGACGGAGCCTGGGCGCGAAACCCAGAGACTCTGGTGGCGCAGCTAGCACTGCGATGCAGTGCCCTAGACCACTGCGCCACCAGGGAGGCGTGAAAGCACTTTTTGCCAGTCCTGTCTGGTCCAGCGATGGTGGGTTTGTGCCACGTTGGCTTCTGTTGATGTCTGGTGAGAACCTGCCTTCAGTCCCAGCCTCGCTCAGCCTATTGGCGACAGTCTGAGCACTGATGGAGGAATTGTGGGTTCCTGGTGTAACTCGGGCAGTTGTTGTTGCCATCCTGTACCTGTCCCGCAGGTGTGATGTTAATATATACCGATCCTGTGCAGGTGTTGTTACACATGGTCTGCCACTGCGAGGCGATCAGCTGTCCATCCTGTCTCCCTGTAGCGCTGTCTTAGGTGTCTCACAGTACGGACATTGCAATTTATTGCCCTGGCCACACTTGCAGTCCTCATGCCTCCTTGCAGCATGCCTAGGCACGTTCACGCAGATGAGCAGGGACCCTGGGCATCTTCTTTTGGTGTTTTTCAGAGTCAGTAGAAAGGCCTCTTTAGTGTCCTAAATTTTCATAACTGTGACCTTTAATTGCCTATAAGCTGTTAGTGTCTTAACAACGTTCCACAGGTGCATGTTCATTAATGTTTATGGGTCATTGAATAAGAATGGGAAACAGTGTTTAAACACTTTACATTGAAGATCTGTTAAGTTATTTGGATTTTTACGAATTATTTCTTTGAAAGACAGGTTCCTGAAAAAGGCCGTTTATTTAGATGTTATTGCGGTATAGCGAAATGCGTGTGTTCCTGGCGCCAGCAGTGCAGTAGTATCTAACAATTCACAACAATACACACAAATCTAAAAGTAAAGAATGAAATTAAGAAATATATACTGTAAATATTAGGACGAGCAATGTCAGAGGGAATGACTAGATACAGTATATACATATAAATTGCATATGTTACATTACTCATATCTATATACTGTATTTTTATACCATCTACTGCAGCTTGCCTATGCCCTCAGCATCGCTATCTCCATATATTTAATATGTACATATTCCTATTACTCCCAAGTTATTTGGATTTTTATGAATTATCTTTGAAAGACAGGTTCCTGAAAAAGGGCAATTTTTTGCTGAGTTTATGTATGTGTGTGTACGTGTGTGTGTATTAAAGGTCGACTGATTAATCGGAATGGCCGAAATAATTGGGCCGATTTCAAGTTTTCATAACAATCGGAAATCGGTATTTTGACATCGATTTGCCGATTTTATTATTATTTTTATATAATATATTATTTTTTTACACTCTTTATTTAACTAGGCAAGTCAGTTTAAGAACACATTTCTTATTTTCAATGAGGCCTAGGAACGGTGGGTTAACCTTTCAGTGATACCCACGACGGGAGCATCCTCATCAAAAAACGTGACTAGCATAGCCTAGCCTAACGGGACAGGGATATCACAATATAATTTTCATGAAAATCCAAGTCCAATACAGCAAATGAAAGATAAACATCTTGTGAATCCAGCCATCATTCCGATTTTAAAATGTTTTACAGCGAAACAAATGTATTTATATTAGCTAACCACAATAGCCAAACACACAACGGCTATTTTCACCATGTTTCCACGCGCATAGGTAGCTTTCACAAAAACCCACAAATAGAGATATAAAATTAATCACTAACCTTCAACAACTTCATCAGATGACAGTCTTATAACATCATGTTATACAATCACATTTATGTTTTGTTCGAAAATGTGCATATTTATAGCTACAAATCGCTGGTTTTACATTGCAGCCACCATCACAAATAGCACCAAAGCATCCAGAATAATTACAGAGAGCAATGTGAAATACATAAATACTCATCATAAAAATTTATGAAAAATACATGTGTACAGCAAATGAAAGATAAACATCTTGTGAATCCGGCCAATATTTCCGATAAAAAAAAAGAAAGTGTTTTAACAGCGGAAACACAATATAGAATTATATTAGCTCATCACAATAGCCAAACACAACGCCATTTAATTACCACGCAAACATTAAGCGTTCGCAAAACCAGCAATAGATATAAATTAATCTAAACCTTTGGACAACTTCATCAGATGACAGTCTTATAACATCATGTTATCAATAACATTTATGTTTTGTTCGAAAATGTGCATATTTAGAGCTGCAAATCGTGGTTATACATTGTGAATACGTAGCAACAATTCACCAAAATCTCCGGAGATATTTTGGGCAGTCATCTAATCAAAGAACTCATCATAAACTTTACTAAAAAATACATGTTGTACAGCAAATGAAAGATACACTGGTTCTTATGCAACGCTGTGTTTAGATTTTTTTAAAATAACTTTAGTAGACATACAGCATGCAGTATTGTGAGACAGCGCTCAATATTCTCCGCCTTGTTGGAGCCAACATTTACCACAAAATACGAAATAACATCATAAATATTCTCTTACCTTTCTTGAGCTTCCATCAGAATGTTGTGCAAGGAGTCCTATTTCCAGAATAAATCGTTGTTTGGTTTTAGAATGTACATTTTCTTCTGTCGAATTAGCAACTTTGGCTAGCCATTTCGAGCTCACGTGTGTCCAAGAAATGTTTGCGCCTGGATGTATCAAATAAAGTCAGAGCCGGAGCAATTCGCCGTGTATACGACACACGCTTTTCAGAAGACAATGTCGAGTTCCCCCGCGCGCCGTCAAACTGACAAAATACCGGACCTGCAACTCCAAAAGCTCTATATTCGGCCCTCACATCAAGCTAGACACCCCATTCAACCTTCTACTGCCTGTTGCCATCTAGTGGAAGGCGTATGAAGTGCATACATATCGATAAATAAAAGCCAATTGAATAGGCAAGCCCTGACACAGAGCCTCGTTTTCAGATTTTTCACTTCCTGTATGGAAGTTTGCTGCCAAATGAGTTCTGTTTTACTCACAGATATAATTCAAACAGTTTTAGAAACTTCAGAGTGTTTTCTATCCAATAGTAATAATAATATGCATATTGTATGATCTAGAACAGAGTACGAGGCCGTTTAATTTGGGCACGATGTTTTCCAAAGTGAAAACAGCGCCCCCTCTATTCACAAGAAGTTAACTGCCTCGTTCAGGGCAGAACGACAGATTTTCACCTTGTCAGCTTGGGGATCCAATCTTGCAACCTTGCAGTTAACTAGTCAACGCAATAAACGACCTGCCTCTCTCTCGTTGCACTCCACAAGGAGACTGCCTGTTACGCGAAAGCAGTAAGCCAAGGTAAGTTGCTAGCTAGCATTAAACTTATCTTATAAAAACAATCAATCAATCATAATCACTAGTTGATGACAACATGGTTGATGATATTACTACATATTATCTAGCGTGTATGGTTGCATATAATCTGACTGAGCATACAAGTATCTAAGTATCTGCTGAGCGGTGGTAGTAAGAAGCAGGCGCGTAAACATTCATTCAAACAGCACTTTCGTGTGTTTTGCCAGCAGCTCTTCGTTGTGCGTCAAGCTTGCGCTGTTTATGGCTTCAAGCCTATACTCCCGAATGAGGCTGGTGTATCCAAAGTGAAAGGGCTGGCTAGTTAGCGCGCGCTAATAGCGTTTCAAACGTCACTCGCTCTGAGCCTGTGGTTGTTTCCCTTGCTCTGCATTGGTAACGCTGCTTCGAGGGTGGCTGTTGTCATTGTGTTCCTGGTTCGAGCCCAGGGAGGAGCGAGGAGAGGGATGGAAGCTATACTGTTACACTGGCAATACTAAAGTGCCTATAAGAACATCCAATAGTCAAAGGTATATGAAATACACATCGTATAGAGGGAAATAGTCCGATAATTCTATAATAACTACAACCTAAACTTCTTACCTGGGAATATTGAAGACTCATGTTAAAAGGAACCACCAGCTTTCATATGTTCTCATGTTCTGAGCAAGGAACTTAAACGTTAGCTTTCTTACATAACACATATTGCACTTTTACTTTCTTCTCAACACTTTGTTTTTGCATTATTTTAACCAAATGGAACTTGTTTCATTATTTATTTGAGGCTAAATTGATTTTATTGATGTATTATATTAAGTTAAAATAAGTGTTAATTCAGTATTGTTGTAATTGTCATTATTACAAATAAATAAATAAAATTTGACCGATTTTAATTGGTATCGGCTTTTTTGGTCCTCCAATAATCGTATCGGCGTTGAAAAATCATAATCGGTTGACCTCTAGTGTGTGTGTGTATATATTGTGTGTGTATATTTATATGTGTATATATATATGTGTGTATATATACACTGCTCAAAAAATAAAGGGAACACTTAAACAACACAATGTAACTCCAAGTCAATCACACTTCTGTGATATCAAACTGTCCACTTAGGAAGCAACACTGATTGACAATACATTTCACATGCTGTTGTGCAAATGGAATAGACAACAGGTGGAAATTATAGGCAATTAGCAAGACACCCCCAATAAAGGAGGGTTCTGCAGGTGGTGACCACAGACCACTTCTCAGTTCCTATGCTTCCTGGCTGATGTTTTGGTCACTTTTGATGCTGGCGGTGCTTTCACTCTAGTGGTAGCATGAGACGAGTCTACAACCCACACAAGTGGCTCAGGTAGTGCAGCTCATCAGGATGGCACATCAATGCGAGCTGTGGCAAGAAGGTTTGCTGTGTCTGTCAGCGTAGTGTCCAGAGCATGGAGGTGCTACCAGGAGACAGGCCAGTACATCAGGAGACGTGGAGGAGGCGTAGGAGGGCAACAACCCAGCAGCAGGACCGCTACCTCCGCCTTTGTGCAAGGGGGCACTGCAGAGCCCTGCAAAATGACCTCCAGCAGGCCACAAATGTGCATGTGTCTGCTCAAACAGTCAGAAACAGACTCCATTGAGGTGGTATGAGGGCCCGACGTCCACAGGTGGGGGTTGTGCTTACAGCCCAACACCGTGCAGGACGTTTGGCATTTGCCAGAGAACCAAAGATTGGCAAATTCGCCACTGGCGCCCTGTGCTCTTCACAGATGAAAGCAGGTTCACACTGCTTGTGTGTGTGCGGTGTGTGTGTGTATATACATATGTATGTATGTATGTGTATATATATTATATATACATACATACATACATACAGTGGGGAGAACAAGTATTTGTTACACTGCCGATTTTGCAGGTTTCCTACTTACATAGGTACACTTCCTACTTATCATAGGTACACTTCAACTGTGAGAGACGGATCTAAAACAAAAATCCAGAAAATCACATTGTATGATTTTTTAAGTAATTAATTTGCATTTATTGCATGACATAAGTATTTGAATCATCAGAAAAGCAGAACTTAATATTTGGTACAGAAACCTTTGTTTGCAATTACAGAGATCATACGTTTCCTGTAGTTCTTGACCAGGTTTGCACACACTGCAGCAGGGATTTTGACCCACTCCTCCATACAGACCTTCTCCATATCCTTCAGGTTTCGGGGCTGTCGCTGGGCAATACAGACTTTCAGCTCCCTCCAAAGATTTTCTATTGGGTTAGGTCTGGAGACTGGCTAGGCCACTCCAGGAACTTGAGATGCTTTGGCTGGTGTGTTCGGGTCGTGTTCATGCTGAGAGACCCGCCACGACCCATCTTCAATGCTCTTACTGAGGGAAGGAGGTTGTTGCAAGATCTCGCGATACATGGCCCATCCATCCTCCCCTCAATACGGTGCAGTCGTCCTGTCCCCCTTGCAGAAAAGCATCCCCAAAGAATGTTTCCACCTCCATGCTTCACGGTTGGGATGGTGTTCTTGGGGTTGTACTCATCCTTCTTCTTCCTCCAAACACGGCGAGTGGAGTTTAGACCAAAAAGCTCTATTTTTGTCTCATCAGACCACATGACCTTCTCCCATTCCTCCTCTGGTCATCCAGATGGTCATTGGCAAACTTCAGAGCGGGTCTGGACATGCGCTGGCTTGAGCAGGGAGACCTTGCGTGCGCTGCAGATTTTAATCCATGAGGCGTAGTGTGTTTGCTAATGGTTTTCTTTGAGACTGTGTCCAGCTCTCTTCAGGTTATTGACCAGGTCCTGCCGTGTAGTTCTGGGCTGATCCTTCACCTTCCTCATGATATTGATGCCCCACGAGGTGAGATCTTGCATGGAGCTCCAGACCGAGGGTGATTGACGTCATCTTGAACTTCTTCCATTTTCTAATAATTGCGCCAACAGTTGTTGCCTTCTCACCAAGCTGCTTGCCTATTGTCCTGTAGCCCATCCAGCCTTGTGCAGGTCTACAATTTTATCCCTGATGTCCTTACACAGCTCTCTGGTCTTGGCCATTGTGGAGAGGTTGGAGTCTGTTTGATTGAGTGTGTGGACAGGTGTCTTTTATACAGGTAACGAGTTTCAAACAGGTGCAGTTAATACAGGTAATGAGTGGAGAACAGGAGGGCTTCTTAAAGAAAAACTAACAGGTCTGTGAGAGCCGGAATTCTTACTGGTTGGTAGGTGATCAAATACTTATGTCATGCAATAAAATGCAAATTAATTACTTAAAAATCATACAATGTGGCGTCCCGGGTGGCGCAGTGGTGCTAGGGCAACTGGGTTTCCACCGCCGCCTAGGCTCTGTCGCAGCCGGCCGCGACCGGGAGGTCCGTGGGGTGACGCACAATTGGCCTAGCGTCGTCCGGGTTAGGGAGGGTTTGGCCGGTAGGGATATCCTTGTCTCATCGCGCACCAGCGACTCCTGTGGCGGGCCGGGCGCAGTGCGCGCTAACCAAGGGAGCCAGGTGCACGGTGTTTCCTCCGACACATTGGTGCGGCTGGCTTCCGGATTGGAGGCGCGCTGTGTTAAGAAGCAGTGCGGCTTGGTTGGGTTGTGTTTCGGAGGACGCATGGCTTTCCATGCGTCCGTACGGGAGTTGTAGCGATGAGACAAGATAGTAATTACTAGCAATTGGATACCACGAAAATTGGGGAGAAAAGGGGGGGGGTAAAATTTTAAAGAAAAAAGAAAAATCATACAATGTGATTTTCTGGATTTTTGTTTTAGATTCTGTCTCTCACAGTTAAAGTGTACCTATGATAAAAAATTACAGACCTCTACATGCTTTGTAAGTAGGAAAAGCTGCAAAATCGGCAGTGTATCAAATACTTGTTCTCCCCACTGTGTGTGTGTGTGTGTGTGTGTGTGTGTGTGTATATATATATATATATATGTATGTATATATATACACGTGTGTGTGTGTATGTATATATATGTGTATATATAGCTGTGTAATGACAAAAAGCAAACATCGAAGTCATATATATTCACTAAACAGTTTTAAATGGATTGAGTTGTTACTTGGTTAGAATTTTGTGACTTCAATGTTTGCTTTTTGTCATTACACAGCTCTCTGTCATGGTAGTATAACCCTATTTCACTATGTCACTGCATAAGCAACGTGCTGCATGCCAGGTTCATTAGGGGAAAAATAGCAGTTAACAGCTAGCAAGTTAGCTTCTATTTAGAGGGTGAGCCATTTCTGTTGTCAACTACACTATGAGGTAACCGATAAGACAATGTATGCATTTTATGACTAAGGCCAGATAGAATCACAAGCAAAACAAAACAGTTTGGGAATTTTTTGGATGATCGTTTCTTGCTCGCCCGCATCATATAGCACATTGTTTACACTGACTAATAGTGAAATGGAGTAATTGCATAAAGATGCGGGATCTTAAGCACAACAAACTCATAGCATGAATTGTACCAATTAGGTTCATAACATATCATACAAATTGCAACAACAAAAAAATGCATGGTGTAACTTATCATAGGAAGTGGATGACGTAGTACACAAAAAACGGGGTCCCGCTTTCGCTCGTGATCGCCACTTTCAAAACTAATGGATGAAATTATACAAAGTTCTGGAGCATCACTTTAACTTGCCATAAATACTTCATGCTGTAGAAGAACAAGCAATTACAAACGGTTGTTTGCTTGTGTCCAGGATGGCATGCTAGATAGACACGAGTTCCTGACGTGGGTGTTGGAATGCTTCGAGAAAGTCCGACCTGGAGAGGATGAGCTTCTGAAGCTGCTGCTGCCCCTCCTGCTACAGGTAATGCCGCTATACCATCCCTTTAGCTCCCATCTTAATAATAATTTGGTGGGTGCTTATATTTGTCCTATTTCACACGTGTATTAATATGCATGTGTGAATTGGAAATGTGGTTTTTGCTTTTCCCACTCTCCCTGAGACATCCTCGGAGCAATTAGGGTTAGGTTCCTTGTTCAAGGGCACATCGGCAGATTTTTCACCTTGTCAGCTTTGGGATGCGAACTAGAAACCTTTCAGTTACTGGCCATGCCATACAATGCTCTAACCGCTAGGCTATCTTTCTCCTAATGCAGTGATGAATTTCATTCTCCATCCAGTAGCAAACCACGTATTTCATGTGGAAGAAGTAACTTGAGGAGACACTCACAGAGATGTAGTTTATCTTCACTAATCAGAAAGTCCAGGTTCTTACATCCTCTAATTATACAATTGGGGACATTAAAAATGTATTTTTCAAATAACTTTTTGTGCAGCAATGGTACATTGTTAATGCGACAAATTATCTTGCAGGGTGATGGCAAGCACCAAGTAAAGTAGCAATCGTCTAACAATAACCTATCTAATGAAAACAAAATCTGACATATGCCCTTGGAAGTGCAGTTTAATCTACTTTAAAGAAAATGTTTTTACCTGAGCTGCAGTAAATGTTAAGTTTTGAATGCCCCCAACTGTACATCATTGAGGCTGACCTAGCTACCCTCCCCCGTTTTTCCCTATATTCCATTGCTGTGATCACTTATCAGCTCTGAAGAGTTAGAACTGACATTGTGAGTCGTGTCCCCTCCCTCACTACTCAGGGGGGGTTAGAACTGACATTGTGAGTCGTGTACCCTCCCTCACTACTCAGGGGGAGTTAGAACTGACATTGTGAGTCGTTACCCCTCCCTCAGTACTCAGGGGAGTTTGTGCTGTCGGCCTACCTGTCTCGGAGACTGGCCTACTTCTGCACGCGACGCCTCAACCTGCTGCTAAGCGACGGGAGCCTGGGACCCGGCGCCGGGGGGCACCCGGCACACAGCATCCTGGCGCAGCCGGGGAACGCCCTGCCCCCCACACCCACCTCCCAGCCCACGGGGGGCAACCAACCCCAGACCCCCTTCACAGACTTCTACATCTGCCCTCAACACAGGCCCTTGGTGTTTGGGCTCAGCTGCATGCTACAGGTACAAACACACTGAATAGCCTTTCCACTGAATTGAATGGATTGTCTGGTACTGCAGTACTATTACACTACTATTGATATTGCTGTTAAGCCATAAGGCTAGTATAGTAAGTACTATTACACTACATTTACATTTAAGTCATTTAGCAGAACGCTCTATCCAGAGCGACTTACAAATTGGTGCATTCACCTTATGATATCCAGTGGAACAACCACTTTACAATAGTGCATCTAACTCTTAAGGGGGGTGTTAGAAGGATTACTTTATCCTATCCTAGGTATTCCTTAAAGAGGTGGGGTTTCAGGTGTCTCCGGAAGTGGGTGATTGACTCCGCTGACCTGGCGTCGTGAGGGAGTTTGTTCCACCATTGGGGGCCAGAGCAGCGAACAGTTTTGACTGGGCTGAGCGGGAACTGTACTTCCTCAGAGGTAGGGAGGCGAGCAGGCCAGAGTGGATGAACGCAGTGCCCTTTGGGTGTAGGGCCTGATCAGAGCCTGAAGGTACGGAGTGCCGTTCCCCTCACAGCTCCGTAGGCAAGCACCATGGTCTTGTAGCGGATGCGAGCTTCAACTGGAAGCCAGTGGAGAGAGCGGAGGAGCGGGGTGACGTGAGAGAACTTGGGAAGGTTGAACACCAGACGGGCTGCGGCGTTCTGGATGAGTTGTAGGGGTTTAATGGCACAGGCAGGGAGCCCAGCCAACAGCGAGTTGCAGTAATCCAGACGGGAGATGACAAGTGCCTGTGATTAGGACCTGCGCCGCTTCCTGTGTGAGGCAGGGTCGTACTCTGCGAATGTTGTAGAGCATGAACCTACAGGAACGGGTCACCGCCTTGATGTTAGTTGAGAACGACAGGGTGTTGTCCAGGATCACGCCAAGTTCTTAGCACTCTGAGAGAGGACACAATGGAGTTGTCAACCGTGATGGCGAGATCATGGAACGGCAGTCCTTCCCCGGGAGGAAGAGCAGCTCCGTCTTGCCGAGGTTCAGCTTGAGGTGGTGATGCGTCATCCACACTGATATGTCTGCCAGACATGCAGAGATGCGATTCGCCACCTGGTCATCAGAGGGGGGGAAAGGAGAAGATTAATGTGTGTCGGTCTGCATAGCAATGATAGGAGAGACCATGTGAGGATATGACAGAGCCAAGTGACTTGGTGTATAGCGAAGATAGGAGAGGCCTAGAACAGAGCCCTGGGGGACACCAGTGGTGAGAGCACGTGGTGCGGAGACAGATTCTCGCCACGCCACCTGGTAGGAGCGACCTGTCAGGTAGGACGCAACCAAGCGTGGGCCACGCCGGAGATGCCCAGCTCGGAGAGGGTGGAGAGGAGGATCGATGGTTTCACAGTATCAAAGGCAGCCGATAGGTCTAAGAAGATAGAGCAGAGGGAGAGAGAGTTAGCTTTAGCAGTGCGGAGCGCCTCCGTGACACAGAGAAGAGCAGTCTCAGTTGAATGACTAGTCTTGAAACCTGACTGATTTGGATCAGAAGGTCAACACACAATTAATATGACTGTTAAACCATGAGGCTAGAATAGTAGTACATTTAATTTACTGTTAAGCCATGAGCTAGAAATAAAGTACTATTACACTTACTATTAATGTAAGCATGAGGCTAGTATAGTAAGTACTATTACACTACTTTAATGTTACTGTTAAGCCATGAGGCTAGTATAGTAAGTACTATTACACTACTATTAATGTTACTGTTAAGCCATGAGGCTAGTATAGTAAGTACTATTACACTGACTATTAATGTTACTGTTAAGCCATGAGGCTAGTATAGAGGTACATGGCTAGTGTTGTAAACTAGCCTTGGTTACAATTATCAGGTTTGGGATTGTTCCTGAAAATTCTATTGTAGTTTTAAAAATCTCTGATTTCCCATATTGTCAATCATATCCCTGAATCTCTTATTTCCTGGTCTTGGTCCATCAGAGTATCGT
Organism: Salvelinus sp. IW2-2015; assembly: GCF_002910315.2. Classification (NCBI taxonomy): domain Eukaryota; kingdom Metazoa; phylum Chordata; class Actinopteri; order Salmoniformes; family Salmonidae; genus Salvelinus; species Salvelinus sp. IW2-2015. The sequence goes on along the minus strand of NC_036846.1, from coordinate 16,835,968 downwards.
GCTGTGCTGTCCAGTGCCCTGGTGTGGCACTACTCTCTGACAGACAGCCGGAACAAGACTGGTTCCCCACTGGACCCTACTCCCATATCCCCCTCCAACCTGCCCATGCCAGGGGCAAAGGCACCTTTACACGAGCAGAGTAAGCCAGAGTTCTGTTCCTGCCAACGGTTCTTCCCGCCTTGGAAAGATATTCCATGCCACTGTACTTTGGCAAAACTGGGGGCTGTTATTTCTATAAAGCGACGACATTGTTTAGGATTATTGTTTGGATTATGCTAATTATTTTGGGGTTTGATTATGACAATGCATTTGGTGGTTTTGATTGTGACTGATACATTTGGTTTTGGATTTGACTAATGCATTTGGGTTGGAGTGTGACTAAGGCATCTGGTTTTGAATTATGGCTAATGCATTTGGAGTTTGGATTATGGCTAATGCATTTGGAGTTTGGATTATGGCTAATGCATTTGGAGTTTGATTATGGCTAATGCATTTGGATTTGGATTATGGCTAATGCATTTGGAAGTTTGGATTATGGCTAATGCATTTGGAGTTTGGATATGGCTAATGCATTTGGATGGTTGTTGGAGTGTATTATGGCTAATGGCATTTTGTGAGTTTGGATTATGGGCTAATGCATGTTGGAGTTTGTGATTATGCTAAATTGCATTTGGGGGTTGGATTTGGCAATGCATTTGGGGGTTGGATTATGGCTAAATGCATTTGGAGTTTGGATTATGGCTAATGCATTTGGAGTTTGGATTATGGCTAATGCATTTGGAGTTTGGATTATGGCTAATGCATTTGGGGGGTTGGATTATGACTAATGCATTTGGGGGGTTGGATTTAGGGGGTTGGATTTGTCGGTTGATTGATTGAATGCCCTCCACGCGCTGAGAGGTTGACATCATTGCATGCCTATTGACTTTGTCTTCTCAGTCGTCCCATCTGCTTATGTCGTCCCATCTGTCTTATCTGTGCTTTTACCTCAGGTCCGTGCAAAGGTCAGAGAAATAGAGGAGCAGGTCAAGGACAGAGGGCAGGCTGTGGAGTTCCGCTGGTCCTTTGATAAATGTCAGGAGACAACTGCTGGTAAGGAAACTGCTCCTTCATGATTAGATCAATAACACCTATAAAATGACATGACATGGCATCCAGACAATGACTATATGGGCTGGTTTCCCAGACAAAGATTAAGACTAGTCCTGGACTAATAATCTAATTCAACAGAGATTCTCCACTGAGCATGCTTTATAGCCCAGCACTAGGCTTCATCTTTGCCTGGGAAACTGGTCCTGGATGTATAAGGAAAAAGGAAATTAGTAACATTTTGTGTTTTACTTGCTTTCGCCAGGCTTCACCATTGGAAGGGTCCTACACACCCTGGAGGTTCTAGACAACCACAGCTTTGAGAAGTCAGACTTCAGCAACTCCCTGGATTCCCTTTACAACCGCATCTTCGGCTCGGGCCAGAGCAAAGACGGCCACGAGGTAAAGATGTTTTCTCTTAGATGACCACTCTTGCATATGTCAAGTCTGAAGACTTCAAAGGCCCAGTGCAGTTAAAATTTGATTTTTCTGTTTTTTTATATATCACACACTGCATTTGGAAAGTATTCAGACCCCTTGACATTTTCCATATTGTCTTACGTTACAGCCTTATTCTAAAATGTATTAAATAGTTTTTTCCCTCATCAATCTACACATAATACCCCATAATGACAAATCTAAAACAGGTTTTTAGAAATGTTTGCAAATGTTTAAAAAATTTACTTATCACATTTCCATAAGTGTTCAGACCCTTTACTCAGTACTTTGTGGTAGCACCTTTGACAGTGATTACAACCTCGAGTCTTCTTGGGTATGATGCTATAAGCTTGGCACACCTGTTTGGGGAGTTTCTTCCATTCTTCTCTGCAGGTTCTCTTAAGCTCTGTCAGGTTGGATGGGGAGTGTAACTGCACAGCTACTTTCAGGTCTCCAGAGATGTTCGATTGGTTTCAAGTCTGGGCTCTGACTGGGCCACTCAAGAACATTCAGAGATTTGTCCCGAAGCCACTCTTGCATTGCCTTGGCTGTGTGCTTAGGGTCGTTGTCCTGTTGGAATGTGAACCATCGCCCCAGTAAGGTCCTGAGTGCTCTGAAGAAGGTTTTCATCAAGGATCTCTCTGTACTTTGCTCCATTTCCTCCAGATGTGACGCTTGGCATTTCAACCAAAGAGTTCAATCTTGGTTTCATCAGACCAGAAAATCTTGTTTCTCATGGTCAGAGTCCTTTAGGTGCCTTTTGGCAAACTCCAAGCAGGCTGTCATGTGCTTTTTACTGAGGAGTGGCTTCCGTCTGGCCACTCTACCATAAAGGCCTGATTGGTAGAGCGCTGCAGAGATGTTGTCCTTCTGGAATGTTCTCCCATCTCCACAGAGGAACTCTGGAGCTCTGTAACAGTGACCATCGGGTTCTTGGTCACCTCCCTGACTGACCAAGGCCCTTCTCCCCCGATTGCTCATTTGGCCGGGCGGCCAGTTCCAGGAAGAGTCTTGGTGGTTCCAAACTTCTTCCGTTTAAAAATGGAGGCCACTGTGTTCTTGCGGACCCTCAATGCTGCAAAAAAAATGTGGTACCCTTCCCCAGATCTGTGCCTTGACACAATCCTTTTTCAGAGCTCTACGGACAAATCCTTCGACCTCGTGGCTTGGTTTTTGCTCGGACGTGCTCCATTTCGAGTCTCATAGCAAAATGACTGAATACTTATGTAAATACTTTTTTATTTTTTTATTATTATTGTCAAAAATTTCTAGCGCCATTTTCGCTTTGTCATTATGGGGTATTGTGTGTAGATTGAGGGGGGGAAGTATTTAATCAATTTTAGAATAAGGCTGTAATGTAACAAAATGTGTAAAAAGTCGATGTTTTTATACTTTCCTGAAGGAAATTTGCCCAGAAATGATTTTGATATTGAGATAAAAATAGCTGCATTGGACCTTGAATGGTTTTCAATCACATATGAAAAGGCAAAATGTCAAGTGTGAGCAAGAAGCCAACTAACACCATCTGGCCCTAATCATTACTGTAGAATACATAGAATTTCTTCTTCTGGAGACAATGAACTGTATTCCATTGTATTCTTTCAGAAACACTACTTAGATGGGCCCAGGCTTCCGTGCTGTATGGTCTTCTCCCTGACATGTTTCTCTCTGTTTAGATGTCCCCTGATGACGATGCCGTGGTGACCCTGCTGTGTGAGTGGGCGGTGTGCTGCAAGAGGTCTGGCCGTCACAGGGCCATGGTGGTGGCCAAGCTGCTGGAGAAGAGACAAGCGGAGATCGAAGCCGAGGTGAGACAGTGGCCCACGCACTCGTGCACATACACATTTCCGATTCATGACTACAGCACCGTGACTGCCCCACAGTGACACATGGCCTTGTCACTCAGCCACAGCTATTCCTGAGTATTCTCAAGGATACTTCTTGCCTTCTTCTTTGCCTCGTGAGAACAGGTCTCTCTTGCAAAAGAGATCTTAATCCCGAGATTTCACCTGTGTAAATAAAGGATGAAGATGGCCACAGCCTTTAATAACAAGATTCTGAATTGTTTTAGAAGATGTGAGGTATAGGTTTTTGTATTTCCTCAAGGCTATTGTTGTGTGCAATGCTGTCTCAATCCATTTAATTAAATTGTATTCCCTGCAAACTTGTGTATACAAAACTGAAGAAACTATTGTTCAAATGTTATACCATGCTTATCACATATGTAAGGGATATTTGCTCAATGGCAGTGGTTCTCAGGCTGTGTGTGTGCTTGTCTGTGTTCGCAGAGGTGCGGCGAGTCGGAGGTGGTGGATGAGAAAGGCTCAGTTTCTTCAGGATCTCTCTCGGCGGCCACCCTGCCTGTGTTTCAAGACGTGCTCCTGCAGTTCCTGGACACCCAGGCCCCCATGCTCAGTGAGTCTGCCCTTCACTAGTAGTCAATTATAATCCCTTATTTGGGTTGTCTGCGGCTGCTTCCCAAATCACACCCTATTCCCTATACTGTAAGGTGTCTACCCACTCTGCCCAGATTTCCTAACTTAATACATCTGATAAGCACTGAGCTCTCTTGACAGAGTGGTGCGCTTTCTCGCAGAGACTTTTGAGGATTCTACATGTTGTGGTGTTCGTCTGCAAAGTTGTTTCCGCTGGTCGCAAAAAGCCAAATTAACATGACACAAGCTGAATTAAATGTAAAAGGCTTTGAAAATAAAAAGCTAGCGGTACGCTCAGTGCTCCGTTGATGTTTCACAAATGTTTTTCTGAGAAATCTTTGAAATCATTCATAAGAAAAGTGTATACTAGAATATGAAAATGTATATATTTCCTCTATATTGTTTTATGTCCTCCGGATTTGAGAAGAAAGATGAGTTCCACTGTAAGCCTGTCCGTTAGCCTTAATTCTTCCACAGCATCCAGCCCAGCTGACGCAATGCTATTTTCCAGTTTTTTTTTCTCTGACCTCAATTGATTTAGTCACTCTAATTTTAGCCATCCTACAAGAGTAAAAATGGTACCCATTTTTGATTGAACACCATATATAATGCTCTACTTTTGATTAGGGCACTTGACCACAGCTCTATGGGTCCTGGTCAAAAGTAGTGCACTATATAGGGAATATAGGGTCCCATTTATGTTCCCGCTAGGCTCTCTGCATCTCTTGATTCCAGCACTCTTTTGGATTTAGTCTGCCCAGCGGTTGAGTTGTTATGCACTACTATGGGTTTGGGACTTGAGCTGTACTGCGCTGGCCTGGTTACACATCCACCATAGTGCTGAAAAGGACAATGGTGAAAAGAAAAAATCCACAACAGCACAGTATGGTTCAGGTCAGCAACATAGTGGGAAAAGGGTATTGGTGTTGAGTAGGGTGAAAGAAATCCTGGTTAGAAGATTCCTGGACTCTGGATGGAATAAGCAGAAAATTATGGAATTCCCCACTGGTATTTCTGGAAAACCTGGGAGTTTTTGGAATGTTACCCAAATTTAGCAACCTTAGTGTTGGGTTAGCATGGTACACAGGGTCCTGTGTGGCTCAGTTATCAGAGCATGGCGCTTGCAACGTCACGTTCGATTCCCGCTTTAGCCACCCAATATGAAAATGTATGTGTGCACTACTGTTAGTCGCTTTGGATCAAAGTGTCTGTTAAAGATTATATTATAAAGGTTTATGACTGGTCTCTTACTGCTGCTAATGCTGGAGTGTATAGTGACAAACTATCCCCATCTGTCCCTTCTCAGCGGAGGCAGGCAACGAGAGCGAGCGTGTGGAGTTCTCTAACCTGGTGCTGCTCTTCTGCGAGCTCATCCGCCACGACGTCTTCTCTCACAACATCTACATGTGCACGCTCATCTCCCGCGGGGACCTGGCCTCTGACTCCCACCTGCCCCGCCCCCGTTCCCCTAGTGATGAGCCTTCAGACGAATCAGAGCGCAAGGAGCAGGATGCAGGCAGCAGCGTCAAGAACGAGGCATGTTATGTGGTGGCAGCTGTGCTAGTGTCCACGATGTATCATCGGTAGTTACTCACTGCTTTTGAATTGGTTTTGGAATGAAACGTGTATTTTCTTTTCTTTATACAGGACACTGGTCTCTCCGAGTTAATGGAGATCGATCACAACTCGAGCGCTAATTTCGATGAGGTAGGTGTATTTGCATCATGCCAGTAGAAGTGGGCAGCTAATGTGTACTAGTGAATATTCTCCCTGGCACAACTACATAGTATTCTTACCTGTGCTCCATCAGACTGTCCCATTCACCTCTGGATAACCTTTCCATGCTGTGTGCAGCCCTATTAACTTGAGTTGTCTCTTGTTTTGTAGATGTTTTCTCCCCCCACTCACTGTGAGTCAAAGGGCAGCCCCTCTCCCGAGAAGCCTGCCCCGGAACAGGAAGGGAAGGGCGCCTGCAAAGACAAGGCCCTGGATCCTGCCTTCCCATTGGTGTACGAGCAGCCCCGCCACATCCAATACGCTACCCACTTCCCCATCCCCCAGGTAAACAGCCCTGAGAGAGGATTTGGCTAGCTCAGCTCTAACTCACAGATGGAATTCAATCTGGGTCATCAGTGCAACTGTAGACCATGATAGCCTTCTGAGCTAAAGCCCAGGCTCTGGGAGCTTTATAGTTTCAGACAAGTTTACTTATCACCCCAGCAAAGCTTAGTGAACTACCGCTGCTACATTGGGACTGGTTGTTGGTCTAACTCAAGGTAATTTTTGCCCTTCAAGCTAAAACACACATTTTCAGCTTCCTGGCATTGCTTTGCACCCAACCTCAACTACATAGCCTATGAACAAATTGACTCACTCCTTGACACAGTTAGCCCTCTAAACAAAAGACAGATCTCAGATGACTCATAACAACTGGGTGGCTATGTGAACTACCTCCACTATGCATGTATTGACTCACTCCTTGACAGTTAGCCTTCTGAGCTAAAGTCTAGGCATTAGCTATTAGTGCCGACATAAGTCTTCAGATCTCAGGCTATGTGAACTACCTCCACTACATAATGCACAGTGCACACATTGACTGACTTGTCGTCGTCCCCAGGAGGAGAGTGCCAGTCACGAGTGTAACCAGCGACTGGTGGTGCTCTACGGCGTGGGCAAGCAGCGAGACGAAGCGAGGCACGCCATCAAGAAAATCACCAAAGACATCTTGAAGGTGCTCAACCGCAAAAGCACAGCAGAGACCGGTAAGAATAGTACTAGTTCCAGTTCTTATTTGACTCTTGTTTTTAATGACCTCATCTATGGGCCTTCTGTTTTCCCTGGAGCAATATGGCCTCTGAGTTTCTATCTGCCGTTACTTTTAGAATTTTTCTCGTAGAGAAAAAGACTATGCTCGTTCTGGAAACTCCAGACTTTGACATGAATTTGAGCACCAGTCGTGATGCGCAACCATAGATTTATTGAGTGAGGTTGTATATTCTCACAACTCTCAGCAGATGTGCCCCCTGTCTATCACATTACAGATACTGTTTGAGCAGATTGCAGTGAGACGTTATTTTGTTAACTTTGTTTTTGATGGACGCTGTGCCTGTTTTTTAGTGCATCACAAATGGCACCCTATTCCTACTACTTAAAGTAGTGCACTATGTAGGGAATAGGGTACCATTTGAGAGAAAGTCTGCTGTTACATCTGCCCCTATCTGATCCCTTCAATAACGTTTCCCAAGTTGAAAACTGTCCTCAGAAACCTTCATATCTCTTCTCCAACACTCTTTCCTCTCTGTTCTTCATTATTGAACACAGGATTTTTGACGATTGACTCCAGGGCTAGCATCCTATATTCAATATTAATTTCCATCCTGTCCAATTTCTATGCTCGTAGCTGTAATTTGCTGCCACTCATCTTATCTCTCTTAGCATGTGACATTAACAAGGGGGATTTGAGAAGTTATAATTATGCAGCCTAAAGGGCTTTTTTCTTATGTCATTCAAGTCATTTATGTTCAGCCATATTCCTGCTTAGGAGTTGAGCAGATGGCCTTCTGGTTACAAGCCCATTTCCCTTGTGCTTTGCATAACCTTCTCTGTTCCTTTTTAGTTTTTAAGCCATTTGAGCACTGTCATTATAATGTGAACTTTGAAAGTGACGGGCCCTAGGGGCCCTGATCAAAAGCTGTGCACTATATATAGGGACTAGGGTGCCATTTGGGACGGATCAAAAGTTTTGCACTATATATAGGGACTAGGGTGCCATTTGGGACGGATCAAAAGTTGTGCACTATATATAGGGACTAGGGTGCCATTTGGGACGTAACCATTTGTCATCAGTAGAGCTTTAACCTTTTTAGAAAGGCTGTGTGAGTGTCACGCGCATTCTGAAAGTATTCAGATCCTTTCACTTTTTTCACATTTTGATTCTTTACTGCCTTAAACATTTAATCCATTGTATAATATTTTTCCCTCAATCTGCACACGATACCCCATGATGACAAAGCAAAAACAGGTTTGGAAATGTATAAAAAATATAAAACGTAACACATTCGCATAAGTATTCAGACCCTTTACTCAGTACTTTTTTGAAGCAATTACAGCCTCGGGTCTTCTTGGGTGTGACGCTACAAGCTTGGCACACCTGTATTTGGGGAGTTTCTCCCTGCTCTGCAGATCCTCTCAAGCTCTGTCAGGTTGGATGGGGAGCGTCGCTGCACAGCTATTTTCAGGTCTCCAGAGATGTTTGATCTGGTTCAAGTCCGGGTTCTGGCTGGGCCACTCAAGGACATTGAAACTTGTTGCGAAGCCACTCCTGCATTGTCTCGGCTGTGTGCTTAGGGTTGTTGTCCTTTTGGAAGGTGAACCTTTGCCCCAGTCAGGTCCCGAGCACTCTGGATCAGGTTTTCATCAAGGATCTCTCTGTACTTTGCTCTGTTCATCTTTCCCTCAAAGCTGACTAGTCTCCCAGTACCTGCCGCTGAAAAACATCCCCACAGCATGATGCTGCCACCACCATGTTTCACCGTAGGGATGGTGCCGGTTTTCCTCCAGACGTGACGCTCGGCATTCAGACCAAAGAGTTCAATCTTGGTTTCATCCGACCAGATAATCTTGTTTCTCATGGTCAGAGTCCTTTAGGTGTCTTTTGGCTAACTCCAAGCAATCTATCATGTGCCTTTTACTGAAGAGTGGCTTCCGTCTGACCGCTCTACCGTAAAGGCTTGATTTGTGGAGTGCTGCAGAAATAGTTGTCCTTCTGGAAGTTTCTCCCATCTCCAGAGGAACTCTGGAGCTCTGTCAGAGTGACCATCGGGTTCTTGGTTATCTCCCTGACCAAGGCCCTTCTTCCCCGATTGCTCAGTTTGGCCGGGCGGCCATCTCTAGGAAGATTCTAGGTGGTTCCAAACTTCTTCCAATTAAGAATGATGGAGGCCACTGTGTTCTTGGGGACCCTCAATCCCACAGAAATGTTTTGGTACCCTTCCCCAGATCTGTGCCTCGACACAATCCTGTCTCGGAGCTCTACGGACAATTCCTTCAACCTCATGGGTTGGTTTTTGCTCTGACTTGTACTGTCAACTTGGGGACCTTTATATAGACAAGTGTGTGCCTTTCCAAATCATATCCAATCAATTGAATTTACCACAGGTGGACTCCAATCAAGGATGATCAATGGAAACAGGATTCACCTGAGCTAAATTTTGAGTCTCATAGCAAAGTGTCTAAATACGTATGTAAATAATGTATTTGTTTTTTATTTTTAATACATCTCTAAAATACAGTTTCAGCTTTGTCATTATGTGGTATTGTGTGTAGAATGATGAGGAAAACTATTTAATACATTTTATAATAAGGCTGTAACGTATCAATGTGAAGAAAGGGAGGGGATCTGTGTCACGTTCCTGACCTGTTTTCCTTTGTTTTGTATTTGTTTTAGTTGGTCAGGGCGTGAGTTGGGTGGGTTGGTCTAGGTTTGATTTTCTATGTTGGGATTTTGTGTTCGGCCTGGTATGATTCTCAATCAGAGACAGCTGTCAATCGTTGTCCCTGATTGAGAATCATACTAAGGCAGCCTGGGTTTCACTTGTGTTTTGTGGGTGTTTGTTCCTGTGTCAGTGTTTGGGCCACACAGGACTGTTTCGGGTTAGTCACGTTTGTTGTTTTTTTGTATTTTGTAGTATTTGTTGTTTTTCCATTAAATAATGAATACTTACCAATCCGCATCTTGGTCCGATCCATGCTCCTCCTCGTCTGAGGAGGAGAACGACTACGACAGCCGTTACAATCTGAATACATTTGAGTGGCCTTTTATTGTCCCCAGCACAAAGGAGAAATGCTCACCAACAGGAATGTAAACAAATTTGTGCACAAAATTCAAGAGCAATGAGCTTTCTGTGCGTATGAAACATGTTTTGAATCTATTTCAGCTCATGAAACATGGGACCAACACTTTACATGATGCGTTGTATATATTTTTTGATAGGACTTTGATTTGTCTCTTCTCTGTCAGGAGGAGAGGAAGGACAGAAGAGAAAGAGGACTAAGCCTGAGGCCTTCCCCACAGCAGAGGACATATTCTCCAAATTCCAGCACCTCTCCCATTTTGATCAGCACCAGGTCACCTCTCAGGTGAGACATCCCCCCCCATAGCTGTTCAGTCTCATCATTTTAAGTGTGCTCCAAAACTTGCTATTGTAATCGTCAAGTTATTCGGTAAAAATCGATACTTATGATATGTCCGCCATTCAATTCTTCTGGAGGTACAGTTAAATGATTCTCATAAAACAATGTCTTTAATTGCAAACTGATATTTTCAATTACTTTACTAGAGTATACAATGTTATGGATATTCAGTAGGCCTGTGTAGTAGTGATGAAGTTCGGCTCTTTATTGACAAGTATTTTTGGCTCGTTCAGTCAAAATAACCAATCTTTTGACTAATTTCGTTAATTTGAGTCAGTAATACCACGAACGATGGACCTGAAAACTCGAAAGAGTTATGATCAGGGTTGGAAATTAACATCTGCCTAATGCGGGAAGATTTTGTCATTGGTAGAATTTATATTTTACCAGCCACGTTGGCGGGTGGTCACACAGAGCATTTGGAAACGGTTTTGAAAAATCCAAAGCCCACAAGTAAATGTTGGTCCAATTGTCAAGAAAGGCTACTAAAGTGTGACTTTGTCCCTGTGTTTCTTGGCTAGTTACATCGTTCTGTTCACACGCTAGGTTTTTCAATGTTAGTTTGAGTTTGCTGTAACTGTCTGCTGCAGTCTGAGATTTTATTTTTATCACCGACAAGCAAGTGCCCAAATTACTATGGTAACGGCCTGTCCCTTGTTAAAGGGCCATCTGACATTTTTTTGTCTCACCTTATGATTGTGCTTGATTGAGCATGGATCACTCCCTCAAAAAATAGTACATTTCCAAGCCTGATCATGATTCTACTAGCATGGCGTTCACCATAGGGGGCTTATTGGAGCTGTCATTTGTGACAGACTTGTAAACGTGTGCTTTAAACTATGTATATTGGTTGATTCCTAGGCATACAAATACAATTATTTATTGATAGTTTTGAAACAAGGTCTAGTTGTGGCCGCAACCAGACTAGATTGTGAAATACTCTTGGCGGAATGCATTGACTACTGTCAGGGTAATAAGTATCCTGACAACTCACATTAAATTCTTCCGCTGCTCTGTTGTTCGCTACATACTGTACATCCCATTGCTGAGAAGAAACAAATATGCGTGGTGTAGCGTTTGGCCAGAGCAAGGAGTCTGGGTAGTCAGGCAAGGTAATAAACACAGTCGTTCACTAATTGAAGCCCCCCGAACGATTGGAGTTTGTTGAGCAGGGGCTTTTGGATTCTCAAAGCTGTGTCCATCATAACATTCAATAATCAATTAATTGCAGTCATTCTTGCTCCAATGTGATCAATTATCAGTTCAAAACACAGTGGCGTGTATTCATGTATGCTCAGGGAAGCCAGGCTTCCCACAAAAAATGTACCCCCCCCCAAAAATGTATCTTTCGTCTATCTGTTTCATAATTTTCCTTCAATTCACAAGAGGCTGAATGTATCTCACAGGAGGAAGCATCTGAGCGAGCGAAACAGCGCCCCTCTGTCTCTCTACGTGTAGGCCATCTATCTGATGCTGTCTGGTCCAAATGAGTTTGACATTGTTACCGCCCGTAGCATTGAAGACAAGGGATGCCTGCGATCATTTGGCCTTGGCTTCCCCAGTGATTTTTACCCACCGCTACTGTCTAAACATGTATTTTTCTTCTCTATGCTCATGACCTATTGTCCTGCACGCATATGACCTGCAGTTGGTCGGAGCACGTCTCTGGAGCCGCTGAGCCTGAGGAACATGTATTAATCCTGCTGTAGGACTCATTGCGACCAGCAGGTCAAAAAAATTAGTCACCCAGGGGAAAAAATGACTCAAGTCAGTAAAAAGAGTTGTTCCAAAATAACTCATTGTTAGCGAAATGCACATCACTACTGTGTAGAGGTAATAATCCTGTTGGCCTTCTCTCTGACTAGGTGTCCAGGAATGTTCTGGAACAGATCACCAGCTTTGCCTTAGGGATGTCCTATCACCTGCCCCTTGTCCAGCACATCCAGTTCATCTTTGACCTCATGGAGTACTCCCTCAACATTAGTGGCCTCATCGACTTTGCCATTCAGGTATAGCTTTGTCTCTAATGTCAAGGCATATAATCACAGCATTTAATTCCACTTCTCATATTTATACAGTAATATTTCCTTTAATGTCTACTCTTATGCCTGAGTCTGCTTCTCTCTCACCGGTTTCTGTTAGTGGTTGTTTACTGCTGTTCTCCCCTTTATGCTTTAGTATCATTTGTATGAATCGTCTTTCTATAACCTTCTCTCTCTTCCCTGTGCATTTGTGTGTATCTAGCTGCTGAATGAGCTGAGCCTGGTGGAGGCAGAGCTGCTGCTCAAGTCATCCAGCCTGGTGGGTAGCTACACCACAGGTCTGTGTCTGTGCATCGTGGCCGTGCTGAGGAGGTACCACTCCTGCCTCATCCTCAACCCAGAGCAGACGGCACAGGTCTTTGACGGGTAAGTCTTACAAGCTTAACCCTTTAGGCTTTAGCCAGACTGCTCCGTGGAGAACGGACACCAAATTAGAAAGGGTGAATTTTGGTCTGTGTGCGTGCTCCTCTTTTCTAATTGGCTAATGTAACCGTCGGCCTACCAAAAGTTCAACTCGTCTGAACTTTTTGTTCGTTGACCGTCAACGTGCGACGCCCATTGAGAAAGCATTGGAAATCACAGATATGGATCAAATCTACGGGCCAATTTGGCCGTGCCCTTAACCGTTCACCTCTATAGCCTGGGTGCTAATGTTATCCAAGCCTTAAAACCAATTCCCTCTATAGCCTGGGTGCTAATGTTATCCAAGCCTTAACCATTAACCTCTATAGCCTGGGTGCTAATGTTATCCAAGCCTTAACGTTCACCTCTATAGCCTGGGTGCTAATGTTATCCAAGCCTTAACCATTCACCTGTATAGCCTGGGTGCTAATGTTATCCAAGCCTTAACCATTCACCTCTATAGCCTGGATGCTAATGTTATCCAAGCCTTAACCATTCACCTCTATAGCCTGGGGGTGCTATTCAATAACATTGCGTTATTGGATGCAGAAACAGTTGGGTACCTAATCTATTCACTGCCAATAAACCCGCCTCTGTTTTCTTTACAGACCTGGGTCATAGAAAATTGTAACTAAATCAAATACGCCCCTCAAATACTTTGAAGTGTGGACTATTCCATTGGTGCCCTTGTATCCTGCACTCGATTCAACCTGTCTTCTATAACTCATTTAGTACAGAAAGCTTGTTTTAATACTATTCATTGACCAGGTTGCGCATCGTGGTGAAGTCGGGGGTGAACCCAGCCGACTGCTCCTCAGCCGAGCGCTGTATCCTGGCCTACTTGTACGACCTCTATACCTCCTGCTGTCACCTAAAGAGCAAGTTTGGAGAGATCTTCAGGTAAAACATCAACATACACTAGCAACTGTTCAATGCAGTTTTATTGTATACTGTAGTTTCCCTGTGATGTTTTAGGAGGCCAAGTCATGTTACATGCTAATATTGTGTTGAAACTAAAATATTTTGCCCCACATGGTAGCCATATAATGATAGGAGAACCAATCGGTGTCCTTTCTCTCCCTCTTTTGTCCAGTGAGTTCTGCTCCAAGGTGAAGAACTCCATATACTGTAACATCGACCCGTCTGACTCCAACATGCTGTGGGACCCTGTGTTCATGATGGAGGCCATCGCCAATCCGTCGGCCCACAATTTCAACCACAGCATGGTGGGTAAGATCCTCAATGACAGCCCCGCCAACCGCTACAGCTTCGTCTGCAACGTGCTCATGGACGTGTGCGTGGACCACAGGGACCCCGAGAGGCAAGCATTGTTTTTCTATAAAACCATTATCAACAAACAATCAATTATGCATTGAAACAATATAGGATTCTTGACTTGGTAACTGTCAACTCACCAGGTATACGTATCTTACCTGAATTCAATAGTAAGGTGTTACGAGTTTAATGTCTATCTCTGCAGGGTGAATGACATTGGGATCCTATGTGCGGAGCTGACTGCCTACTGTCGCTCTCTGAGTGCTGAGTGGCTGGGCGTCCTCAAAGCCCTCTGCTGCTCCTCCAACAACGGCAACTGTGGCTTCAACGACCTCCTGTGCAATGTGGATGTGAGTGTTCACACTCGCAGCATACACACACCTTGCAATAGCCTTGCGCCTCTCTCTCTGCACCAATTAATGTGCATTGCTCACTCAGGCTCTGTGAGGCACGGGTTAGAGGGGAACACTGGCAGTTCACATCAACTGTGAACATTTCCTCTCTGTTTCCTTCTCTCTTCCGTCTCAGGTCAGCGATCTCTCCTTCCATGACTCTCTGGCCACCTTCGTAGCCATCCTCATCGCCCGCCAGTGTCTTCTTCTGGAGGACCTGGTCCGCTGCGTAGCCATCCCCTCCCTCCTCAACGCTGGTAAGAGCTCCTCTGTCAGACCCTTAGCCAGGGTCCTAATACATTAGGCACCAAATGGAAGAAAACAAACTGAAACATTGAGGGACTACCTGGACTTTTCCAATAAGAAATGTACTAGGGCTGGGTGATATGGCCAAAATCTCATCCTGATAACGATACATATCACGATATAGCACATTTTCTGTAAATTAAATGAACGTTTATATAAAATGACCATGTAAAGGCCTATTTCTTATTACATTTTGAATTATAATCAAACAAATAAAAGGTACTTACTCATATTTTATTTTATTTAGAACCTGTGCAAATTTTAAATTAAGCATGTAAAAATACGAATGTATAAAATCTATAAAGGTAAATAGAAAACACTTCAACTACAGTTGCAAACAAAATAAATGTAGGCCTAAAATATATATTTTTTTGGGGGGGGGCTTGCTTGTTTTGCATGTTATTTTGGCATTAATACGTGTCACATCAATTTGCATTTGGTACCTTGGGTCGAGTGTTGGCACCAACTCACGAAACCCCCGTTTCTCGAATTGGAGCCGTGTCTTTGCAGATGTAAGTTGTAACTGCAGCTGTTATCTCCTTCCAGCTTCGTGATTCTTTGCCATATGGTGTGCCGCGGGCAAAAGTCTCTTGCAACGTCTGAGTCGAGGGTTTGTTTTGAGCACTCGACTGTACTTTTTGGGGTCTTATCCGTAGACTCTCCGTACTGTTTTACATGATTCTTGCGTAGGTGGTAAAATAGGTTAGTGGTGTTTCAGCCTGTTTTCGGGACCGGCCTCCGGCATATTTTGCAGTGCACGGTTTTTCTGTGTCAGACTTTTCATACCCAAACCACGTCCATGAGACCGAAGTTGCRTCTCTTTTAGGTACGAGCTCTGTGTCACGTAGACTGTCTTCGAAGTTTGTTTGTTTTACAAATTTGTGTGGAAGAACGCAAAGCGTCGTCCAATTGACGAAGAATATTGCCGTAAAGAGTGTGATTTGCGACACAACGAAATAAACGATAGAGCACAATATGAAACGATAGACGTTTTTCTATCGTCATACGATATATATTGTCATATCGCCCAGCCCGTTTTGTTGGAAAACGTTTTCAAGCTCATGCCCCAATGAATACCACCCAGACTTTAACTAACAGATTCTCAGGTCCAAGTCTCTCCACAGGATCTATATTTAATGTAGCCCAGCTACCCAGCCAACAGGTCCTGTTAGAAATTATTGAATGGTACACCGAGGCCTGCCCTGCCTGAATGACACTCCAGGTTCTGAAGGAACTCCCTGCCCCATAATGCATTGCTTACTTATGTTTGTCTGAGAGGGAGGTAAATGCCACAGTGTGTTTGATCCCTCTCTGCAGTTTGTGTGCACACGCACATGCGCTGTGGCCAGTCAAGGCTGCCCCTTGCTCAGTGGACAAGGCCCCATTCAGCCTGTTTTCAAAGTCTCCTGTGGGCGTTAGTTACCACGCGTGCTGCCAGACAACCCCCTCCACCCTCCCCTTCTCCTCCTTAGCCAGCAGTTCAGCTATGTGTCGAATTCTTGTTTGGCGACACTCCTTCGCAGCCAGGCTCTGAAAATGGCACTTAGTATTTGGTACTCCTTGAAAGTCAATTTAGGACACCTTCCAAGTTCTTCAAGCGCTTCTGTTCTCTGTAGTTGGCTGTGTTATTCATTTGCCATGTCATCTTGACAACTTGAAGCTCAAGGCTGTTAGTGTAAGGTCTATATATTTTGGGTCATACTGGCCCATTCATTATGTATTAGAATTTTGTTTAAATTTGAAGAATTTAGATTCAGTGTTGAGGGCGTGTGTGTGCCCCTCTAACCTACCTCTCTACTGCTCTCTGTGTGTCTCTCCCCCCAGCCTGCAGTGAGCAGGACTCTGAGCCCGGAGCCCGTCTGACCTGCAGGATCCTGCTGCACCTCTTCAAGACCCCCCAGCGCAACCCCTGCCCCCAGGATGGAGCCAAGTCAGGTACACACACAGCAATCCCCGGCACCCCACATTCATTTGAACCCACATCGGAGGAAATGTTAATTAATTAATAAATGCTTTGATTTAATGATTGTTTTAAAGATACAATTTTATATTTTGCAGATAAATCTTCTGTTGGGATCCGGTCGTCGTGTGACCGTCACCTTCTGGCTGCCTCACAGAACAGCATAGTGGTTGGAGCTGTTTTTGCTGTCCTAAAGGCCGTCTTTATGCTGGGTACAACTCTCAGTATTATGCTATTATTTTGTCTTTAAAGTTGCATATAAGTCCACTTTGACAATTGAATGTGATTAGATTGATGTAATTATAGTTATTAAATGTCTATCTATTACAACTGGTCACCAGTAAGACCACATAACCCTTAAGTTATATTTTTTGTAACATTCTTTCTCCATCTCTCTCTAGGCGATGCAGAACTGAAGGGATCGGGATTCTCTCACCCCGCCGGCCTCGACGACATCGCCGATGACGACATGGGTTCCAAGAAGTCGGGCGGCCGCACCGTCTCCATAGAAACGGCCAGCCTGGACGTGTACGCCAAGTATGTGCTGAAGAGCATCTGCCAACAGGTGAGAACATGAGAAAGAAGGTTATCGTTCACACCAGGGTTACATTTTTCCCTCACACCAGAAGCTGCATATTTCCGAATGCAGTAATGTCCAGGTGTGGAGTCCATTTCATTACAGTTTCATTTCAGTCAACCCAGGAGTAAACTGAAATTCAAATTGTTCAAATTGAAAGCTACTGGAATTTCTGTTCACTTCCTGAATTGAAATGGAATTGACCCCTTCTCTGGTAATGGCACTCTATTTCTATGCATTTAATCCTCTATCCGATAGTCTAAATCCAGATAGATAACTTTTGAAAACGGGTCCTTGGTGCTCTCATGATAGGCAAGGTTGACCCCCCCCCCACCCGTTAGTCTGTTATTTTCCTCCACAACACCAACAATTACAAACTTGAGTCATGACCACTACTTCTGTTTTCCACAGAGAAGCACATTGTTTAGTGGTAGTTGCTGAATGTCGACAGGTGCAGTCATTGTACATCTCAATTTGCTCTTACCATAAATAAAATGACTGTGTGCCTAGCTGTTGTTGACAGATTGTGTACAGTGGAAAAACAAACTCAGAAAGTATTTTTAAATTGATGTAGTGATTTTTTTATTTTCTTCATATGATACAATAAGTAATTTTTTTATTATGATTTTAATTTCGATTCTCTTTCTGCATTGACTGAATTGAAAACTGAATTAACCCAAACCCTGTTCAGTATATACCCCTTGGTGATCTCTCTCTCTTCACCCATCTCTCCTGCTATCCTCCGTCAGGAGTGGGTGGGCGAGCGCTGTCTCAGGTCCCTGTCGGAGGACAGCAGTGCCCTGCAGGACCCGGTGCTGGTTAACATCCAGGCCCAGCGGTTGCTGCAGCTCATCTGCTACCCCCACCGCCAGCTGGACAGTGAGGAGGGGGACAACCCCCAGAGGCAGCGCATCAAACACATCCTCCAGGTCAGCCCACACAAGCCCTATGCACTGACCACAGGGCTGCGTTCAGCAGGGCACAATGTTGTGGAACATTCAGATAAAAACTTTGTGGAACAAACATGTCTTTCTGTAATGTAGAATAAGGAAACATTACATTTCTGTCTGCGCTGAATGTTGCCCTGGCAACAGACAGCACTTCTCATGGGCAGAGTAGAATTTTCACTTTTCCCTTTTCCATCAAGGGCAGCAGATGTATGACCTAAAAGCTTTTTCTGGAAATTGCTTTGAAATGGTTTTTTGAAGCCATCAAGGCAAGTTGTAAGTGAATCAGTGTCAGCCCTAGATGATCCTTGGGGATGGCTGAGAGCACAGCAGAAAGACGCACACGGCACATTCATTAGAAATGGGGGAGTTGTGGGTGCTAGAATGAATCAGTGGGTGAACTGTCTCTGAACCCCTGCCTTTGCTCAGCAGACCACATTAGGGTACATGAGTGTTCTGAGTTTTGTGAATGGCATTACTGCCATCTGCTGACTAAAGTGGCGCTACAGGGAGAGTGGAGCTAAAGGTCTCTGACTATTTAACTGCTTGGAGATGATTGTGGTATATAAATGTCTAAAAGTGGTGTCCTATCCTCCTGCCTCTAGAACATGGACCAGTGGACCATGAGACAGTCATCCCTGGAGCTGCAGCTTATGATCAAGCAGAGTACTAACAACGTAAGTTACCAGACTCCAGTGTCCTGTAAGGCCCTGAAAACACTCACAACACTGCCATCTAGGCACAATTAAGCATTTTTGTTTTTTTCAATAAAATATTGATTTAGAATACAATCCATCTGTAAAGTTCAAGTGTGCCTTTGATTCAATGAAGTACATTGAGATAACCCACTTTAATATTCTATGTCATAACCCTTCATAACTGTAGAATGTGATGATAATGGCAGCCATCTTGTTCAGGGATCAATTCCCTGTGATTGAGGTTAAGTGGACGAACTCGTCTTCCTTGTCTCCCTGCAGGAGCTGTACTCCTTATTAGAGAACATCGCCAAGGCCACTATCGAGGTGTTCCAGAAGTCAGCGGAGATGAACTCCACCAACCTCTCAGGGAACGGGTCAGCCGGCGCTGGAGGTTCTGCCTCCAACAGCAACAACCCAAGCAAGAAACCAGTGTTGAGGTGTGTGTGACCTTTCTAAATTCTCCCTTTTTAAAAATAGGTAGAGACTGCGGAACTGTAGGTAACCTCCCCCTCCCGCCCCCCTGAATCCCTTTTCACCAGAGCTGAAGATCTGAATCACGTTCTGCGCATGGGTTTCTTTGCCTCTACTTTACACACACATTTCTGTGGTCCCCCTCCCTTCACAAGTCTCACTGTCAATGGTGAATGATAATTCTTCATGTTTTACTGGTGAAATGTCTATGTAGCAGCTGCATACCAACTATTTGATCTCCATCAGTTTCATGGGGATATGCGTTTAGATCTTCTTGAGTTATACAGTGTTTCAAAGTACGTACAGAGTACATTTTAGAGCATGGTGTTAAAAACTGTAGCATACCTGTGTTTTTAGTTTCAATCAAAGCACATATTTTGCCTTGTGATGTCTGCTTTTGAGTTTTGGTCACGCTATTATATTCACTTCTGTTATGTAGAATACTTACATTTTTCAAACATTGATTTTACTTTATTAAACAAGCACCATTCGCCTGAGTAGCCTGAGCATGTGCAGGTTTCTCATAAAGTAAAGAGACTCACACATGCGGAGAAGCTTCTGGACCTTTAGCTGTCGGAAAGAGGGGTCCATAAAAGTTGGATCCGCAGCCACACCGTAAAAAATATGTAGGAATATTGAGTTATCGGAGAAAACACATGGTAAAAGGGTTATTTGCAATCTTATTATTTGATTATAACTTTTTGTTGAAATGCATTGAAACAAGCATGGATCATAGGTACTACCAATTATCAAATTTCAACCAGAAAATATCCATTGTTTTCATATTATCTCTTTTGGTGAAACCATTTGAATCCGCTAAAGCGGGGGTCTGAAACAGGTGGTCCGCGGGCCAAAGCCGCCCTGCGAGTGACTGTTTTTGTCCCCCTGAAGATTTCAGTAAAAACTATAAAACCGGTGCGCCTGGCACCTAAAAAGAGACGTGATCGTGTCTCAATGAAATCAAGGTATGAAATTGTTATCAAATACAATCTCTTATTGGGCTTAGTTGTTGTTAATTTGCAATGTACAAATATTTTAATTATGTTCCGGCCCACCGACCATCCGCTGTGACACAAATGATCCCGTGGCTGAATCTAGTTTCCTACCCGTAAGCTAAAGAATCATCAAACATGCTTTCTCATTGTTGGTGAAATCTAACCTCAGCGTAACAGCTCATTCTTTTTGTTTGTGTTCCCCCCAGTTCGTCTGAGCGGTCTGGTGTGTGGCTGGTGGCGCCACTGATAGCCAAGCTGCCCACCTCGGTCCAGGGCCACGTCCTGAAGGCGGCAGGGGAGGAGCTAGAGAAGGGCCAGCATCTGGGGTCCTCCTCACGCAAGGAGAGGGACCGGCAGAAACAGAAAAGGTCAGACAACTCACCCCGACTATTTTGGGTCATTTGGATAATGCTCATTTTGTCAACATAGTTGTACTTTCATCCCGAAAGCGTGATAATCTGTGTTAGATACTAAAAACAAATTGGATGCAGGAGTTATTATGATGCAATTATGATAACATTTTTGCCCCAGCTTCAATATTCCCAAATTGATGGTGGATGTATTGCCCTTACACTTTTGTCTGTTTCCAGCATGTCTCTGCTGAGCCAGCAGCCCTTCCTGTCTCTGGTGCTGACCTGTCTAAAAGGTCAGGATGAGCAGAGGGAGGGCCTCCTCACTTCCCTCTACAGCCAGGTGCAGCAGGTAACACTCAACACAGCCTCTCCTCCATTTTCCTGTCTACCCAAACTCCAAATGCTACGCCACGCCCACAGAAGTTTGTTTCCTTTCTGCAGTGAGTCTGGATGGGAGTTACCTCCCTGACGATTTCTAGAACGCAAACACATTCTAATTTTTCCGATTTGTCCCAGAAATTGATGGGTTGACCCAGAGCCAGAACACACGTGGTTAAAGCAGCGGTTTGAAAATGTCATTGGTTTTAATATTCTGATTACTTAGAGATAATCCAATCACTGATGACTTTGTTTTGTACAACTGTCATTTTGACATCACTTCAACAATGTCAGTCTGAAGTATGTAGCTAACATAGAGCAGCGGAAGAATTCAGCTGGAGGAGTCAGACAACTCCCCCCGTCTTCTCCCACTTCACCTCTATTAGGCCCAAATCCCAACTTGAGATCTGTGTGCATAACTGAAGATTCCGTTGACATCAATGAACACACTTTTGTGTAAAAATGTACATCTCAAGTTAGGATTCCCCCCTCAGTGTGCTTAATGTTGGCTAAATGTGCCGTCTCATACTGACTGCGGCTATTGGCTGCGTTTCCATCTTCCAGATTGTAACGAACTGGCGGGAGGACCAGTACCAGGACGACTGCAAGGCCAAGCAGATGATGCATGAGGCGCTGAAGCTGCGGCTTAATCTGGTGAGGGCTCTTCGTCATCATAGTCATGTTATCCCTGTCATGCCTGGAAGTGGTCACTTGTCTCAGTATCAGTTTGGACCAGATGGTATCTAAGGGGACTGAAATTCCTCACTAGGAAGGATTGGAAAGTGTTAACTTAAAATGACACAACGACCAAGTTCTAGTTTAACAACGTTTACTAAACCGTATTTCCACAATACATGGTTGCCATTGCGCTCAGGTCAGGTCCATCAACAGTGAGACTCCGGCACAGCCGTACTAATAACAGAGTGATAGCACAGAGTAATAACAGAAATATAGGGATACTTAAAACATGAACTTAACAAAGTACGTCTGTAAACAGATGAAACCCAGTTACTTACTGCTACAGAACACTGTTGTTTTATCCATTTAAAGTACGTAGAGATCAAATTATTATAATATCTTTTTTTAACTCTCGCCCTTTGAGTTTTCATGAACGGTTCTGAAATGCATACTAAAAAGAAATTGGATGTGTTATCTTTGCTGTCCAGGTGGGTGGGATGTTTGACACGGTACAACGCAGTACACAGCAGACCACGGAGTGGGCCGTGCTACTCCTCGACATCATTAGCAGTGGTACAGTGGACATGCAGTCCAACAAGTAAGTCACAACACAACTGCTCACACATTTTAAACTTCATGTGTTCATTTGTTGTTATTGTAATGTCACCATGTAATGCATCCCTGTATAATTTCCTCCCCTCCCGCTCTCTCTTCCACCTCCCGCTCGCTCGCTCTCTCTCCCTACCTCCCTCGCTCACTCGCTCCCCCCCGCTCTCTCTCTCTCTCAGTGAGCTCTTCACCACGGTACTAGACATGCTGAGTGTGCTAATTAATGGCACGCTGGCTGCTGACATGTCTAGCATCTCTCAGGGCAGCATGGAGGAGAACAAGAGGGCTTACATGAACCTGGTCAAGAAGCTCCGGGTAAGATCACACACATCACACTGGATGTACACAATATATACAACAGTATGTGGACACCCCTTCAAATGAGTGGATTCTGCTATTTCAGCCACACCCTTGCTGTATAAAATCGAGCACACAGCCATGCAATCTCCATAGATAAACATTGATGTAGAATGGCCTTATTGAAGAGCTCTGACTTTCAACGTGCCACCGCCAAAGGATGCCACCTTTCCAACAAGTAAGTTGATCAAATTTCTGCCCTGCTAGAGCTGCCCCGGTCAACTGTAAGTGCTGTTATTGTGAAGTGGAAACATCTAGAAGCAACAACGGCTCAGCCGCGAAGTGGAAGGCCACACAAGCTCACAGAACGGGACTGCCGAGTGCTGAAATGCGTAGAAATTGTCTGTCCTCGGTTGCAACACTCACTATCGAGTTCCAAACTGCCTTGAAGCAACATCAACACAATAATTGTTCATCGGGAGCTTCATGAAATGGGTTTTCATGGCCGAGCAGCCGCACACAAGCCTAAGATCACCATGCGCAATGCCAAGCGTTCTCTGGAGTGATGAATCACGCTTCACCATCTGGCAGTACGACGGACGAATCTGTGTGTGGCGGATGCCAGGAGAACAATACCTGCCCAATGCGTAGTGCCAACTGTAAAGTTTGGTGGAGGAGGATTAATGGTCTGGGGCTGCTTTTCATGGTTTGGGTTAGGCCCCTTGGTTCCAGTGAAGGGAATTCTTAATGCTACAGCATACAATGACATTCTAGATGATTCTGTGCTTCCAACTTTCTGGCAACAGTTTGGGTAAGGCCCTTTCCTGTTTCAGCATGACAATGCCCCCATGCACAAAGCGAGGTCCATACAGAAATGGTTTGTCGAGATCGGTGTGGAAGAACTTGTCTGGCTTGCACAGAGCCCTGACCTCAACCCCATCGAACACCTTTGGGATGAATTGGAACACCGACTGTGAGCCAGGCCTAATCGCCCAACATCAGTGCCCAACCTCACTAATGCTCTTGTGGCTGAATGGAAGCAAGTCCCTGCAGCAATGTTCCAGCATCTAGTGGAAAGCCATCTCAGAAGAGTGGAGGCTGTTATAGCAGCAAAGTAGAGACCAACTCCATACTAATGCCCATGATTTTGGAATGATATCCTTGACGAGCAGGTGTCCACATACTTGTGGTTATGTGGAATATATAATAATGTATGTCCTATGTAGCAGAGTATTCCACCATTTTGTATTTTATCTATTGAAGTCAGTGGAAGGGTATTATGCTCTGTGCTCGCCACAAGAGGTCCCCACTCGCCTAGAATTCAGTTGAATCAAACTACTTTCAAAAAATGCTAGGAAACTTTTAAATTAAATACTTTTTGTCTCGTTCTCTGCTCAAAGGTATCAACAACTCAAATGTTGTGTATTTGCAGAAAGAGCTGGGTGACCGGCAGTCAGAGAGTCTGGAGAAGGTGCGGCAGCTGCTCCCTCTGCCCAAGCAGACCCGTGATGTCATCACGTGTGAACCACAGGGCTCGCTTATTGACACCAAGGGCAACAAGATCGCTGGCTTTGAGAAGGAGGTACAGTACTATGAGCTCTGACCCTTTGAAGGTATTGTCAACTCAATTGTTGCCTGTATTACTGTTTCTCTGTCACCAGTATTGAGATTGACTTTTTGTCCCACACGGTTCTTCATAAAATCTTGTCTTTTAGCTGTTCACTAGGAATGTCTTCAGTAACTTCTCTAAATAGCAGACCTGGGTTTTAGTTCAAATACTTGATTGAGATTGCCTGGAAAAGTGGAACCAATGGAATAGTCCCAAAACTGTAAACCATACACTCTTGTCTAGATGCAGTCCAGGCACCTTCAAATGCTCAAAGTTTCTGAAAACAAATTGTATTTGAACCCATGCCTGCTTAATATTCCTGCCTCTCAACATCGTAGTTGTCAGGAGATATTTCTTGCAACACTAATAATTGTAATTTTTATTGATGTAAAACCATCTTCCTCCTTTACCGTCAGGGTCTCCAAGTGTCGACCAAGCAGAAGATCTCTCCGTGGGATGTTTTCGAGGGCCTCAAGCACTCGGCCCCTCTCTCCTGGGGCTGGTTTGGTACGGTGCGCGTGGACCGTAAGGTGACCAAGTTCGAGGAACAGCAGCGCTTCCTCCTCTACCACACCCACCTGAAGCCCAAGCCGCGCAGCTACTACCTGGAACCCCTCCCCCTGCCCCCTGAGGATGAGGAGCCGCCCACGCCCGCACCCCAGGAACCCGAGAAGAAGATGGCGGAGCCAGTGAAGCCGGAGAAGAGCGTCTCTGTGGTGTCGTCCGATTCAACCAAGAAGAAGACCAAGAAGAAGAAGACACCGTCCACCAACAAGACTGAGGTTAGTGAGACACTGGGACAGGTCCTGTCCAACAAGACTGAGGTTACTTAGACACTGGGACAGGTCCTGTCCAACCCAAGACTGAGGTTACTTAGACACTGGGACAGCCTGTCCAACCAAGACTGAGGTTACCTTAGACACGTGGGACAGGTCCTGTCCAACATAGAGACTGAGGTAACTACTTAGACCACTGGGACAGGTCCTCCGTCCAACAAGACTGAGGTTACTTAGACCACTGGACAGGTTCATGACTCCAACAAGACTGAGGTATTGAGACACTGGGACAGTCCTGTCCAACAAGACTGAGGTTAGCTAGACACTGGGACAGGTCCTGTCCAAACAAGACTGAGGTTTAGTGAGACACTGGACAGGTCCTGTCCAACAAGACTGAGGTTAGTAGAGACACTGGGACAGGTCCTGTCCAACAAGACTGAGGTTAGTGAGACACTGGGACAGGTCCTGTCCAACAAGACTGAGGTTAGTGAGACACTGGGACAGGTCCTGGTCCAACAAGACTGAGGTTAGTGAGACACTGGGACAGGTCTGTCCAACAAGGACTGAGGGTTAGTGAGACACTGGGACAGGTCCTGTCCAACAAGACTGAGGTTAGTGAGACACTGGGACAGTCCTGTCCAACAAGACTTGAGGTTTAGTGAGACACTGGGACAGGTCCTGTCCAACAAGACTGAGGTTAGTGAGACACTGGACAGGTCCTGCTCAACAAGACTGAGGTTAGTGAGACACGGGGACAGGTCGCTGTCCAACAAGACTGAGGTTAGTGAGACACTGGGACAGGTCCCTGTCCAAACAAGACTGAGGTTATGAGCACTGGGACAGGTCCTGTCCAACAAGACTGAGGTTAGTGAGACACTGGGACAGGTCCTGTCCAACAAGACTGAGGTTAGTGAGACATTGGGACAGGTCCTGTATTCTACCTAGCCTATCAGAAGGCAAGATGGAGTTGCAACCATGTTATTTATACCGGTCTGATCCTTTCAGATCTAGAAATATAAAGTTACTCATAGCTTTAAGCACTCATGAGTGGCATGTTGACAGGGATTTGAAGGCCTTGTTCTAAGGGTCCAAAAGCTGGATGATGAGGTTGTTGCACATATGACCAGTCTTTTTTTCTCTCTCCAATTTCATGATATCTATTTGGTAGTTATAGTCTTATCCCATCGTTGCAACTCCCTTACGGACTCGAGAGAGAGGCGAAGGTCGAGACCCATGGGTCCTCCGAAACACGACCTGCCAAGCCGCACTGCTTCTTGACACACTGCTCTCTTAACCCGGAAGCCAGCCGCACCAATGTGTCGGAGGAAACACCGTACAACTGACGACCGTGTCAGTGTGAGTGCGCCCGGCCCGCCACAGGAGTCACTAGAGCATGATGGGACAAGGACATCCCGGCCGACTAAACCCTCCCCTAACCCGGACGACGCTGGGCCAATTGACGATTGGCTGCACCTCATGAGTCTCCCGGTTCGTGGCTGGCAGCAACACAGCCTGGTATCGAACCCAGATCTGTAGTGATGCCTTAGACCGCTGCGCCACTCGCAAGGCCCACATATTACCGTTCTATACAAGTAGCATGTCTCATAGAAGATGCACGTCTTCTCCTCTCTACAGGACTATGTGACCCGTACCCAGGGTGGAGTGTCGTATGGAACGTGTATACCCCCAGACACCCTCATAGGCCAGCAGGCCCACCCCTACAGCAGGATAGGCTACAACCAGCAGCCCATGGGCATGTATGCCCAGAACCAGCCTCTGCCTCCAGGTCAGTGCCAACATTATCATTGTCTAAAATCAGGGTTCTGATCCACGATCAGTTTTGCCTTTATAGATCATGATGATTAAGATTACAAGGACAGCGGGGTGCGTACCTGATCTTTGGTCAGCACTCCTACTCTGATACTGATGAATACAGGCCCTATTGTATTTATTACTAGTGTGTTTTTACATTACTATCAAGAAAAAAAACACTCTGGAAACCTGTATTCCTCTCATGACCTTTGAATGTGATGTGTTTTGTTCCATTCCAGAACTAGATTTTAATGCTGGGGTGGAGCAAAACCCTACAACCTTGTAGTTCCCCCAGGACTGTGTAGTTCCCCCAGGACCGTGTTGAAGCTATTTGGAATTTTGACTTTAACGCTCATCTTTTTCCCCTTCAGGAGGCCCTGGTTTGGACACCCCGTACCGACCAGCCCGGAACCCTCAAATGGGCAAGATGATGCCCACGCGGCCCAGCTACCCAGGCATGATGCCCGGCATGCAAGGTGGCATGCCAGGCATGATGGGCATGGACAAGCAGTACCCGATGGGCTACAAGCCCCAACCCAACATTCCGCAGGGTCAGATTCTGCGCCAGCAGCTACAGGTCAGACTGGTGAGTGTGCAGTAACTAGACTCCACTGGAAGGGGACAGTAGTGAGTACAGAGGTTATTTTGGACTGGATCTACCACAGTGTGCCTGAAGTGTGCTACAGTGTGCTAGAAGTGTTATTAACATGCTCACAGAATAGGACCTTGAACCTGGCTTTCGCTGTACGCAGGACATGTTGATAAGTTTGAGTTGGAATTCACTCCCTGTGGAGAAAAAAATGTTGGCCTTCAGGTGTAAAAAGCAGCACATTGCTTTTAGAGAACATTGGAGGATGACTGTTGTCTCTTGTCATTTTCAGAACCAGAGTATGATAGGACCACAGATGAGGCAGATGACGCCTAACCAACAATACAGCTCCATGCAGCCAAGTCAGGCAAGTCTTTCAGATGAGACACTCTCAGCAACATTTCATGTGATTTTCTTTCCAGATGAATCAGTACAACCTGTTTTCTTATATTTCCTCCACCTCTGAAATTGACCACATGTATAAACTAGTGTCCTCTATTCCTGATCATCAGTATTCTACCCATCTCCTCCCTGCATATTGGTCCTATTTTCATGAACATTCTGGTTTCCCTCTCTCCATGTGCAGAACATCTCCCAGGGATATACCACGTACGGCTCCCACATTGGGATGCAGCCACACCCCTCTCAGGCGGGTGGTATAGTCCCTCCATCGTATGGGAACCAGGGCTTCCAGGGAAGCCACCCGGGGGCCAACCCGGCCGTGGTGGACTCTCTGAGGCAGAGGCCCAGCGGCTATGTTCACCAGCAGGCACCAGGCTACTCACACACCATGCAGAACACACCAAGGTGGGCAGGAGGGAGGAGTTGCAGAGGGTTGGGGGTGTGGACAATACACCCCAATAGCACAGGGTTGTCTACTGTCCATTTATTAAGGATATTTAGGTTACTTTTAGCTCATATTGTGTTCATGGAGTTCCATTTTTCACTCCTTTTTCTTGCACATATCAAGGCCTTAAATATGTCACATTTAGCATCACTGCCTAGTATCTGGATACAGTGTTATCAGTCAGTCCCACCCAGAAACTGGACTCTTGATTTACTTTAATGAGGTAGATGGGA
Organism: Salvelinus sp. IW2-2015; assembly: GCF_002910315.2. Lineage (NCBI taxonomy): Eukaryota > Metazoa > Chordata > Actinopteri > Salmoniformes > Salmonidae > Salvelinus > Salvelinus sp. IW2-2015. The sequence continues at coordinate 16,807,568 of NC_036846.1, read as the reverse complement.
ACATTGGACACTGCAGTCACAGAACACGTCTTTGTTCCATGCTGTAGCACTATTGGACAACAGTGACCTTATTCAAGATATAGTGGTGTATTTATGAAACATTGATGATGTACCTGTCCACTGAATTTCTCTCTTCCACCATCTCCAGGTTTCCCCACCAGTCCATCCAGCCAGCTCCCGTCATGCAGCCCCTGAGCCACATGGGGGTCCACCCGGGCATGAGACCAAACCAGATGCTGGCCGAGCAGCAGCAGCAACAGCAGGCCCAGCAGCAACAAGCCCAGCAGCAGCAGTACCTCAGACAGCAGGCACTCAGAGTATGCTTTGTCTAATTGTCTAAATACTACTAACAATCTCTAACACTACAGACCAACATGGAACAGTGGGTCAATACTATTGCAACAACACATGTACTGCTATTGCCACTCAATGTGCTATATATCTACATAACCACTTGAACATTCATTCAATGCTTTACCTGATGATCTAACACAGGTGTGGACAAATTTGTTTGGCTCTAGGGCCACATGGGGATTTCGAAATTCAACTGAGGGCCACACAGATTTTTTTGGGGGAGCCGATTTTGTTCTTCAATCTATTTGCATGCCAGAAAATGGGCTGTTATTTTAAAGAATATAGGTCCAATTTCTACATCATTTCTATCTAGTTTTAGACATTCAAGCGAGGCCTGGAGTTTTTTTGTAACCCAAAATAATCAACCCTAATAACATCCCATGGGCCGTTATTAGCCCACTGCTGCTCTAGTATCATAGTCAGTGTAGGAATTCCTGTATAGTTGTACTATAGTCTAACCCTGCTATTTTCCTGTGTTTGTCCCTGGCCCTATAGGCCCAGCAGCAGGCTCAGCAACAACAACAACAGCAGCAGGCTCAGCAACAACAACAACAGCAGCAGGCTCAGCAACAACAACAACAGCAGCAGGCTCAGCAACAACAACAGCAGCAGCAACAGGTTCAGCAGCAGCAACAGGTTCAGCAGCAGCAACAGGTTCAGCAGCAGCAGCAACAGGTTCAGCAGCAGCAGCAACAGGTTCAGCAGCAGCAGCAACAGGTTCAGCAGCAGCAGCAACAGGTTCAGCAGCAACAGGTTCAGCAGCAGCAGCAACAGGTTCAGCAGCAGCAGCAGGTTCAGCAGCAACAACAGGTTCAACAACAGCAACAAGTCCAGCCCCAACAAGTTCAACAACAACAACAACAGCAGCAACAACAACAACAGCAGGTAGCGTCGGCCCAGCCCCCCGGTACCCAGGCTCAGAACCAGGCCCTGGGCATGCAGCAACCCATGGTACGTTCCACTTAGAGGGTTACGCTGTCAAATTACCCAGGGGTGGTTCCAAAAAGACGGATCAACTTAGCCAACTAACTGTCCTAAATATTCACATTTAACTTAATCTTTTTGAGAAATATAGACTTGAAATTAGCATGGTATAATTGACTTCACTACCAACAACGTGTATTCAAGTTTATCTTTCAAAATGAACCATAAAATGATATGTACAAAATTGTGTGTGTGTATACTATGTATGTGCAGTATCAGTCAAAAGTTTGGACACACCTACTCATGAATTGTAGAATAATAGTGAAGACTTCAAAACTATGAAAGAACATATATGGAATCATGTAGTAACCACAAAAGTGTTAAACAAATCAAAATATGTTTTATGTTTTAAGTTCTTCAAAGTAGCCACTGTTTGCCTTGATGACAGCTGTGCACACTCTTGGCATTCTCTCAACCAGCTTCACCTGGAATGCTTTTCCAACAGTCTTGAAGGAGTTCTCACATATGCTGAGCACTTGTTGGCTGTTTTTCCTTCGCTCTGTGGTCCAACTCATCCCAAACCATCTCAATTGGGTTGAGGTTGGGTGATTGTGAAGGCCAGGTCATCTGATGCAACACTCATCACTCTCCTTGGTCAAATAGCCCTTACACAGCCTGGAGGTGTGTTGGGTCACTATCCTATTGAAAAACAAATTATAGTACCACTAAGTGCAAACCAAATGGGATGGTGTATCACTGCAGAATGCTGTGGTAGCCATGCTGGTTAAGTGTGCCTTGAATTGTAAATAATTCACTGACAGTGTCACCAGCAAAGCACCATCACACCACCACCTCCATGCTTCACGGTGGGAACCACACATGCGGAGATCATCCATTCACCTATTCTGCGTCTCACAAAGACACAGCGGTTGGAACCAAAAATCTCCAATTTGGACTCAACAGACCAAAGGAGAGATTTCCACCGGTCTAATGTCCATTGCTCGTGTTTCTCGGCCCATGCAAGTCTCTTCTTCATATTGGTGTTCTTTAGCAGTGGTTTCTTTGCAGCAATTTGACCATGAAGGCCTGATTCACGCAGTCTCCTCTGAATAGTTGCTGTTGAGATGTCTGTTACTTGAACTTTGTGAAGCATTTATTTGGGCTGCTATTTCTGAGGCTGGTAACTCTAATGAACGTATCCTCTGCAGCAGAGAACTCTGGGTCTTCCTTTCCTGTGGCGGTCCTCATGAGAGCCAGTTTCATCATAGCGCTTGATGGTTTTTGTGACTTGAATGAACTTTCAAAGTTCTTGACTGGCCTTCTTGTCTTAAAGTAAGGATGGACTGTCATTTCTCTTTGCTTACTTGAGCTGTTCTTGCCATAATATGGACCTGGCCTTTTGACAAATAGGGCTATCTTCTGTATACCCCCCCTACCATGTCACAACACAACTGATTGGCTCAAAAAGGAAAGAAATTCCACAAATTAACATTGACAAGGCACACCTGTTAATTGAAATGCATTCCAGGTGACTACCTCATGAAGCTGGTTGAGAGAATGCCAAGAGCGTGCAAAGCTGTCATCAAGGCGAAGGGTGGCTACTTTGAAGAATCTCAAATATAAAATATATTTTGATTTAACACTTGGTTACTACATGATTCCAAATGTGTTATTTCATAGTTTTGATGTATTCACTATTAATAGTAAATTAAGGGAAAAACCTTGAGTCGGTGTGTCCAAACTTTTGACTGGTACTGTGCATGCATGCATACATGCATACATACATACATATACATACATGCATATACAGTACCATAAAAAAGTATTTGCCCCCTTTCTGATTTTTACTATTTCTGCGTATTGTTGATACTGAATGTTATCAGATCTTCAACCAAAACCTTATATTAGATAAAGGGAACCTGGATAAAAGGTGAGCCACTTACATGGTACCGGTTATCCCTAACACAGAGTTGTCCGAAGTTACCTTGCTAACTCCTCAAACCACGTATGTAGTATAGGGCTCTGCTTTCTGGAACACCCCACAAGTCCAAAATCAAACCCTACCTCGCCTTGATCTATTTCCAAATATCACGCTGACCTGAACAGTTATTTGCTAGTCTATCTTTTCACTGAGGTTTGTTAAGTTTAAGGTTAGCGCACCCTGCTTACGTCCAGCCTGGTTTAGTCAAGGCATGGCTAGTGAACTGTGCCCCTCTAGGTTGGCACCAGCCATGTTATTGGATAGAGGTTTGGGTCAGCACGATATATCTCAAATAGATGTTATTCCTATATCGATAAGGATAATGTGGGTATAAGTAATTAGCAGGAAACTAACATATTAAAGATGGCTAGAGGAAACTCCTGCCTTATTGCCAGTTGGGGCCCTCTCGCAGAGTACTGATATGAGATTCACTAGTACAAGACTGACGTAGCCAGACAGAAACGCATTAATAGGAATTTGTATCTTATAAATTGTCTGTTTTTTCCATTAAAAGTTCAACTCAAGTCAATTATTTTTGGGACGAGTTGCATATGCACAAAGGCCTAAATATTGTGTTTTTGGTCGGACAATCTTGTCAACGGTCTCAAACAGTGGTTAAATTTTCGGATTCTGAATATCTGACCTCTCTTGCCTCATCTTTTTTTGTAAATGTGTGCTACTGGAAAGGGACAATGAGTCCCAAGTCATGGTCACAGTATTTTTTTATTAGTTCATTCCTCTCAAATTAGGTTTGATGTGAAGTTATAGCCTGTACGTTCAACCACCGAAATGTGTGTGTGTGTGTCAGTTCCCACGACAGGGGATGCAGCAGACTCAGATGCAGCAGACTCAACAGCAGCAGCAGACCGCAGCACTGGTCAGGCAGCTCCAACAACAACTCTCAAGTAAGAAAGAGACTCATCATGTCAGTGTACCTTAGTGAGACCTGCTATAGCCTTGTACTAACCCCAGGGTCACATTCATCAGGCACCAAACAAGAAAATAAATCACTAAATGTGACATTCTATTTTCACCATTTCCAGTCATTTTAGGTGTTGATAACAAGTGTGTTCTTTTCTTTTCCCCAGATACACAACCCGGACAGAACACCAACTCATATTACTGATAGTGCTTGTTGTATATTAGTGTGTGTGTGTGGAAGGATAGGGAGACCCTGTGTGTGGTCGTGTCCCCAGCCAGCCTGTAGATTGGCAGATAGATGTGTCCAATGCCCCGCAGACCCCATATTTAGAGGTGTAGGCTCTTAGGAGGGAAAGGCTGCTATTGGCCAAGAAAGACGACCAGGCGGAAGAACCCACAACTCAACCACAGAGGCCCAACATGCCATTCGAAAACCATCTCAACTTCAGTCATGTAATTTCGGAACATCCAAGGAGGGATTGTGCTGTGAAATATTATGATCATGGAGAATAATGGAATGGAAGAGTCTATGTAAAAAATAAGTACAAGAAATTATAAGAATAATGCAATTTTTTATTTTATTTCAATTTGTACAATTTTTCAGTTTAGTGTATTTCTCATTAAATATCATGTCAGTTTTTATGTCTTGTACTTGTGTTTGGTGCATTCTTTTCATCCTGACACAGCATTTTACTAATCAGGTTGTGAATAATCAGGATATTATTAATGATTTTGAAATACTATGAGGAGTCATTATTATCCACTTATTGATTGTAGATAGTATTGTTTTCATTTTTTTGTGTAGTCAGGGTTCGCACAGGTCAGTGATTTGTTTTTGTTAAGTTAGAATTTTCTGATATGCATTCCAGAGGGATAGTCAGGGAATTTTGCATATTGATCACTACTTGGAAATGAAATGATCAGAAAAATGTATTCTGTTCTTTTTCCACATTGCATTGCCCAGTGAGCTTTTGTCCATTGTCATGTACATTCTGTAAGGTATATGGAAAGTCATGGAATATTTTAGAAATGGGAACCCTGTTAGATATGTCGCTAAAACCAGGCAGTCCACTAATAAAAAATATCGAGGTTAGTCTTTTTTTCTTCATGCGAGCTTCTGAAAGGGCTTTTGATCTAAAACCATGCCCCCGCTTCAACATCTTTATGACTTAACAGAGGCATGATGCTTTCATTGGACAGAGCAACAACAAAAAACTATGAGCAGCACGAAATACAGCAGACTTGTCACAGGGTTACTTGCGCTAACCAAAAAGGTATGCTAATTATTGATGCGTCTCAAAAGACGCCCTATGTAATGGTGCAGTACTTTTGACCATGGAAATGGTCTCTGTTCAAATGCGCCATTTTGGACGCACCATTTCTAAGAGCTTCCCAGGAGCCTCCGGAGGCACGCAGAGGCCACATTTCGCTCTTTAAACGCATCGCGGTGAGCTTCACATTTTGCAACAATGCGGAGGGCTCCGTATAGCTCAGCATTGACATGATTATTTGCAGGTAGGTGAGGGTGGGAAGTCCTGTATAAACAAACACACACTCACTAACTTCACACCATCGCTGCACTGCTCCGCGAAGCGCAAGAAGTATGAATGTCCTGACTTCTGCAGAAGCTACATCACCATAAATGCTGCACGGCCAATACAGACAACAGATTGCCCATGCGGCGCATTTTACTGGCCATAAGCTACCCTAATTACCAGAGACGGTGGAAACAAATGTCATGACCAGTGATGTACCCAGTGGAGGGGTAAACTCAGTTATGCACCTTTATTTTGTGAGTAGGATTTACATGGCCAAAAACAGACAGAGCTCCTGTTTAGAAATCCTTTATTTAGAAGAATTTAGATCATTGACGTTTCCATCTTGGCCATTGCTGTGCGTGGGGACAAACTTTCCCGAAAAGAGGGGATCGTGTAACAAACCATGCTAACTGTTAGATGATAGTATAATGTAGTGCACAGTAATAAGAAAAAGTATTACTACTATTGGTTGTGGGTTTTTATTGTTGTTATTAATATAATTTTCATGTAAATCATTGATGCTAAGGCTCTCTTTGTTGCATTTTATTTTGGTAGCGGTTAGTTTGTTAGTATTACGAACAAACTACTTCAGGGAGCAACGTCCCTGTCCTTCGTGAGTCCCAGGCTCAGCACCTGGTAATGCATCTAACACACCGACAGTGTTTTTGCGCAAAATAGTATGCAGCGTCATCTGGATAAGTATGCAACAAAAGTTCAACATTCACCTTCTGCTACCATTTCTGTCAAACCTCTTCGCATACAGTTTGACGAGTTAACAGTTGTTTTGAGCGTGGCACAAATCATGCTTCATTGACAGCATGGCCAGTGTTGAATGTTTACAATTTTAAACTTGGAAAAGAGACCCTTAATCTTAGACTTAGGACCACACTGCAACTCCATTGAAGAGCAGGCTAATGATTGCTTTGCAATGCTTGCAGTTAGCGGATATGTTTTATCTATAATTTCTCTAAATTATTTCTATTCATTTGACAAGGATTAAAAATGATTTGACAGTAGATTGTCGACTTGATTCATGATGACTGCCAGCTAAGATTTTGAAAGTATGATGTTGACATGATCAGTCCAATGAAAGCTACTGTAGATATGTGATTTTAAGTCATTTTATCTGTGTCCAATGACCTTGAGCCTTCTTGGATGGGCACTTCTAATGTAACTCTATGGCAGCACCCAAGAGGCTAGAATTTTAGAGCTCTGCCCTTAGACTTGGCGGTGACGTAGTGTCCCCATGAGTGACAACACTGAGTCAATCACGGCGCAACGCTCCATATTTTCTGTAGGCTTGCTCCACCACCACAGAAAGCACTGAGCTAGGCTGAAACACCTGCATTTTGGAGCTGCCTTACTCAAGAAAACAAAAGCGAACATGTTTGTATGCGGCTTAATTAACTCAATGATATATTTTTTACATTGTTTGCAAACAGATGTGACACGTATTAATGCCAAAATAACATGCAAAACAGGCTAAATGTAGGGCTCAAAACAGGTGGAGCTTTGCCCCCCGCTTGCCCTGAATGACGGGTCACCACTGCATGTCTAGGAAGTTTTACATATTTGTTGTGGATTCCACAAGAGCTGGGATAATCCCCACGACATCATGAGAGTCTATTACAGCAAACTGGTTGAAAAGAAGGATACATTGAATGTGGATATTGGTGATAAGGACAGCAATATGTTAGTAGAGCCATTTCGTATGTGAGGTGATTACATATGTAAATCATATATGATGATACAAAACATAAATAAGTAATAATAATTGAAAATTATTTAAACTCTGTCATTTGGGCCAGGATTGCGTCAAATATCTATTTTTAACACTTTTGTAACTTGGGCTAGGATTCCATCAAAGATCTATTTTAAACTGTATTGTAACTTGGGCCAGGACTCCATTAACGATCTATTTTCATCAAGCTTAATGCACTTGACTTTTAAAGGTATTTTACACTTGTGCCGAAAACTGCAGTATTTAGTGTGAACGCGATCTATTCGAACATCAGGGAAAATGCCTTTAAAATTTTAAAGGCAGGTGCGCTTCTCGATTGCGACAACATACCTGTAATTGAAGCTTGGCCGTGACCAAATAAAGAGCAATAATGTTGTTCTCTGAAGAGAGGAGGTGGAGGAGGGTTAAGGGCCCGTTCACACTGCTTGTGGCAAATAAAAGACTGTGCCACAAAGGAAGCCTTTTCATGGTTTTATTTGCAACCTTGCGCAAACTACTACCAATGAAATGGCTTCTTTTGTGTAGTGTTTTACCGTGTGAACAGACCCTAAAATATTACATTTAAACCTTTATGTCAACTTGATGCATTTCATGCCTACAGACGTGAGTGCCACAGGTCAGTATTCATTTAGACAGGGTACCTTAGTGTTATTGGGCACAGGGACTATGGTGGTCTGCATGAAACATGTTGGTATTACAGCCTCAGACAAGGAGAGGTTGAAAATGTCAGTGAAGACACTTGCTAGTTGGTCAACGCATGCTCGGAGTACCCGTCCTGGTAATCCATCTGGCCCTGCGGCCCTGTGAACGTTGATCTGTGTAAAGGTCTTACATCGGCTGCGGAAAGCGTGATCACACAGTCATCCGGAACAGCTGATGCTCTCATGCATGTTTCAGTGTTACTTGCCTCGAAGCGAGCATAGAAGTAGTTTAGCTCGTCTGGTAGGCTCGTGTCACTGGGCAGCTCTCGGCTGTGCTTCCCTTTGTAGTCTGTAATAGTTTCAAGCCCTGCCACATCCGACGAGCGTCGGAGCCGGTGTACTACGATTCGATCTTAGTCCTGTATTGAGGCTTTGCCTGTTTGATGGTTCGTCGGAGGGCATAGCGGGATTTCTTAAAAGCTTCCGGGTTAGAGCCCGTTCCTTGAAAGCGGCAGCTCTACCCTTTAGCTCAGTGCAAATGTTGCCTGTAATCCATGGCTTTTGGTTGGTGTATGCATGTACAGTCACTGTGGGACGTCCGATGCACTTATTGATAAAGCCAGTGACTGATGTGGTGTACTTCTCAATGCCATCGGAAGACTTCCGGAACATATTCCAGTCTGTGCTAGCAAAACAGTCCTGTAGTTTAGCATCTGCTTCATCTGACCACCTTTTATAGACCTGTCTATTATCTATGCATAGTCACTTTACCCCTCACATTGACTCTGTACCGGTACCCCATGTACAGTCGTGGCCAAAAGTTTTGAGAACCAAATCAAATCAATTTATATAGCCCTTCGTACATCAGCTGATATCTCAAAGTGCTGTACAGAAACCCAGCCTAAAACCCCAAACAGCAAGCAATGCAGGTGTAGAAGCACGGTGGCTAGGAAAAACTCCCTAGAAAGGCCAAAACCTAGGAAGAAACCTAGAGAGGAACCAGGCTATGAGGGGTGGCCAGTCCTCTTCTGGCTGTGCCAGGTGGAGATTATAACAGAACATGGCCAAGATGTTCAAATGTTCATAAATGACCAGCAATGGTCAAATAATAATAATCACAGTAGTTGTCGAGGGTGCAGCAAGTCAGCACCTCAGGAGTAAATGTCAGTTGGCTTTTCATAGCCGATCATTAAGAGTATCTGTACCGCTCCTGCGGTCTCTAGAGAGTTGAAAACAGCAGGTCTGGGACAGGTAGCACGTCCGGTGAACAGGTCAGGTTCCATAGCCGCAGGCAGAACAGTTGAAACTGGAGGCCAGCAGCACGGCCAGGTGGACTGGGGACAGCAAGGAGTCATCATGCCAGGTAGTCCTGACGCATGGTCCTAGGGCTAGGTCCTCTGAGAGAGAGAAAGAAAGAGAGAGAGAGAATTAGAGAGCATACATAAATTCACACAGGACACCGGATAAGACAGGAGAAGTACTCCAGATTAATAACAAACTGACCCTAGCCCCCCGACACATAAACTATTGCAGCATAAATACTGGAGCTGAGACAGGAGGGGTCAGGAGACACTGTGGCCCATCCGATGATACCCCCGGACAGGTCCAAACAGGAAGGATATAACCCCACCCACTTTGCCAAAGCACAGGCCCCACACCACTAGAGGGATATCTTCAACCACCACATTACTATCCTGAGACAAGGCCGAGTAATAGCCCACAAAGATCTCCGCCACGGCACAAACAAGGGGGGGCGCCAACCCAGACAGGAAGATCACATCAGTGACTCAGAATGACACAAATATTAATTTTCACAAAGTCTGCTGCCTCAGTTTGTATGATAGCAATTTGCATATACTCCAGAATGTTATGAAGAGTGATCAGATGAATTGCAAAGTCCCTCTTTGCCATGCAAATGAACTGAATCCCCCAAAAACATTTCACTGCATTTCAGCCCTGCCACAAAAGGACCAGCTGACATGATGTCAGTGATTCTCTCGTTAACACAGGTGTGGAGTGTTGACGAGGACAAGGCTGGAGATCACCCTGTCATGCTGATGGAGTTCGAATAACTGACTGCAAGCTTCAAAAGGACGGTGGTGCTTGGAATCATTGTTCTTCCTCTGTCAACCATGGTTACCTGCAAGGAAACACGTGCCGTCATCATTGTTTTGCACAAAGAGGGCTTCACAGGCAAAGATATTGGTGCCAGTAAGATTGCACCGAAATCAACCATTTATCGGATCATCAAGAACTTCAAGGAGACCGGTTCAATTGTTGTGAAGAAGGCTTCATGGCGCCCAAGAAAGTCCAGCAAGCGCCAGACGTCTCCTAAAGTTGATTCAGCTGTGGGATCGGGGCACCACCAATACAGAGCTTGCTCAGGAATGGCAGCAGGCAGGTGTGAGTGCATCTGCACGCACAGTGACTTTTGGAGGATGGCCTGGTGCTTGGAATCATTGTTCTTCCTCTGTTAACCATGGTTAACCTGCAAGGAAACACGTGCCGTCATCATTGCTTTGCACAAAAAGGGCTTCACAGGCAAGGATATTGCTGCCAGTAAGATTGCACCTAAATCAACCATTTATCAGATCATCAAGAACTTCAAGGAGAGCCTAAGAACACAGCCATGAATAAAGAATGGTACCAACACATCCTCCGAGAGCAACTTCTCCCAACCATCCAGGAACAGTTTGGTGACAAACAATGCCATAAGGCAAAAGTGATAACTAAGTGGCTCAGGGAACAAAACATCGATTTTTTGGGTCCATGGCCAGGAAACTCCCCAGACCTTAATCCCATTGAGAACTTGTGGTCAATCCTCAAGAGGCGGGTGGACAAACAAAAACCTACAAATTCTGACAAACTCCAAGCCTTGATTATGCAAGAATGGGCTGCCATCAGTCAGGATGTGGCCCAGAAGTTAACTGACAGCATGCCAGGGCAGAGGTCTTGAAAAAGAAGGGTCAACACTGCAAATATTGACTCTTTGCATCAACGTCATGTAATTGACAATAAAAGCCTTTGACACTTATGAAATGCTTGTAATTATACTTCAGTATTCCATAGTAACATCTGACAAAAATATATAAAGACACTGAAGCAGCACACTTTGTGAAAATGTATATTTGTGTCATTCTCAAAACTTTTGGCCACGACTGTATATAGCCTCATTATTGATATTTAGTGTTACTTTAAAAAAAATTACTTTAAGAAAATATTTACTAACTCTTTCTTGAACTGCATTGTTGGTTAAGGGCTTGTAAGTAAGCATTTCATGCATTTCAAGGATGTATTCGGTACCTGTTGTATTCCGCACATGTGACAAATGTAATTTGATTTGATTCAAAATAAAAAATATAGGACAATACACCCATCACGACAAGAGATATCACAACATACATAAAGGGAGACCCAAGACAACAACATAGCATGGTAGCAACACCACATGACAACAACATGGCAGCAGCACAAAACATGGTAAGAGTTACACACAAGGATACTTTATTGACACACATGAATGAAAAGGTAGTGTAATGGTAGTGGCTATGTAATGGACAGAAAACAGTGGTAATGAATACACTGTATATTCCAAAGCACAATGATAATAAAGGACTGTATAAAGGACCATTAACATCGACGGGGCTGTAGTGGAGCGGGTCGAAAGTTTCAACTATCATGGTCCAAATACACCAAGACAGTCGTGAAGAGGGCACGACAAAACCTTTTCCCCCCTCAGGAGACTGAAAAGATTTGGCATGGGTCCCCAGATCCTCAAAAAGTTCTACAGCTGCACAATCGAGAGCATCCTGACGGGTTGCATCACCGCCTAGCATGGCAACTGCTCGGCATTTGACCATAAGGCACTACAGAGGGGTAGTGCGTACGGCCCAGTACATCACTAGGGCCAAGCTTCCTGCCATCCAGGACCTATATAATAGGCGGTGTCAGAGGAAAGCTCATAAAATTGTCAGAGACTCCAGTCACCCAAGTCATAGACTATTTTCTTTGCTACTGCACGGCAAGCGGAACCTGAGCGCCAAATGTAGGACCAAAGGGCTCCTTCTCCACCCCCAAGCCATAAAACTGCTGAACAATTAATCAAAATGGCCACCGGACAATTTACATTGACGCCCTCTCCCCCCACCTCCTATCGCCAAGCCCGTTTCTCCTTTCTGGGGAGGTTCCCATTGCTTGGAAGGCAGCCACGGTTCGTCCTTTATTTAAAGGGGGAGATCAAGCTGATCCTAACTGTTATAGGCCTATTTCTATTTTGCCCTGTTTATCAAAAGCGTTGGAAAAACTTGTAAATAATCAACTGACTGGCATTCTTGATGTCTATAGTATTCTCTCGGGTATGCAATCTGGTTTCTGCTCAGGTTATGGATGTGTCACTGCAACCTTAAAGGTCCTCAATGATGTCCCCATTGCCCTTGATTCTAAGCAATATTGTGCTGCTAGTTTTATTGACTTGGCCAAAGCTTTTGATACGGTAGACCATTCCATTCCTGTGGGCCGGCGAAGGAGTATTGGTGTCTGAGGGGTCTTTGGGCTGGTTTGCTAACTACCTCTCTCAAAGAGTGCAGTGTTTCAAGTCAGAAAATCTGCTGTCTCAGCCACTGCCTGTCACCAAGGGAGTACCCCAAGGCTTGATCCTAGGCCCCATGTTCTTCTCAATTTACAACACACCTCAGTCAGTAGGAAGCCCTCTCATCCATTTATATGTTCTTGTTCTGAACACCTCCAAAACAAAGGTCATGTGGTTTGGTAAGAAGAATGCCCCTCTTCCCACAGATGGTATTACTATCTCTGAGGGTTTAGAGCTTGAGGTAGTCACCTCATACAAGTACTTAGGAGTATGTCTAGACAGTGCACTGTCCTTCTCTCAGCACATATCAAAGCTGCAGGCTAAAGCTACATCTAAACTTGGTGTCCTCTATCGTAATCGCTCCTCTTTCACCCCAGCTACCTAACTAACCCTGATTCAGATGACCATTCTACCCATGCTAGATTACGGAGACATAATTTATAGATCGGCAGGTAAGGGTGCTCTCGAGCGGCTAGATGTTCTTTACCATTCGGCCATCAGATTTTCCACCAATGCTCCTTATAGAACACATCACTGCACTCGATACTCCTCTGTAAACTGGTCATCTCTGTATACCTGTCGCAAGACTCACTGGTTGATGCTTTTTTATAAAACCTTCTTAGGCCTCACTCCCCCCTAGCTGAGATATCTACTGCAGTCCTCATCCTCCACATACAACACCCGTTCTGCCAGTCACATTCTGTGAAAGGTCCCCAAAGCACACACATCCCTGGGTCGCTCGTCTTTTCAATTCGCTGCAGCTAGCGACTGGAACGGGCTGCAACAAACACTCAAACTGGACAGTTTTATCTCAATCTCGTCATTCAAAGACTCAATCATGGACACTCTTACTGACAGTTGTGGCTGCATTGTGTGATGTATAGTTGTCTCTACCTTCTTGCCTTTTGTGCTGTTGTTTGTGCCAAATAATGTTTGTATTATGTTTTGTGCTGCTACCATGTTGTATTGCTACCATGTTATGTTGCTACCATACTGTATTGTCATGTGTTGCTGCCTTGCAATGTTGTCGTCTTAGGTCTCTCTTTATGTAGTGTCTCTCTTGTTGTGACGTGTCCTATATTTATATTGTATTTTTTATTTTTTATCCCAGGCCCCCGTCCCCCCTTTTGTATTTTGGTAGGCCGTCATTGTAAATAAGAATTTGTTCTTAACTGACTTGCCTAGTTAAATAAAAATAAACATTTGTTTTGTACACTGCTGCTACTCGCTGTTTATTATCTATGCATAGTCACTTCACCCCTACCTACATGTACAAATTACCTCAACTAACCTGTACCCCCGCACACTGACTCGGGTACCCCCTGTATATAGCCTCGTTATTGTTATGTTATTGTGTTACTTTTTATTATTATATATATATTTTTTTTACTGTTTACTAGTTTATTTGGTAAATATGTTTTTTTAACTCTTCTTGAACTGCACTGTTGGTTAAGTGCGTGTAAGTAAGCATTTCACGGAAAGGTATTCTTGTTGTATTCTGCGCATGTGACAAATAAAGTTTGATTTGATTTATAAATGGCTATGCCACCTGCGCATATTACAACAATCTTTTTATTTCACCTTTATTTAACCAGGTAGGCCAAGTTCTCACTTACAACTGCGACCTGTCCAAGATAAAGCAAAGCAGTGACAAAAACAACACAGAGTTACATATGGGATAAACAAACGTACAGTCAATAACACAATAGAAAAATCTGTATACAGTGTGTGCAAATAAAGTAAAGAGGTAAGGCAATAAATAGGCCAATATTGGTGAAGTAATTACAATTTAGCAATTTACACCGGAGTGATATATGTGCAGATGAGGATGTGCAAGTAGAAATACTGGTGTGCAAAAGAGCAGAAAAACAAAAACAAATATTGGGATGAGGTAGGTAGTTGGTTGGATGGGCTGTGTACAGCTGCAGCGATCGGTAAGCTGCTCTGACAGCTGAAGCTTAAAGTTTGTGAGGGAGATATGAGTCTCCAACTTCAGTGATTTTTGCAATTCATTCTAGTCATTGGCAGCAGAGAACTGGAAGGAAAGGTGGCCAAAGCAGGTGTTGGCTTTGGGGATGACAATTGAAATATACCTGCTGGAGCGCGTGCTACGGGTGGGTGTTGCTATGGTGACCAGTGAGCTGAGATAAGGCGGAGCATTACCTAGCAAAGACTTATAGATGACCTGAAGCCAGTGGCTTTGGCGACAAATATGCAGTGAGGACCAGCCAACGAGAGCATACAGGTCGCAGTGGTGGGTAGTAAGTATATGGGGCTTTGGTGACAAAACGGATGGCACTGTGATAGACTGCATCCAATTTGTTGAGTAAAGTGTTGGGAGCTATTTTGTAAATGACATCCCCAAAGCCAAGGATGGGTAGGATAGTCAGTTTTACGAGGGTATGTTTGGCAGCATGAGTGGAGGCTTTGTTGCGAAATAGAAAGCCGATTCTAGATGTAATTTTGGATTGGAGATGCTTAATGTGAGACTGGAAGGAGAGTTTACAGTTCATGTGTTCTATCTGCCTGGATGTGTTCACTGAGCATGTCTCTCTTCTATGTGGACAACTTCTGCAAGGTCTGTATCAGCAGATACTGGAATACTACCAGTGTCCAGTATGTTAGAAAACATTTTCTAGTAGACCAGATCTGTTTGTCAATACTTTCATTTCTGAGATGGCTATTAAGTTCAGGAAGTCAGTTGAGGTGAAAGCTATTAGTGGCTCAGACCATCACCCTACTGTGCCTGGAGAAGTGTTCTGTGAAGTCCGCACTAGGACGAATCTCAAGGCCCTGAAGTCCTGTCTGGACTGTCTAACTTCTTTCTGTGAGACTCACCTGCAGCCGCATCAGATAGCCCCAGCCCTGAAGAGACACAAACTGATCAGTAGAGCTCATCCAGATAGACTCAGAGAGAGAGAGATATGAGACCGTGTGCAGGTCTTCACTGCTCTTGCACACTTCATTGCGAAAAGCCAGGCTGACTACATTGAGGTGATCGAGGAGAAGCAGAAAACAGCAGAGGCAAGCTAGAGCAGCTCTCACATAGTGAGGACCACCTTCACCTCTCCCCATCACTGTGCCCTCTGACACTCATCAAGGACTGGTCTGAGATCAGTGTTCACAGTGAACTGTGTGAGTGGAACCTGAGGAGAGCTTTGTCTCAGCTGGAGGAGATGGCAAGGAAAGCATTTTCTGAACTTGAGGAGAAATTCAATAAAGAGATGGAGAGGTTTTCATACCAATTGTTGTGTCCTGGGAAAGGAGGGCTTTTCCTCAGGGAGATTCTACTATGAGGTACAGGTGGGGGAAGAGTAGGTGGTTTTTAGGAGTAGCGAGAGTCCATCAATAGGAAAATTAGGATAGCACTGTGCCCTGAGAATGGATACTGGACTGTGGGACTGATGTATTAGAATGTGTGTCAGGCCTGTACTAGCCCCTCTCCCCCTCTCCCTAAAAAGAGAAGCCCCAGAAGGTTTGGGTGTTTGTGGATTATGAGGAGGGACAGGTCTCCTATGATGTCGAGGCCAAGTCTCATATCTTCTCTTTCTCTGGCTGCACCTTCACTGAGAAACTCTATCCATTTCTCTACCCAGGTTATCATGGTGGTGAAAACTCTGGCCCGTTGGTCATCTCTCCTGTCACTCAGATTGAACTTTAACCTCTCAGCTGATGGTCATTCTATAGAGGAGATAACAGTGAAAGGAAACGTGTTAGAGGAGATACTGTACTGAACTTGTATGGTCTTTATATGGGAGGTGGGAGAGAAAATAATATGGAACACTTCCAACTTTTTAAAGTAGTGTTAGTTCTGTACCTACAAATGGCAACTTGACTTGATAAAACTACTTCAAATGAAAAGGCTTATTGAACAGTGCTGTCATATAGACCTAGTCTATTTCCTTGACTACACCTACCACTTTGTGTTGATTGGTGGTTGTAGGTAGAACCATTTCATTTCTCTCAACAACCCAAAATAGTTTAACACTATTTGAATATAATAATGATCAATTGTAAACAAAAGCAGCAGTTAGGAAAGCTCAAACAGACAGGAAAAATAATGCATTACACTAGTGACATATTTAATCTAATTTATTTTAACTCATTTTACATGGACAGAAAACATAGAATTTCCATGTTTATGATTTCACTTTAGTGGCTTTCTTAGCCTTCTTGGGCTTTCCCTTCTCTGCATTTGGCCTCTCCAGACGATTAAACAGGACTCCAGTGTCAGGACCCAGTGCTCTGCCCTCGAAGGGGCAGTCCTTTCCCTGATATTTAACCAGGAAGTTCAGAGCAGCCCAGCTCTTCTCCTCTGGCTTCACCCCCAGCCTGGACAGAAGTTTGTCTGCTATCTCTGGCACTATGGGCTGTAGGAGTGTCCCATACATCCTCAGACACTCTAGGGACACGTGGAGGATGGTGTCCAGCCACAGCTGGTCTCTCCCATCCCCACTGCCCAACTTCCATGGTGTGTGCCGCTGGACAAAGCCGTTGGTCTGCCTCACACACCGGTTAATGGCCTCCAGAGCTTTGTACACGTGCACACTCTCGTAGTGCTGTTCCACCACGGCTGGTAGTGCACGTACAGCATCCAGCATGTGATAATCTTCATCCACAGCCCTCCCCTTATGTGATTCAGTCCCTTGACTGGGGAAGGAGTCAGAGCAGAAGTGGGGGTAGACCTGAGCTGGGTTGAGAGAGGGGGCAGTGCAGCGGTTTAGAAGGCCACCCAACGAGTCTGTAAGCTCGGCATTGAGCAGTTTGACCACTTTATCATCGTCATAGTCGCAGTCTGTGTCTGGGACCCCCTGGCGCAGGAGGAAGTACCTCATACCATCTATGGTGAACCTTTGAGACCTCTCCAGGGGGTCCACCACATTCCCTAAGCTTTTAGACATTTTCTTCCCTCCCACTGTCCAATGAGAGTGCACATGTATGGTCTGTGGGAGGGGCAAGTCAGCAGCCAGTAGGAATGCCGGCCAATAGATGGCATGGAATTTGAGAATGTCCTTTCCCACGACATGATGGGCAGCCCTCCACCATTGAGAGTGTGAGTCCGGGTAACCAGCCACAGTGAGGTAGTTGACCAGGGCGTCTAACCACACGTAGATTGTCTGGTCGAGGTCACCAGGAACTGGAATGCCCCACTGGAGGCGGCTTCTCTGGCGGGAGACAGAGAGGTCTGGGAGGTCCTCCTGGAGCCACTGGAGAACTGCGTGGTGGAACCGTTCTGGCTGCACTGCTCTGGGGTTCCCCTCCAGCCACTCCTGCAGCCGGGACCGGAACTCAGACAGACGGAACATGTAGTTCTCCTCCTTCATCCACTCCACCTGCAAAAGACAAACCAGATGATATTTTATGAGAAAAACAATGTATAAAGAGCACTAGAGTAGTAAATAAAGTGTTTATTAAATAATTAAAACCTACTTGAGTCACTGGACCTGAATTTATCTGACACATGATGGATATGATTTTTCCTGTTCTCTTTCAGATTGTGTAGGTGTTACTTCAGAAACATCACGTTTTGAATACAGACACCTTCTACATTTTATCTCACCTTCCTAATCGTTATTACATTTCTTATGCTAGAAAGAGAAGCGTTACATGGCCATACCAAGGAACAACACTCAGTAAATGACATGAATCAATGAGATGTAGTAGTAAACCTTGTTATGATGCGAGCAACAACTGTTTATGAAGTAATCCTTTAGCCTACCTTGTGGCCGCTCTCCAGAGAGATCTTGATCTCCTTCCCTGATGAATCCTTGGCATCTCCCACCTGCGATGGCGTGAGGAAGCTCTCGTCCTGCGTGGAGTACCAGCCTTCATAATTCCCCTTATAGATGAAGCCTTTACTCTGAAGCACGGTCCAGAAGTGCTCCACTGCACAGCGGTGTCTCTCCTCAGTGGTACGGATGTAGTCAGTGTATGAGATGTGACAGCTCTTGAAGAGGTATTTGAATCTCTCAGATACTTTAGTGCAGAAACTTAGAGGATCCTGTCCGGCAGCATTGGCAGCCTGTTGGATTTTGAGTCCGTGCTCATCTGTACCTGAAATGCAAAGATGTTATTTAGATATTATGAATGGAGGAGGTGAGTCTCGAAACTCGGGTCGCCTGTCCCTAAGGTAAATCAAATGACAGTTTAGCAGATGTTATAGAAGGTACAGCGAAATGTGTGTGTTACTAGCTCCTAACAGTGAGGCAAAATGTCAAACAATCATCAAAAACTAGACACAATAAATAACGAATGTCAGAACGAATCCAGTTAACAACCCAAATAACATTACATTTAGATTACTGAAACAATCTATGCGTATATACACCAACAATACATACCTAGAATGATATGTACAGCAGTAGATATATTAGGGAGGCATGTCGAGAATCCAGTGTATAACAGTAACTAATAGCAATGTACAGTAGTAGATATCAGAATGAGGTAAGTGAAGAATACAGTATATGAATACAGTATAAAAAGAAACAGTCCAGTGTTCAATGTCTCTATATACGTYGGACTGCAGCATTGGCTGTGTGTCTGTGCATTTGTGATGCGCGAGTGGGTTTTGGGTCATGAAATATTGTGTGGATGAAGGGCGGGTGGGTTGCAGTCAGATTGAAAAAAAAGAAAATACAGAAGAAAAAAAATACATAAATGTATAATTTCTTTAGGCTACATTGAGGTTTCTATTTCTTTATTTTGGCAGAAGTGAGTAAGCATGCTTCAGTTCGGCTGGCGCCTAGCCTAACAGAGCTCAGCTAGCCGAACGAGTGCTCGCATAGAAAAAAAAGCAGCAATAGTACTGGGTGTCAATTTTGAGACACTGTAGCCTGAATTAATCTAGGGTAACTCAAGAAATGTCATGAATTGACGTTTTTGCATCTGACTAGAATGTTGTGCACTATTTCTCAAGTGAAAAATTGTACATGAGGACAACTCGTCTCTCGTTGAATGAAAACAGGCACTTCATTGAAGAATCCCTAATGTTAACCAATCACCGACGAGTGGGCGTAGACTTCGGCTAACGACTTCGGCTTGCCTCAAGAAAATGTTTTGTGTGCCCGAACAGAGAATTTTTGTGTAGGTAGTTGTGGAAAAATGTAGGGATGTGACAAATAGACAATTTTCTTAATGTTAACTGCCATTTTTTAAAATCAGTTTTCCATAAAAAAATGACCTTTTTATAAAATTCCATGTGAAATCCTATTGCGTGATATGACCACTAGGAGACATTTCCTTACGCTGTCATCACTGGAGTCTCGCCCCACTACTGAACTGACAAGTGTAGTGTTTGTAACACAAGATGGAGGAGAGCCTGTCTCTTGTCAGAGATCACATTCATTTTGGGAGATTGCAAAATATGACCTTTTCATTCGAAACAGGATAAATATATAGTTTCAGGTGATAATAAAACATGTTTTGTTTAGTTACTTTTACCTCAACTTGTTTCTTTAACTTTATTCTCCATTGAAATGCATGTAATCAGGGGCCTCTCTGGGTTCGCGCCCAGGCCCTGTCGCAGCCGGCCGCGACCGGGAGGTCCGTGCAGCGACGCACAATTGGGCTAGCGTCGTCTGGGTTAGGGAGGGTTTGGCCGGTAGGGATATCCTTGTCTCATCGCGCTCCAGCGACTCCTGTGGCGGGCCGGGCGCAGTGCGCGCTAACCAAGGGGGCCAGGTGCACGGTGTTTCCTCCGACACATTGGTGCGGCTGGCTTCCGGGTTGGAGGCGCGCTGTGTTAAGCAGTGCGGCTTGGTTGGGTTGTGCTTCGGCGGACGCGTGGCTTTCGACCTTCGTCTCTCCCGAGCCCGTACGGGAGTTGTAGCGATGAGACAAGATAGTAATTACTAGCGATTGGATACCACGAAAATTGGGGAGAAAAGGGGATAAAATAAAATAATTTAAAAAATGCATGTAATCCATCGCAACGTAACAGAGTGCTTATGGGTAATGTGAACGAGGTTTATGCGTGCATCGATGTGAGTAACACAATTTCAACATTCACCTTTTGCTACTATTTCTGTCAAGCTGTCTACAGATACAGTTCGACGCATACACAATAAATCCAACGAATGCACCGCATAGAACGCGCTGCAAGGCAAACACATCATTCCATTGGAAATTAATGTACAGTGCATTCGGAAAGTTCAGACCCCTTGACTTTTTTCAAATTTTGTTACGTTACAGCCTTATTCTAAAACGGGTTAAATAGTTTTTTCCCCTTCAACCAATACCACATAATGACAAAGCAAAAAAWTTTTTTTTTGATGATATCACATATTCAGGCCCTTACTCAGCACTTTTGGCAGCGATTACAGCCTCAAGTTCTTGGGTATGACGCTACAAGCTTGGCACACCTGTATTTGGGGAGTTTCTCCCATTCTTCTCTGCATATCCTCTCAAGCTCTGTCACGTTGGATGGGGAGTGTCACAGCTATTTTCAGTCCTCCAGAGATGTTCAATCGGGTTCAAGTCCGGGCTCTGGCTGGGCCACTCAAGGACATTCAGACTTGCCCCGAAGCCACTCCTGGGTTGTCTTGGCTGTGTGCTTAGGGTCATTGGCCTGTTGTAAGGTGAACCTTCAACCTAGTCTGAGGTCCTGAGCGCTCCGGAGCAGGTTTTCATCAGGGATCTCTATACTTGGCTGCGTTCATATTTCCTTCAATCCTGACTAGTCTCCCAGTCCCTGCCACTGAAAAACCTCCCCATAGCATGTTGCCACCACCACGCTTCACCGTAGGGATGGTGCCAGGTTTCCTCCAGACACGACGCTTGGCATTCAGGCCAAAGAGTTCAATCTTGGTTTCATCAGACCAGAGAATCTTGTTTCTCATGGTCTGAGTCCTTTAGGTGCCTTTTGGCAAACTCCAAGCGGGCTGTCATGTGCCTTTTACTGAAGAGTGGCTTCCATCGGGCCACTCTACCATAAAAACCTGATGGGTGGAGTGCTGCAGAGAAGGTTCTCCCATCTCCACAGTGGAACTCTAAAGCTCTGTCAGAGTGACCATCGGGATCTTTGTCACCTCCCTGAGCTCTAGGAAGAGTCTTGGCGATTCCAAACTTCTTCCATTTAAGAATGATGGAGGCCACTGTGTTCTTGTGGACCTTCAATGCTGCAGAATTTTTTGGCACCCTTCCCCAAATCTGTACCGACACAATCCTGTCTCGGAGCTCTACGGACAATCCCGTCGACCTTATGGCTTTGTTTTTGCTCTGACATGCACTTTCAACTGTGGGACCTTATATAGACAGGTTGTGTGCCTTTCCAAATATACTCAGTCAGTTAGGAAAGCTAAGGCTAGCTATTTCAAACAGAAATTTGCTTCCTGTAGCACGAATTCCAAAAGATTTTGGGACACTGATGTCCATGGAGAATAAGAGCACCTCCTCCCAGCTGCCCACTGCACTGAGGATAGGAAACACTGTCACCACCGGTAAATCTACGATAATCGACCATTTCAATAAGCATTTTTCTACGGCTGGCCATGCTTCCCACCTGGCTACCCCTACCCCGGCCAACATCTCAGCACCCCCCACAGCAACTTGCCCAAGCCCCCCGCTTCTCCTTCACCCAAATAGTTGATGTTCTGAAAGAGCGTAGAAATCTGGATCCCCAGAAATCAGCTGGGCTAGACAATCTAAACTCTTTCTAAAATTATCCGCCGCAATTGTTGCAACCCCTATTACTAGCCTGTTCAACCGCTCTTTCGTATTGTCTGAGATTCCCAAAGATTGGAAAGCTGCCGCAGTCATCCCTCTCTTCAAAGGGGGTAACACTAGACCCAAACTGCATCCTGCCCTGCCTTTCTGAAATCGTCGAAAGCCAAGTTAACAAACAGAACAAACAGATCACAGACCATTTTGAATCCCACCGTACCTTCTCCACTATGCAATCTGGTTTCCGAGCTGGTCATGGGTGCACCTCAGCCACGCTCAAGGTCCTAAACGATATCATAACCGCCATCGATAAAAGACAGTACTGTGCAGCCGTCTTCATCGACCTGGCCAAGGCTTTCGACACTGTCAATCACCGTATTCTTATCGGCAGACTCAATAGCCTTAGCTTCTCAAATGACTGCCTCGCCTGGTTCAACAACTACTTCTCAGATAGAGTTCAGTGTGTCAAATCGGAGGGCCTGTTGTCCGGACCTCTGGCAGTCTATGGGGGTGCCACAGGGTTCAATTCTCGGGCCGACTCTTTTCTCTCTCTSTGTGTGTGTGTGTGTGTATATAGATCAATGATGTCGCTCTTGCTGCGTGTAATTCTCTGACCCACCTCTACGCAGACGAAACCATTCTGTATACATCTGGCCCTTCTTTGGACACTGTGCTAACAAACCTCCAAATGAGCTTCAACGCCATACAACACTCCTTCCGTGGCCTCCAACTGCTTTTAAATGCTTGTAAAACTAATTGCATGCTCTTCAACCAATTGCTGCCCGTACCCTCCCGCCCGACTAGCATCACTACTCTGGACGGTTTTGACCTAGAATATGTGGACACATACAAATACCTAGGTGCTGGTTAGACTGTAAACTCTCCTTCCAGACTCACATTAAGCATCTCCAATCCAAAATTAAATCTAGAATCGGCTTCCTATTTCACAACAAAGCCCCTTCACTCATGCTGCCAAACATACCCTCGTAAAATTGACTATCCTACCGATCCTTGACGATGTCATTTACAAAATAGCCCCCAACCCTCTACTCAGCAAACTGGATCTAGTCTATCACAGCGCCATCCGTTTTGTCACCAAAGCCCCATATACTACCCACCACTACGACCTGTATGCTCTCGTTGGCTGGCCTCACTACATATCCGTCGCCAAACCCACCGGCTCCAGGTCATCTATAAGTCTTTGCTAGGTAAATCCCCGCCTTCTCTCAGGTCACTGGTCACCATAGCAACACACACCCGTAACACGCGCTCCAGTAGGTATATTGCACTGGTCATCCCCAAAGCAAACACTTCCTTTGGCCGCCTTTCCTTCCAGTTCTCTGCTGCCAATGACTGGAACGAATTGCAAAAATCATTGAAGCTGGAGACGTCTATCTCCCTCTCTAACTTTAAGCATCAGCTGTCAGAGCAGCTCACAGATCACTGTACCTGTACACAGCCAATCTGTAAATAGCACACCCAACGACCTCATCCCCATATTATTACTTACTCTCTTGCACCCCAGTATCTCTACTTGCACGTCATCATCTGCACTTTTATCACTCCAGTATTAATGCTAAATTGTAATTATTTCTCCTCTATGGCCTATTTATTGCCTACCTCCCTACTCTTCTACATTAGCACACACTGTACATATATTTTTCTTTTCTATTGTGTTATTAACTATGTTTTCTTATGTGTAACTCTGTTATTTTTGGTCGCACTGCTTTGCTTTATCTTGGCCAGGTCGCAGTTGTAAATGAGAACTTGTTCTCAACTGGCTAAATAAAGTTGAAATAAGATAAAAATAAAAATCATATCCAATCAATTGAATTTACCACAGGTAGACTCCAATCAAGTTGTAGAAACATCTCAAGTATGATCAATGGAAACAGGATGCACTTGAGCTCAATTTTGATTCTCACTGCAAAGGGTCTGAATACTTATGTAAATGTGATATCAGTTTTTGTAATACATTTCTAATAACCTGTTTTACACTTTGTCACTATGGGGTATTGTGTGTAGATTGAGGGAAAAAAAATATGTAATACATTTTAGAATAAGGCTGTAACGTAACAAAATGTCAAAGTCAAGGGGACTGAATACTTTCCGAATGCACTGTACCTCTGGTGTACCAAAATGCAAGGTGTGATCGAGGTGTTAAGGTTTTGGCCTAACTTTATGCATGCCAATCGCTTTTTGGGGATGGGCAGAAAAAGTCAACCTTGATCCACTGTCTCAAAAAGGATCATGTCTGAGTTTTGGGTTAAATGGAAACTGAAATCTGGACACTGACCTGACTATGTCTATAACCTCTCTGTCTCAATATTAACTCCTGCAAAATTAAAAACATTTCTTGCTGTAAAATTATACACTGAATGTACATTTTGACTAGGGAACAGGAGTGAAGAAATATGATTTCTTCCAGCATTTTGAGAGAACGCAAACGCACAGTTAGGGACCGTCTGTAGAGGTTCCATTTTTTATCAGCATCATAAAAGCTGATAGTATTTCAACCACATAAAATATTCATCCAAGCCAAACTGAAATGTTAACAGAAACATGTTGGGTCATTTTCACAGCTTTGTATTTCCTTACAAATCGGTCAAAAAATCTTCCCATTTTCTTGGAGAGTTATTGCATTTTCCCCCCGGTATCTAAACGTCTTAGAACAGAGATGACAGAACTTTATTGATGTCAACTAGATTGGAGCATTCATTCTATAATTTATGACATTATTCTGGTGAGCAAGAGTTTAGTCTTCTAGGGCAACCAAGGCCATATAAGGGTTTGAGTTTTTGTGAGGACGTAATTTCTAAAAATGGAAAGAAAAAGCTATTTGGAAAACATTAAAAACAAGCAAAAATTAGCCCATCCATTATCACCTCTGCTACTGTAGCTTCATTCACCTCAGTCCATGTACAAACACATAGCCTATTAGCTATACAATGTTATACCCTTGAAAGGAGGGAAATATGAGAAATGATTCCCACTGACACGTAGTATCAGCGACTGTTCAATCAGTTGTAATGATGAATTGCATAAAACCATCTCTTTACATAGATCTCTTTTCTTACCTGCTGCTCCCTCTAGGGACATTCATATGTTATATATATATATATATTTTTTTTTACATCATCATTTTTATTTCACTTGGTCCCCTCAGTGATCATGCTGCCCACCCTATGGTCACCCCCCCACAACAGTCTTCACTCTGCCGCCACCCCAATGAACATTTATTTATTCATCACTGCTACAGTTATGTATATAGTGCTATTTATATTGTTTTTTTATTACCATTTTCATTATTTTATTTCTCTTAGTCCTGCATGTTGGAGCTCAGAGCCTAAGATTTTCACTGTACCCTGCAATCACACCTGAAACCCTGTGCATGTGACTATAGAGCCCCACAGTAGAGGTGTCATAATACCAGTGGAGGCTTCATAATTATGGCCGGAACGGAGCAAATGGAATGGCATCATTCACCTGGAAATCAAATAAAATATATTGATACTTCACCTTGTCCGAGATAGATTTACATGGTTATCAAAACTTCACAATAGGGTAAGCCTAGACAAAACACAGCCCTTATTTTAAGTGTTTCTAAAATCTCCTATGGGAAAAATTTATGATGGAAAAACAATTGGAACCATTTTTTCTGTTTGACCGCTAGGTTTATGGGTATTATGACTCATACTGTGGTACTCTACTAAAACACTGTCTCAAATGACAGATTTTGTATTCCTAGGCACACATCAACATCATCATCCCAGAAACACTAGACCTACTCCAATTTGCATACCGCCCAACAGATCCACAGATGATGCAGTCTCTACTGCACTCCACACTGCCCTTTCCCACCTGGACAAAGAACACCTATGTGAGAATGCTATTCATTGACTACAGCTCAGCGTTCAACACCATAGTGCCCTCAAAGCTCATCAATATGCTAAAGACCCTGGAACTAAACCCCTCCATCTGCAACTGGATCCTGGATTTCCTGACGGGCCGCCGCCAGATGGTAAGGGTAGGTAACAACACATCTGCCACTCTGATCCTCAACACTGGGGCCCCTCAGGGGTGCGTGCTCAGCCCCCTCCTGTACTCCTTGTTCACTCATGACTGCACGGCCAGGCACGACTCCAACACCATCATTAAATTTGTTGATGACCGACAACAACGACGAGACAGCCTATAGGGAGGATGTCAGAGACCTGGCCGTGTGGTGCCAGTACAACAACCTCTCCCTCAACGTGGTCAAGACAAAGGAGATGATTGTGGGCTACAGTAAAAAGAGGACTGAGCACGCCCCCATTCTCATCGACGGGGCTGCAGTGGAGCAGGTTGAGAGCTTCAAGTTCCTTGGTGTCCACATCACCAACAAACTAACATGGTCCAAGCACACCATGACAGTGTGCAGAGGGTCCCTGGTTCGAGCACAGGTAGGGGCGGGGAGAGGGACGGAATCTATACTGTTACATGTGACACAGTGCTGTAAAGCTTTTGACCCCCATGCGGATGAGGGAATGCTCCCTCTCTGTCTCCTGTAGTCCACAATCAGATCCTTTGGTATTTTTACGTTAAGGAAGAGGTTATTTTTCTGGCATCACTCCGCCAGGGCTCTAACTTCCTCCCTCTAGGCTCGTCATTGTTGATAATCAGGCACCCCTGATTATCATGTCATCAGTAAACTTTATGATTGAGTTGGAGTCGTGTGTAGCCACGCAGTCATAGGTAAACGGAGTACAGGAGGGGGCTGGGCACAAACCCCTGGCGGGCCCGTGTTGAGGATCAGTGTGGCGGAGGTGTTGTTGCATACCCTCACCATCTGGGGTCTGCCCCTCGAGGACGGGCTAGGTAAGCGTGTTAACCAATGCTTCAATAGGGATATTTCACTTAACTTATAAACAAGGGCAACTACAATGTTACCACAATGTTAATCAATCCACATTGATTTGCATGTGTTTTTCACTCACCTGTGACAAACCTGGAGTTGAACCCCTGTAGAAGCTTGTATCTGTGCAGGTAGTCAGCAGTAACAGCCGAGTACAAGTGTCCAATATGAGGGGCAGCATTCACATAGAAGATAGGGGTGGTGATATAATAGTTCCGGTCTTCTGTCGGGATATCCGTGCCCAGGCGTCTCACCATGAGCCTTTTGCAATTCCATTTTGAGGATAATGGGGAAGGAGAAACTGCACATCTTGTAGCATGGCTGAATGACCATCTCTGTGCAACCTTGCAGTTTCTGATAACGGAGAGGTACGTCTTCATCATGGGACAACAGGCAAATGTTGACAGCGTCCACAAACTATGACTGTGAGGTTATGACGGACCATATGACTAACGTTACCAACTCAGCGGTGGTATTGCGGTCCATCGTAAATGGCAACAGTGATATCCTCATCCTGTGTTAATTCATTTCTAAAAGCCCATGAGTCGTAGAGATAAGTAACGACACCAGAAATTTCAAAACAGTTTAAGTATTTTGAGTAATTCTGGTAATTGTTTGTTTTTATAGAAATATAATTCCGTAGAGGACTCCACTTTGCAAATCTTTATGAAAGCCACGTTTGTTTCCCTGCCAAGGTTAGATCTTCTTCCGTTTGCTGCAACGTAAATGCGGATTAATCCAATCACAGTGCACAACAGACTAATACCGCCCCTTTCTACAGGGAGCAACCAATCCGATCAGCAGGAAAGATGCACGTGACATTGGGCCAATTCGTTTTACATTGCCCGATGCCCCGGTTTAGTTTGGTTTGCTTACTTTCAACCATTCCATGGGTAAAAAAAATCTCCACTCGCCCGAGGCACCGGGCCTTGTAAAACGAGTGCTATGCGTGATCCTTGGGACGAAACCACAGATGCGTAAATGTGAAGCCTCCGGTTGGCGTTTCCACTCACTATCAAATATGGTGATGAGAGGAAGCCCAGTGGCCGCCAGTGGGCGAAGATGGGGCGAGATGGATTTTGGCCAACATTCTGATAATTTTCTCAACGATTAAACATTTGATCTCAATACAGTTTCCTGAACAGAGTTTCACTTATTTCACAATTATTTAACCAGGTAGGCAAGTTGAGAACAAGTTGTCATTTACAACTGCGACCTGGCCAAGATAAAGCAAAGCAGTGCGACCAAAAATAACAGTTACACATAAACAAACGTACAGTTCTGAACCGAGTGCACTAAGTTTTGTAGACTTCACACTTTGCCAAAGTGTTTTAAAAATCGCGTTGTTTGGAAGTGCAAGGGCGAATTGAGTTATTGCACATGCGCACTTCACATTCCCGGACGGAACTCCGCAAATACATGCTAGAACGCGCCAATGCTCGTGCTTGGCTCTGCCCACTATGATTAATTTGCTCCCATTGGAATGACACCAAAACGATTTTCTCTGTCACATACTCAGTCACAACACACGTGCCTGGCTGCAAAAGTGCATTGTGAGTGACGTCAGTAGCAGGCGCTCAGTTTTTGCACAGGCAGCAGCAGGCCAGCAGCAATTTCAGCAAATTAAAAATCATTGTTGGCTGACTGCAGCAGCAGTAGTATGCGTTCGACGAGACAAACCCAATGAATATAGTTGGTCACAAATGTTTGATCTTGAACAGAACTTACATCAATCAACATGTCTCAATCAAAATTGTACAGCCAGAAGTACAGAAAAGAGTGGGCATCTGTACCTGAATTTAAAGGGTGGCTGAAGCCAGTAATTGGGGATGATTGTCGGGCATACTGTGCGTACTGCAAATCAGATATGCTTGAAAAAATGTATGACATCAAAAAACATAGTGCTACAGCAAAGCATATAAATAAATCAAAACCGTACAACCCCACAACGCAGTCTACATTACCACAGTTGGTTAAAAAAGTGGATAACTGCAAAAGCGCAGAAGCTACTATGGCAATGGCCACTGCAGAGCATTGTTCGCTGCTAGCATGCGACCATTTAGGTATGGCTTGCAAAGCTGCCTTTTCAGATTCTGTGGCAGCAACAAACTTCCAAGTGCACAGAAATTATTAGGGGAGTACTGGCTCCTTATTATCTCAAAAGGGTAACATCAGATGTGGGGGATGAGAAGTTCAGTCTCCTTTTGGATGAGTCCACTGATGTCAGTGTCTCGAAATACCTGTGTGTGGTGATTCGGTATTTCAGTGCTAAAAAAAGAACAGTTGTGTCCATATTTCTCGGGCTGGTTGAATTGGAGGGCGGCGATGCCAGATCAATAGCACAGGCGGTAGTTGAGTTTCTTGAGAAGTGTAACCTTAAAAAAGAGAATCTTCTCATTGCCCAATTTGTTACTCATCCGCTGTGTGTGCCAGTCTTTACAATTGGCTGTCTGTGCAGCATACAAAGAAACCATCCCTGGGAGTGTTGAGTACTTAAATCAGGGAAACCTACAACTGGTTTTCCATTTCCCCAAAACGGCACGAGGCGTACAAAGCTGTGTATGCCACCATTAATTGTGGCCAGAAACCCCTGCAGATCACCAAAGTGTGTGCCACACGTTGGCTATCGATTGAGCCTGCGGTAACTCGTATATTGAGCCAGTGGGAAGAACTGAAACTCCACTTTGAGTTGACCAAGGCCAGTGAGCGTTGCTACATGGCGGATGTGCTCCACGCCATGTACAAGACCAACTATGTCTACCTGACATTCTTGAAATCAATCCTGTCTGATGTACAAGTTGCAGTGCAGTCATTTGAGGGAGAGCAAACAGATTCTGTCAAGCTTTTGGACAATCTGGTACGACTCTTAACATCAATTTGCAGCAGAGTAGTCAACCCTATGGCAAAAATTGATGTCCTGAAGGATGCCATTGATGGACATCTCAGTCCCTTCGGTACCTTTTCGAGAGCACGGTGTACCAACTCAGTCTTGCGCCAGAGGACAAAAAGGTAATTCGGAGACAGTGCATCAACTACATTGTTGCTTTAAGCAAGGAGCTGCAAGCAAGGCTCCCAGACAACCTAGAAAACTTGCGAAACATGGCCTTGTTCAGCGTTAAGGAAACGCTAAAGCACAATAAAGGCACCACTGAAATTATTAAAGTATCTGAGCTACTGGGATACCAGCCCCAAACAATTGATAAAATAGTTTCCCAATAGAGAAACATCCATCTGTTTAGGTGGGACTCAACTGAAAATACAGTCGAGATTTGGAGTGAAGTCAATAACTACACGGACTCTTCCGGGTCAAATCCATTTGAAGAACTGTGCAAAGCTGCACTCGCTGCCCTTTCCTTGCCACACTCAAATGCGGAGGTTGAACGGCTGTTCAGCCAAATGAGTGTGGTCAAGTCAAAGTTAAGAAGTAGAATGTCACTGCACATTCTCAAATCCATACTCCTGGTGCGGTATGGACTGAAGTGGCTGGTGATACCTGTTACCAGCATAAACTACCAAGTGAAGTTCTGCAGCAGTTTGGCACCACACAGCTTTAAGGCCACTCCATCCTCTACTGCCGGTTCCAGCTCTGTGACAATGCAGTTGCACAGTGAAGATGAAGAGGATTTCCTTGCCAATCTATGATTCATCATATTTACAGTACGTATGCAAGGAGTGGACTTTCTGGAACTGGCGGAGACACACAGCTGATGGTGGCAGTGTGTACTGCAGTGTGTGCGAAAACAGTGGCAATATCTCGAGGAAACCATTGAGCAGCTAGCCAGCCAAGCTGCACAACAACCTGGAGAGCTGGAGAGAGATGCCTAGCGCACAAATCATTATTTGAGTTAAGTTGCTTGTTCAATAAGATAGCATTTATACCTTATTAGCCTGTACCTGTAATTGTTGATCAGTTAGGTAGCATGTTAACTAACTACCAATACACTGCTTAAAACTATAATGTTCAGAATGTGTAGGTTTACTAGTTAAAAAGAAAATAAATAAAATGTAATTGTTCAATAATGTGTAATTGTTCAATAATTCAATGTGTTGTGTTTAAAAATAAAAATGTGATCATATAAAAATGTGTTGTGTTTATATTACTTTTACAAATAAAAATATATAATAAACAAACAAAACTAAACTAACAAATGTCAAATCCTATTTTTTGCCGAGATGGCCAGTCAATTTGAGTAACGTTATTGTGTATTCTACGTAATGACACAGTTTTACGTTATTACGTAATGACGTCATCCCAACATCATTTAGCAACTTTTAGCAACAAATCGACCTGCCTCTAGCAACTTTCCCTGAAAATTTGTTGGCAACACTGGAAACGACAGGCTGTGGTCTAGGGTTAGTTCTAAAAAAATATTTGCCCTAACCTTAATAACCCTTATCCTAACCCAGGGTTTTCCAAACTCAGTCCTCGTGACACCAAGTGGTGCACATTTCATTAGCTACCCTAGCACAAGTGTGGGCCAGAGACAGGGAGAAACTAAGTCCTACCTGCCAGCCCCATTGCTCTTAAAAAAGATAATATATTCTAATGACGTTCTTCTCAATGTACTCTAAACTAATTTCCAGTATCCCCTTCTCTTATTCAACTGCACCTGCCATCTCTGCACCATCAACATCCCCACTTCTAAGTGCTTGTTTAGCCAGTACATCAACTGCCTCATTCCCCTCCACATGGGCTGGGACCCAAGTAAAGCTTATCTGTATTCCCATCTGTCTAATCCTGCCATGGGTTTGTAGCACCTCATCTGTGACATGACCTAAAGGACTGGAGACTCATTAACGCTGCACATGAATCAGAGCAAATAACTACTCTGTCTGGCTTGACTTTCTCCACCCACTGCAAGGTCAACAGTATGGCCATCAGCTATGCCGTAGATGGCTCCCGAGTGGCACAGTAGTCTAAAGCACTGCCTCTCTGTGCTAGAGGTGTCACTACAGACCCTGGTTCGATTCCAGGCTGTATCACAACCAGCCATGATTGGGAGTCCCATAGGGCGGTACACAATTGGCCCAGCGTCATCCAGTTTAGGGTTTGGCCAGGTTAGGCCATCATTGTAAGTCGCTCTGGATAAGAGCGTCTGCTAAATGACTTAAATGTAAATGTAAAATTGTAAAATAAGAATTTGTTCTTAACCGACTTGCCCAGTTAAATAAATATATATATTTTTAAATACAGCCAGATTATCTGTAATACATTTCCTGACTTCCACCCCAAATTCCTGCACTACAAATGCTGACCTAGTACATCCTGTCCTTGGATCTTTTGAACCATCTGTATAAATGGCCACAAAATCATGATACAAAGTATCATCTCTTAAACAAATCAGATGGATCAACACCCTCACTATCTTTCTGTAGTCTCTCCAACACTTCTAGATCAACTACTGGAGGCGGGAGTAGCCATGGTGGATTTACAGGAATAGCTACCGTTGGACTAAACTCCCTTCCATACAGTCCCATCTCCTTCACCTGGGTATTACCCACCCAACGTTTGTGTTCTGTCTTCGGTCATGTTCCAGCATGCCTGTAAAATCCCTTTTGTAGGATGAGACACCCCATGTCCCTGTAGGTTAACCCAATAATTAATTGCCAACTGCTGTCTCCTAATCTACAATGGCATGTCACCCATCTCCACCTGTAGTGCAGCCACTGGGGTGATTCAAATAACCAACTAATCATCAAGCTTTGCACATTTGAATCAGCTGTGTAGTGTTAAAGCAAAAACCAAAACGTGTACCCCTTGTGAAACGCTGTCCGAACTCTTACTTTAACCATTTTATATGTCAAGTTTAATGTCGTAGGGATATACCAAGGATCCCGAATAGAACAGACCCGTGTAAAACGAACTCGCCCATTTCTGTCTCTGATATTTCCCACATAAACTC
This sequence comes from Salvelinus sp. IW2-2015, assembly GCF_002910315.2. Lineage (NCBI taxonomy): Eukaryota > Metazoa > Chordata > Actinopteri > Salmoniformes > Salmonidae > Salvelinus > Salvelinus sp. IW2-2015. The sequence goes on along the minus strand of NC_036846.1, from coordinate 16,774,423 downwards.
CCATTTGCTTGTTAATTTGAGTTTTTATAAAGTCAGTTGATGTAAATGAAAAATGATTGTGGAGAGTTCGTAAACGTTAGCCAGATATGGTATGAAACAAATATAGCTATAATACATATACATATTTGACACGCTCACTGACACTGCACGAGGAAGTACAGTATCCATTCTGGGCGGACTCCAGCAGTCAGCTGCTTCTTTTCAGATCGAATGGGTTGAAAGCAAAGGTGAGCTCAAAGTACATTTTAGGATGTGTACTATACTAGCCTTTCGTGTTCACGGGAATGTTGTGTGCAAACAAGAAAATAGAATAGCAAGTCAGCTATACAGCCCAATCTGTGTTGTAGAAACGTTTCTCTTCTGCCTGGCTTGCTTACTTCAAAAGTTAGCTGGCTAACGTTAGGTAGCTGGCTAGCTAGGCTAATAGCCCCGCTACATTGCTTTGCCAGTCAGCTACATCTTATGACCTCTGTTCATAATGAGTAATTACAGGTAAAAAATACGTTATTCAGATGATTCAGGCAGGAGATAATTCTGCTAATACTATCTCACCGCATAAATCTGATCAAATGTGTAACGTTAGTAGACATCGTCACGTGATTAAAAAGTTAGCTAGCTGGCAAAAATAAGACTAGCAGCTGAAGGAAATATTAAGGCTTAAGTCAACACCCTGAATTGAACTGTAAAAGCTAAGTAAGTGGTCGTTACTGTAATTTCAATGAATGTCCATAGGCATTGCATCTTGTCTCATTTATAGATCCTCATGAGCATATTAGTTTATCATAACTCAAGGTTTAAATTCAGACATTGTTTGTAAAAAGTTGCGTTTTGTTAACAAACCCAAACACTATATAGCTTCTAAATATGCCTATGATCTAATCCATAGTTGCATCTACAAATTTGAGAATTGTCCAGCCCCGTTCCTCAGCTGTATTGCGAACCCGTTGTGCCAGGGCTGCGGGATTGAACAACGAATACATTTATTGTCTTTAGGGTTAGTTAGGTGTTTAGGTTAAAATACATTAACAGTAGTAAACATGGTTAGAGAACCGCCATCCAGAACCTTTCAAAATCTGCTATCTGTGTACTCTGCATTATTATCAAATCTGGTGGTGATTTTCAGATGGATATCGGAACAAACCGCACTGACTTCTACATTGGCCTCTCTCTTGCCATGAGCTCGAGCATCTTCATTGGAGGAAGCTTCATCCTTAAGAAGAAAGGTCTTTTGCGATTGTCCAGCAAGGGGTTTATGCGAGCAGGTATTACCACCATCATACATTAACTTAATCTTAACTTTAGCTACGTTGGGCCATTGAAAGTATGCTTACTGAATAAAACCTTAATAAACACTTGTATTATTAGTATAGTAGGCCCTATCTGTATGATCATACATTTTATTTGTATTTATTAGGTCAGGGGGGATATGCTTACCTCAAGGAATGGCTATGGTGGGCAGGACTAATATCAAGTAAGTGTAGAAAAATCTGTCACCTGATCACAATTGTTCTTTATTTTAAAATACCAATTTAGCATTACTGAACTTTAGCATATGGTACAGTAGGGTAAACCTTGTTGTAACAGTCCACATTGACCTTTCCCTGTTAACATTGTGGTCTTTGTTTTCAAAGAGAAAGGGAGGCTGTTGTGGGTTTGGTATTTTTGCTGGTAGTCTTTTGTGATGACGCAACGACCCACATTGTCGTATTGAAATCTTTGAAGTACATATTCTTCAGAAGATCACATTTGCACATGTAGGCTGAATGGGAGCATAGTTATCAAAACTCACCTCCCCTTACAATCACAGTATCATGTGCATCGTCCCATGTCATTGTTGCATACTAATGCTGGTTTCTGTGTTTCAGTGGGAGCTGGGGAAGCAGCTAACTTTGCCGCTTACGCTTTTGCCCCTGCCACATTGGTAACACCACTGGGAGCAATGAGTGTTCTTGTGAGGTAAATGGCTGATTACTGAACTTCAGCTTGTGCTTTGATCGGTACTAAGTTCCTCACACCTCATCCCATGAACTGTTAAGATAAGCGTGAGGTGACATTCTGTTTCAAAATGTAATAATCCATTTGCAAAGAGCTAGTTCTAGGATATTTTCCAAACACGTATTTGGGCCTAAAGACAGTCAGACCTTATTGCATGCCATTAAAATGAAGATCGCTACAGAAAAAAAATCTGTTCATTTTGACTAGACAAACTTATTTGCCTGCTTCCTGCAGTGCTGTGCTGTCCTCATACTTCCTGAATGAGCGGTTGAATGTTCACGGGAAGATGGGCTGCTTGCTGTGCATCCTGGGTTCCACTGTCATGGTCATCCATGCCCCTCAGGAGGAGGAGGTGGCCTCCCTTACTGCCATGGCTGAGAAGCTCCAAGACCCAGGTACTGTAACTGACATCATGGGTCCACATATGAGAAGCTCCAAGACCCAGGTAGTGTAACTGACATCATGGGTCCAGATATACACAAACACTTTCCTATAATATCATCTTGCATCCCAAATAACTACTCATTAAGTGATTTTAAGGTTAAAAAATATGTGCAGTGCCTTTAGGCCAATCCCCTTGAATGCACTGATAATGTTTTTGACCAAGTTGAGAAACGTATTACTTCAATCATACCAATGTCTCACACATTGACCTATGCTGAATCACTCAGCAGCTGTTCAGAGCCACTGATTCCAAAAAGCATTGGCTTGTTAATAAGTAAAAATGCAAGAATCTCACCTATTGTATCATGCTCTTACAATGTACTCATTCAAATGTTCCGACTGCGATGTCTCCCAGGATTCATAGTGTTCGCCGTGTCTGTCGTGGCGAGCAGCTTGATCCTCATCTTCCTGGTCGCCCCGCGCTACGGCCAGAAAAACGTGCTGGTTTACATCCTGATCTGCTCCGTGATTGGCTCCCTGTCAGTGTCCTGCGTCAAGGGCCTGGGCATCGGCATTAAGGAGCTGTTCGCTGGCACTGCTGTCCTAAAGGAACCCCTGTTCTGGTGTCTACTCATCTGCCTGGTGATCTGCGTCAGCATCCAGATCAGCTATCTCAATAAAGCCTTGGACATTTACAACACGTCCATTGTCACGCCCATCTATTACGTGTTCTTCACCACCTCTGTAATGGCATGTTCAGCTATCCTCTTCAAGGAGTGGCTGAGCATGAGCACGGACGGAGCTGTGGGGACAGTCAGTGGGTTCCTCACAATTATCTTGGGTATCTTCCTCCTTCATGCGTTTAAAGATCTCACATTCAGTTGGGACTCGCTGCCACTGTACCTGAGGAAGGGACCTCATGGATCCCCTTGGGGCCAGCAGGCCTACGTGGCCCTGCCCAGCCAGGAGAGCCAGGCAGAGGGGCCAGTGGAGGGGAAGCTGGCCAGAGAGGGGAACTCAAAGGGCAGCTACTCACCAGAGGGCTCAATGAGGAGGAACAATAGCTTTGTCACCACTTAGCACTTGGGATCAATTTAGTTTTTAATTCAGTATGATTGAAGCTCAATTCATGACTCTGAAAACAATGGGCAATTTTGAATTCCTTAATTGAATTTCAGCTAATTTCCTGAATCGAAAACTGAATTGACTCCAACCCTATTTAGCACGAAGGCCAAATGTTTAGAGATCAATTTCCCAATGCCAGTTTTACATTTCTGTTTATTTGATATTTAACCACCTGCGTAGACAAGTGGAAAACATGTTTACTAAATATTGTCTTACAATGCAATAGCCACTGTAAGGATAGTTTGCCTAATTATCATGCACTGCAATCCAGTGAGCACATTGCATTTCTATACTGGCAAATGTACAGTATGTCTAGAGATTAGCAAAGTCCAACAGAATTTTATTTTACTTCATGGTACACCTAAACCATTCAACTGGTTGAAAGTATTAGTCCTACAGGTTTCCCCTTAATCCGAAAGGTTTCTACTGTATAAAAAAAGCTGGTGTACATACACTTAATATCTAATAATGGACAGTGATAATTGAATGTATTGATTTTAGTTCAGATCCACTAGTTTTGATATGAACCGACTAGTGCCTTCTGTTTTTTACTGACTGAACTGTAACTTATTGATAGGCCTGTCTTATTCCTTTGTTTTAATGTTACTTTAAAAATGCAAGACCTACTGTGAGTCAAGGTAATGCAGCTTTTACCTTTTGTGTACTTGCTTCAATCATCTCTTTCAAAGTTAGTGATTGTTCAATATTCACAATCTGAGTGTGAAGTTACTGTAATGTAATACCTCAATTGAATTTATTGATCATGTATATGAACATCAGTATTAACTGAGGCACTTTCCTTGAAATAGCCTCTTTTGAAACACATTCCTACTACTGCATGTGCCAAACTTAATGTATTTCTTAATCATTGATTTATAACATACTGCTCATTCTTTTAGTATGTGAATAAACAACCTTTTATACAGCAAGACCCTAATACTTGGACCACACACTATTCAAAATGCCAATGACAAAGCAGGCAATAAGATTTTTGTTTATTGCATATATACAATGGAACACTTGTTTCAGCCATAGATCGTGCCCTTTTCCCAACAAGACATTGTTCGTACTCTGACTTGGTACTGAATGCAGTGAGTTTTTGTGGCTTTCCGACGCGGTGTCAAATTGAATGTCCCAGATTTTTGGCTCTTTGTTTCTGCCCCAGGACAACCTCTACAGCTGGGTAAGCTTGTCATAAAAGCATACTAATTAAGTTCTCCCATCTCAGTTTCCATATGATTGACATGCAACAGGCTCATTCAATGTACTACAGTTTCAGAAACACCAACAATATGAAGATATTAGCTAGCTACCAACCAGAATTGTTACTACTGCACTTAATCTCATGTCCCGCTAGGCGAGAGAGGACTTGGCTAGGTGACATGATACAAGGTGCAAAACCGAGGCACTTATCAAAACGACTTGTTTCTTCCCCACCTGGTTATTGGACAGTGTTCTCATTGCACCATATAGAAAGCTGGCATTGCTGTAAAACAACTTGATTGGCTGTTCAGCGTCTTGACAGTCTATCCAGTGGAGGTTGTTGCTAGACTATTCAGACATGGATTCTGAGAAGGAGCCCTTACTCCTCTGTGTTTGTTCGAGTCTGTTCAGGATGAATTGGCTTGTGTCAATGAAGCGCTCTACACAGTTCACAAAGCAGATCTCTGTCCGGGAGTCCAGCTTGGGCCCAGGTTTGTCCATGCATTTCTCCTGTAAGGAAACAGAGTAGACGGGTGCTCAATCATTGAGTGGAAGACATTGCATCGTGCATGAGTAATTTGTTCACATCTCAAACACTATTTTAGGCGAGTACCCTACATGTGGTTGATTGTGTAGGAGCTTCATTCAGGAGCGTCGTTATTGTAGCTCGTTAGCTTAATGCAGCAAACGTTTGCACTTAGCCACAAATACTGGCATTACAAGTTAGCTAGTACAATAAAGAAGCCTACATGTCCAATGTATCACTGGCAAACTATGTACATTTTTATGTGTACTTGATCGCCAGATGTTCAAGTAGCTAGCTACAGTAGCTCACCTAGCTAGCAAGTTGTCATTGCAGAAGCGTTTCTTACCCAACACACTTCAGTCATCTGATGGACCAACTGCTGAAACCTTTGTTTTTGGGACTCGATTTCGATGAATTGCTGAAGCTGAGGGTCTGCTGTGGCTCCTTGGTTTTCCATGTTCATGCACAAATCGCTTATAAATTAGACAGAAATGTACAATTATTTGATAATTGTAAACGATTGACTGCAGTTCCTGACCTTCACGTGTGTGAATCGGCTTGCGCATCACAGGAAACGGAAGAGTGCTGGACCAATCAGAAAGTGCGCCACTAAGAACAGTAAATTCCATTGGATGTGGGGACATGCTACAGTCACCAAAACATTTTGTTATCAAGCTTTATCGACTTTATCCATATTGTCATTATATGCAATATGTTTCTCTAAGATACCGAGGCTCAGACACTGGAAGGTAGGCTACTGTTCTTTCTCAATCATTTAATGAAAGAACATAGCTACATTTTCAGTTGATAAAGGGTATTTCTTCTTACTATACATTTCAGTGGCTAGACATAGAAAAGAAACATGAACTCTTACAGAAACAGATAGGCCTGTATGTATATATGTATGTATATATATATGATTGAATGCAGTTCACCAATGATAGTAATAAAATAAAACATACAAAATAAATAAGGGAAAACTTTTCATATCTAGCATGTTCTCAATAACCAACAGATACATTCATCAAATAATATTTTATTTCACTACTGAAGTTCATCATGGGAGTCCCATGTTCAACCATATAGCATCTCTCAGCTCTCCCATAGGATGGCTGATCCTTCTTTAACAGTTTTATCTACTTCTCCTAAAGCAGGTTCCTCAATGGCTGATGCACAGAATGAATGAGGCCCTGAGGGGATGAAGCCTTGAGTCTGCTCTGCGTGAGGAAGTGTATCTGCCAGAGGGATGAGTCTGCGAACTGTGTTTCAATCTCAGAATGTGGTGGTTGGATCTACTGGAGCTCATAGAGCAAGTCCTGAACAGTCACCGACAGCTCCTGAAAGGTGGGTCTCTCGTCCGCCTTCTGCCAGTCAATGCAAGAGGAGAGACAAGACATGAGGGTGAGGTAAACTGTTTTAGATTAGAAGCTGTCAAGCTGACATGTCCATTCCACTGACATTTATCTTTGAACCCCACTCATCTAGCCTGATCCCTGAACTGTGCTGTTTTGCAAACTTGGTTTGACAATGACCATGAAATTTGGCAAGACAGAATATACAGATCTGGGACCAGGCATTATGCTGGCTACTTTATACTGTACGTACATCCAGCCAACAGCTGGTCATGATGGTGTAGACTCTGTCGTTGGCCAACTGGGGGCGATAGAGGCGATGGCCTCGGGACACCTGTTCCACTATCTCGTTGTTGTTTAACCGTTCGTAGGGAAGCCTCCCTAAGGTGTAGATCTCCCACATTAAGACCCCTATGGGGAGCAAGGTAACCTTGTCAATATTTATTAAATGATCAGCAGAGGAATAAATAGTTAGTGAATAAAGGCTAAATAGCTGTAGCCTGTTCCCAGATCTGTTCGCTCTCGCCAACTCATATGGCCATTGGTGTGACAACAACCATACCGAGTTGACAAGACAGCTCAAACAGACCTGGGACCTGGATCTGAGGTAAGATAGGAGGCCTATACAAACCATAAGCCCAGATGTCTGACTTGCTGCTGAATTTACAGTAGAGCAGGACCTCAGGAGGAGACCAGCGCACTGGGAACTTGGAGCCTGCAGAGCTGGTGTACTCATCATCCAGGACATACCTGAAATGACAGGGAGAGTTGTCAACTTGTCATGAAAGTAGCTCGAATTACATAATATTGCTGTAAGAATCAACTATAGATTTGATTTATTTGTCAGGTATTTCTACAGTGTGTGCTTTTTTGTAAAAGTTGCCAGATTCAAGTACAACAATCACAGTCGTTTACCTCGACAGTCCAAAGTCAGTGACTTTAATGGTCCCATTGGTATCTACCAAGCAGTTTCTTGCAGCCTGAGAAAAAGAACAGAGTATGTGTTATTTGGGCCCAGTATTGTTTAGTATAGGATAGTAGTAGTACCATGTCAGGATCAGACCTGCTGTGTCTTTCAAATACGTGAGCTGCGCTTGATTTAGTTTGAACAATCAGTGTATAGTCCCAAAAGGGAGTCAGTGGAATAGTCCCAAAAGTGGAAATGGCAGAATCCAAGCTATTTGACTTATAAGTATGTGATGGAAATGTTTATCATGTGAAGAGACAGCCTTGAAAATGTTAATCTTGTCTTAGTGTCGTAAATAATCCTTGGTTCCTGCCTGTGCTTGGTAAAGATATGAGGGGAGGGGCGACATGACCTCCTCCTTAGGACCATCTGGCAGAACTCCCAGAATATGCTCTATAAGTTAAGATAGGAGACGGTGCCAGACACATGCCGGAACCAATCCTATGAACTATATCTATGCAACGTGTCTGTAACCAGTATATAAGGATCTAACAGGACTGCCCCAGGTAGAGCTCCTGATCGACATGTGTACTTGGTGCATTGAGTTGGTTGGAACCTCTCCAGCGCGCTGATAATAAACAATGAATCATTTAAGATTGACTTCGAGTGTCCCTGTGTAGAATTTCCACAACAATTATAATATCTTACCAGATCTCTGTGGATGTACTGCTGAGCCTCCAGGTAGGCCATGCCCTCTGTGACGTCTTTACACATTTCCAGGAGCTGGACGGGGGATGGATGCTGCTTCAGCCCTTCCCGCAGATAGCTGAGTAGGCAGCCGTTGGAGAGGAACTCTGTGACAATGTAGATGGGCCTTTGTTTGGTGCACACGCCGTACAGCTGAACCAAGTTCTCGTGGCGGAGTTTCCTAGTTCAAGCGAAAAGAGACGAGATTAAGCATGTGTTGTATGCCTATGTAGGTTAAATTGAGGAACACTGTTGTCTAAGGTTGCAAAATTCCGAGAACTTTCAATAAATTCCCTGTTTTTTTTTCTGGGAGGATTCCCAGAATCAGGAGGGAATAAGCAGGAAATCCAGAATCTTCCGATCTGGGTTTTTGGAAAACCAGGGTATTTATTGAATTTTACAATTTGACTGCCCCACATGAGGAGAATTTCAGCAGGGGACAAGGTAGAGCTGTTACCATATATGACTCTAAATACTGTACCTCTTGTCCACAGGAGGTAGCTGGCATCTGAATTGGGGAGGACGGCCTCATGGTAATGACTGGAGCGGAATTAGTGGAATGCTATCAAATACATAAAAAACATGGTTTCCATGTGTTTGATGCCATTCCATGAACTCCGTTCCAGCCATTATTATGAGCCGTCCTCCTCTCAGCAGCCTCCAAAGCTCTGGATATATCTCTACCTATGGATCTAGTCCCTATGGCTCTAGTTACCTAGTCACTTTACCTCTACCTATATGTATGTGACAAATACGATTTGATTTACATCAGCACAAGTGCCTTAAGTGTAGCAGGTATGGTATTAGGAGCTAGGGGTTGAAATTGAGCATTAATTTAATACATTTCACCCCATAGTCCACTGACTGCACCCCTCTGAGATAGAAAGAGCTTTGCTTACATCATGACTTTGGCCTCCTCTATGAAGTCGTCTTCAGACATGGAGCCCTCCTTGATCATCTTGATGGCCACGTCATGCTGGCCCTGCCACTTCCCATACTTCACCACTCCAAACTGCCCGTTGCCCAGCTCCTTGATGAAGGTGAGGTGGCGTGGGTCAATCTCCCATACCCCTGGAGGACAAAACAACAAATTGAAGGAACACAACGTTTACTCATGTTAGCAATCAAGCTACAGATAGCATTTCTCAAAGTCACGTCATAAGGGTTTCTGTTACTGCACTAGTCTGGTCCCATATTGTATGTGCCACGACCAACTTTTCTATTGTTGTCAAGTGGTACAGCTACATATCTTCAGCCTGACAACACAGACAGAGAGGAGTTGGCCAGAACACAAACAGACCGGACCACCAGGCTACAGTATATACATAATACTCTCTCAATAGAAATGTATTGAAAGAACACACTCACCGTAACCAAGCCCTGCTGTGGAAGGGGCATTTTTTGCACGACTTGACACAATGTATTTCAGTCTGCTGACCATACCTGGAATGGGACATGATGGACAATATATCTTAAATGCTGTATTTCATCATGATGAACCTGCACTGTTACACAGATGCATATGAAGTGATGTGTTGGGGTAGGGTTGCACATTTCCGGTTAGTTTCCCAAAATGTCCTGTTTTTCCAGAAATCTCGGTTGGAAAATTCCTGGAATCAGGAGGGAATAAGAAGGAAATCTGGAACCCTCCAACCAGGATTTCTGGAAAACCTGGGAATTTTAGGAGAGTTACTGGAATTTTGAAAACCATAGTTGGTGTTAGTTGTACCTGCTGCATTGTGCTGGTGGTAGTTAATGAGGTCTGGGATGCTGCTGAAATTGTGCTTCTCTGCCAAGTAGAACTGGCCTTGTTGGGTGGTGCAGATGTTGTAGTGTCTGCAGTTACCCGCAGTCTCCCTAATGGGAACAGTGAGTAGTGTTTGGTTTGGTTTGAGTTAGGAGGGTTATGTTTGGTGTGAGTGAGGAGAGTTATGTTTGGTTTGAGTGAGGAGAGTTACTAGGTTGTGTTAAAGGGATAGGAATTTAAAGGGACACAACACTCCAAAATCAAAGTTTGTCAGATGCTTTTAGACCTCAAAAGTAGCCTAATACCATTGAATCTACATCCCACGCCCTTGGTTGTGTAGATCTAGTTATATGCCTCAACCCCAAATGAATGTAAAAGATAAGCACTGCAAACCTAGAAATTACATAGTTCTTATCTCTTTTGTAAAATGTTTTTATTGTGGTGTGTAGCTGGATCTTTGATATTGGAGTGTAATGTCCCTTTAATAGTTTTGTTTATTTTCATGGGCTGTGAATCTGAAAGTAACAACAAGATGCTCTGTTCACAGACACATTGATTGCATCCAAAATGGCACCCTATTCCCTATATCTTGCAAATTCAAGCGTGGACCTCGAAGCTAGTTCCACTGCTTTAAAAAAAAAGATTCCCCATAAATCGGGGATTGATTTAGACCTGGGACCAATGTTCCCTCTAAGCTGCGTGCGGGCGCGCAGCTCCCTTCGGACTGCCACGCAGAAGAAACATAAACCTGCGCAGAGAAGCACGAGATTGAACTTTACTCAACCTTCTAGAGTTTTCCCCTTTTTCCCCTTCTATCAACGTTTTGCTCTACTGTGAGAATTGTGCTCAAATCAATGTAATATTAGCCACTTTCAATGTCACATACCCAAACAAAATGAACTATGCAAGACTTAACTAACTGTTTAAGAGATTTTCTTGTAGGCAGAGCGCATTGGAGTAGGATTCAATTGCATTGACAGGCACAACTCAGGCCTGTATTCTACACAGACCACTGCACCATAACCAATCAGAGCTGCAGTAGGCCTATATGCAAATACCCATTGCCATATGGATCTGTGCCATTCACTTTGAACTGGACTGTGTTTACAGCGTGAGCAGTCAAGAGTAGATGCGCTTGTTTTGAGATCAAAGCCAGAGCTGCATGTAGCCACCTGTGCACATTTCTTCATATTCTTTGCTAGTAAGTGAGTTATTAGCCGGGTTATAGCTAATTTCTACTCAACAATGGGGGAGTAGTTGCTTCCTACAAGAGCACAAAATGTGTGCATTTCTAGCCATCTTTGAAAAGCAAGTCAGGCCAATAGCTTTTTTTATGTCTTAAAGGGGCAGTGTTGTATTTTGGGGCAGTGTTGTATTTTGAGACAGGCTTGAATAAGCTAAGTAGCCAATAGGTTGAGGGTAGCATAATTTGTCTGATTCTCTGTAATAATGGTATGGGAATAATAATGAATGCTATTTTGTAAAGTGGTTTCTTGCATCAAACAACAGACCATTTTCCATCACCTGTCTGAAGGACAAGATGATAAACAGGTTAATGTCAAGCCCTGCATGTTTTTTCAAAACTCTCATTTCCATTTATGGTCTGTGTTTGACATTGCATCCAATTCCTATGTAGTGCACTACTTTAGACCAGAGCCATATGGTCACCACACATTGCTGCTACTGTAGGCTGAATAACAGAACAGATATTTCCTGTTCAGATGTTATGGGATGCATTTTTCTCCATGTTTTTTTTAATGGTAGGCCACTCTGGTAGGCCTACATTATGATCAAATAGCCACAGAGCCTAGTTGGCCACAGTTAAAACTATAACTTAAAGCGGGTACAGCCTCAGTGTTCACAGCCTCAGTGCTCACAGTATATTACATTTGCTCAGTGCCAACATTTTTTTGAGGGAACATTGCCTGGGACACCAACAGTTTCAGGTAGAACATTTGAATACTCCTGCCATATATAGTGTGGTACTTTTGACCCAAGCCCTTTGAAAGGTTGTGCAGAAAGAATAATCCTGGTTTTGCATGGAGACATTTACATCTCTCTTCCTCTGCAGGCGGCTGTTTTCGCTTTCAATATCTACTGCTGAGCAGTTCTTCTTTTGACTTTCCATTTAGGGTCTGTGTTTGACATTGCATCCAATTCCTATGTAGTGCACTACTTTAGACCAGAGCCATATGGTCAAAAGTAGTGCACTACATAGAGAATTGTGTACCATTTTGGACACATTCACAGTTTTGACTAGTGGATAGGCCTACACACAGGATGCGTCCCAAATAGCACCCCCTGGGCTCTGGTCAAAAGTATTGGACCATAAAGGGAATAGTTTGCCATTTGGGACGCTGACAAAGTTAGCCATGCCCCGTCTGTCTGCCCTCGATAAACTCACCCGCCCTTGGTGAACACAGAAACGGTGTACTTCCCAGCTTTGCTTGAGTCTCGTACTAAGAAACCACCATCTTTGTTCTGGGAAAAGGAAAAAACAATAACCTCAATAGCAGAGGTATATACAAAGCAGAGGCAGTATTGCTTTGTGAATATCCCGTACCAATGTTCTGTCATTCTAAGTTATTTGACAGATGATGGTGCCCATAGCTAAAATTGGTGCCCATAGCTAAAATTGGTGCCCATAGCTAATGGTATAAGGACCACAGATCAAAGGACCACAATGGAAATAACTTTTGTGTTATTCTCAATGATTTTAAATGCAGTGCATCCACTTGTGTTGCTGGTGTAAGCAAAGGAGAGGAACAGTGGTATGTCAACTGATACTGTATGTTACATATGTTTTGTTTTTTCATTGAGATTACCTCTGTCTTCAACAGATTCTCTGCCTGGCTACGGTTCATGCTCTTGCAGTACCAGCTGGGAAAAAGAAAAGGTGAAATGTGCATGTTATAAACCACTATGGTTAACCTGACCTCATAGCAACGGATATTAAAGCAGGTCACATGAGGCAGTATTCTTCTGAATCGTGTTAATTAGGCACTAAACAGAAGAAAACGGATTGAAACAGGGAGGGACTACCTTGATTCATCCAATAAGAAATGCAAATTGTCGCATCCAGTTGCAAAACGTTTTGAAACGTTTTCTGTTGCGTGCCCCACTGAACACGGCCCTGCAGGGATTTAATGTGTTCGGAAGGTGTGGTGACTTGGTACCTCATTATTTTTGGTTCCCACAGGATTAGAGAGGTGTAGGGTTTCATTTGTAATCCTATCATTGTAATGCAATGTTTAATAGTCAATGTTTTGTAGCAAGAGAATTCCATACTCACTCAAACTTTTCCAGTTCATTTCCAGCCTCCACAACGTAATTACTGGGAATGTATCCCTCCTTGCTGCAAAGGAAGGCCACACACAATCTCCTGATAAGTCAATGTACATTTAGTATGTTAAAGACACAGGGTGACGTTTTCATGCTGCACAACAGTTCACATCTGTGAAAAACATACCTTAGAACTCAAAATTTTAATCTAGCTGTGTGATTCAATTTAACACTTTTCCTCAACAATATGCATTATAAAAACATGATTATTTAACTGAGTTTAGTAATCTCAGCAATGCAATAACACACATTTCTGAAGAAAAGTATCAAATTAAATCACACTGCCAGATTAAAATGAGTTTTACTGTGTTTTGCATCATCACTATTTTGCATCATGAAAATGTCGCCCATAATGTATGAAAGGGATATGATTGTTATTCTTACTGCATGTTAAAACAACACACATATCATGAAAACAGTTTAAATGCACCTGTGACTTTAAGATACCAATGTACCTTAACCTTGGTATACTGATCATATCACCAGTCCTCATCTCTATTCTTGGAAGCGTGTCATTGTTTTGTTACAGGGCCAAGGGTCGGTCAGGGCTTTTTTAATGTTTTTTTCTAGTGCTTTCTTGTTGATAGGTGTTATGTTTAAAATCGAGGGGCGGCGGACTATGTATTTTGTAAATAACAGCTGGTGCACGATATCTAAGGAAGTCTCAAGGTTTTGCTCGCCTGAGTTAGTGTGGCCTACAGCTTATCATGAGGTACTCTATCTACTGAGAGAGTTTTCATCTGTATTTTTCGTAGCTGTCTACATACCACCACATACTGAGACTGGCACCAAGACTGCACTCAATGAGCTGTATTCCGCCATAAGCAAACAGGAAAATGCTCATCCAGAGGCGGTGCTCCTAGTGACCGGGGACTTTAATGTAGGGAAACTTAAATCGGTCTCACCAAATTTCTATCAGCATGTTAAATGTGCAACAAGAGGGAAAAAACTCTGGACTACCTTTACTCCACACACAGAGACGCATACTAAGCTCTCCCTCGCCCTCCAATTGGCAAATCTGACCATAATTCTATCCTCCTGATTCCTGCTTACAAGCAAAAATTAAAGCAGGAAGCACCAGTGACTCGATCAATTAAAAAGTGGTCAGATGAAGCAGATGCTAAGCTACAGGACTGTTTTGCTAGCAGAGACTGGAATATGTTCCGGGATTCCCCCGATGGCATTGAGGAGTACACAAAATCAGTCATTGGCTTCATCAATAAGTGCATCGATGACGTCGTCCCCACAGTGACCGTACATACATACCCCAACCAGAAGCCATGGATTACAGGCAACATCCGCACTGAGCTAAAGGCTAGAGCTTCCGCTTTCAAGGAGCGGGACTCTAACCCGGAAGCTTATAAGAAATCCCGCTATGCCCTCCGACGAACCATCAAAAGCGTCAATACAGGACTAAGATCGAATCGTGCTACACCGGCTCTGGCGCTTGTCGGATGTGGCAGGGCTTGCAAACCATTACAGACTACAAAGGGAAGCACAGCCGGGCGAAGGGTCGGTCAGGGCTTTTTTAATGTATTTTTCTTGTGCTTTCTTGTTGATAGGTGTTATGTTTTAGAAGTGTTCTTCCAGCAAACACACAGCCCAGCAGGTAACATTCAACATCATAATGGTATCATTTCCAGGTTGTAAACTGGTTACATTTTACTGGTTGCTAAAAGACTTGTTCCTTTAAAAACAGTGTACAACCTGAACAACTTCACATAATATTGTCATAATGATTGCAACCAAGTTTTGCCCACTGGGAGGCGAGTGCACAAAACGTTAAGACCATCTGCTCTTTCTAGGTAAAAGCTATGATCCCTTAATGATGTCACTTGTTAAATCCACTTCAATCAGTGTAGATGAAGGGAGGAGACAGGTTAAAGAAGGATGCTTAAGCCTTGAGACAATGGATTGTGTGTGTGTGTTCCATTCAGAGGGTAAATAGGCAAGACAAAAGATTTAAGTGCCTTTGAACGAGGTATGGTAGTAGGTACCAGGCACCAATTTGTGTCAAGAACTGCAAGACTGCTGGGTTTTTCACACTCAACAGTTTCCCGTGTGTATCAAGAATTACCCATCACCCAAAGGACATCCAGCCAACTTGACACAACTGTGGGAAGCATAGGAGTCAACATGGACCTTGTAGAGTACATGCCCAGTCAAATTAAGGCTGTTCTGAGAGCAAAAGTTGGGCGTTGCAACTCAATATTAGGAAGGTGTTCCTAATGTTTGGTATACTCAGTGTATGCCAATCACTAGCAGTTACTCAATTAGCCCATGTCAGCAAAAAAAAAAAAAATATTGGTAAATTAGTCTAGTTAGTCTAGCCAGCTATTGAAACAGGGGCCCTGACCTCCAGGGGCCCCCATTGATTTTGTTAGTCACTCTCACTCAGATATCATATTAGCATGGCGTGAGTCAAGGAAAAGTGTGTAGAATTGCAGGAAATTAGCTTTCAAACTGCAACACTTTCTCCCCACCCCATGGCAAAATGTGTAGAATTGCAGGGAATATACTGTAAAACTGCAAAAAACATTGTTCTGTAAAGCAAAACTATTTGTTCACCTTCTTTTAATAAAATACCTTTTCTGGTAACAGATCCCTCTGTATGTATTAAATGTGAGTTCATGTGTAGTGGCTAATTGTATATCTAATAGGCTATGTGTTTGTAGATGGACTGAGGTGAATGAAGCTAAAGTGATAATGGCTGGGGCCATTTTTTCTTCTTTTTGCTGTTCTCCAAATAGCATTTTAAAATGAGCATAAATTGTATAGAAATGCAGAAAATGAGCTTCAACTTTCTTAAACAACCCTTCCTCCATCTGTCTCTTCTCGATTTCCTCTCTGCCTCTCTCACCCGTATTTGTCCCTGGCCCTCCACCAGTTGGAGTCAGACATCTCCAGAATTATGTACTCCTCATCCTTCCTCAGCTCCAGATCCTGGGGCGTGGAGGGTGTGTACTCGTACTCAGCGACCACCGTCATGCCTGTGGTGAGAGCAGGCTCCTCGGGAGGCTGCGGAGGTAAAGGCCTCAAAGGTTTCTCCTGAAAAATGGGATGGGAGACAACATTGATAAAGACGGGTGATACTGTATATCCTTCCTGTATCAATCAGAAGTAGAGATACTGTAACTGAATGCAAGAGTGGCGAGAACATGTAAGACAGACCTCTTCTGGCGTAGGTGGAAGGGGTTTTCTGGATTGCCTCCGAGACCCCTTTGAAACCCCTATAAGTGAAAGGGAGTGCTTCATGTTTTGTTCTCTGTGACTACAATTTATGCTTCTCTGCCATTACCTATAATACTTATTTCCTCAGTTACTTGTTTTCACTTCAAGCCTGCAGGTACAAGTTTTAAAAGGTTATATAAGTATGTCTCTCTATGTATCAACATTTATACTGATACAAAATGGCTGGTATTAGTCTGGGGCATTATGAGATGATTATAAGACATCATAGATGCATTATAGGACATCATAGATGCATTATAAAGACATCATAAATGCATTATAAGACATCATCATCATACATATCTTTCAATGCATCAGAGCCATATATTGAGATATATCTGAATATATGGTTCTGCGATGCATTATAACGGCATCATAGTGCATTATACCCGCAAGCTTTAAGTAAAATGTTCCCATTTACTTCCTAATTACATAAGCTGGTAGAGATCACATACTCTTTTTACTGCCAGTTTTATTGATGGCTTTCCCACCACATTACTGACCTACATTCTTGTTCTCCAGCACCCTGCAGCCCATAGCTTGTTTGACTTCCTGCTGGCAGCACTGCCACATGCCATCCATCCAGAAGCATGGGTGGTACTTCTGCATCAGGTCCTTGTTGAAACGCACCACTTAACATGGCGGCACAGAATGTGGGACGACATTTACATTGGATCAACACTGGCAATTTGCATAGACACCTAGATCTGACTAAACAATGGGACTGGTAGATTATGGGCCGTAAGGAAATGTTTATGGTATCTCATGTCTCCCTTTGTCTATTCTTCGTCGGACACTTTAGTGTTAGGTGTATGATAATGCTGCATACTGACCATGCTTCAGCTTGTGGATCCACTGCTTTCGGACCTCGTCGCTCTTGGCGAATATGTAAAGTGGGCCCTCATCGTAGATTATCTGTGGTAAATTGGGGGATAGAGAGAAACAGCTGTTTCTTCAGTTGGTGGGTAGTACCAGGTCAGGACGTACACATGAAAGCAATACAATAGTGTAGAAGTATCTATTTTATCACAACAATAGGGATGAAAACACTATTTTCTGAACCTGCTCTCAGATCTGTTTGTGCTATACAGCAAGCAATGACCATAGGTTACTGCTTTGGAGATAAATAAATGCCTGCTACATTAAGTTAGCTTATTGTGCTTCTGAGCCTTACTGCCACCCATCCCACAAACTCCTCCTTTAGGGGTATGCAAATATATTGGGTATTTCCTGTGTCTTTATTGCTGCTTAGTCACCATGTCTACTGTGGTGACACCTGCGCTGTTGTTGAAACCCTCAGTTCAGCTCGGTCTCCACTGTCAAGAGAGTCGTTTTCACTTCTTCTTATTGACTTTCAGCATGTTAACCATTTCTGCACTGCTGGGTAAATTTGTTTCTCTCTTGAGGTAGATTGACTTTCAGCATGTTAACCATCTCTGCACTGCTGGGTAAATTAGTTTCTCTTAGGTAGATGCAGTATATCCCTTTTCACCTCAAAGCTACCTGAATAGTCTCTATGGGCTTTTCACCCTGCATGCTTTTAGCCCAGGGCTAACTGGAACCTCAACTAAGACTGAGTGAAGTAAATGCCTGGAGAATAGTGTCAGAGAGTTAAAGGAGGCACAACACGTATGCTTCATTAAACATCTACAGTATCATCTGATGTCACTCAACTGGAGCAACAGTGATGGAGTGCATTCTCTTTTTACTGCCACACAGAATTATTGTAACAGGACACGAGAAGAAGAGAGAGTGAACTAAAACATCCACAGGTCTGATATCTGTGGTTGTGTTAATCTCATTGGTAAGAGCTACAGAATGTTAACTGATCTAGGACCAGCAGTAGCTCACCTGGAATGGGTACTGGCGCTCCGCGGGGGCACTGGGCTCCGGCTGTACTGTCCCCACACACTTGATCTTATCGATGCCCACGGTGCCTTTCAACCCCTTCTTTTTCTGCACAGAGGACAAGGATTACAGTGAGTGTGGGAACGGCAGGACTACTAGACTCAGACCTATTTAGATGACCAACAATACAGGTACTGCAGTATATTTGTGGGAGCATAGCGTAGTATGATAGAATTGTTATAGTATTAAACTACGCTTGGGTTATGGTCAATGTTTATAATGATAACATACAGTACATTAACCTGGTCCCAGATCAGCACAAACAGATCCAGGCTACGAGTACATACCCCTTTGTCCAGATCATAGTCGTAGTAGGCGATCTTGTCCTGTGTGAGGATGAACAGCCTCTCTTTGAAGTTTAAAGGGGAAGTCTTCTTCTTCTGCTGGGAGCGTTTTATAAAGATCTCTTCCAGGAGATTGTCTGACATGGTCTGATCAGATGTTATCCCCCTACCTGGAGAAAAGGCAAGTCAACTTAACAGCTACAGTCAGAGATGGAAGAAGGTATAAAATGTTTTGGTCCCATGCATTCAAGGCCTAATGGGGGATAAAGAGACCAGCAGCTTCAACCAGATCAAGTGCTGTAGCAAACCTTGCTAGTGACCGTAGCTACTGGAGGAAATGTGTAGTTGACTGTTCTCCATTGGATAAATCATGAACAACATCATTTGATTAATGGTGTACTGTACAGGTATTTACCTGAAACTCAGCTTATCACAAGTTTCCACAGTGCTTAACAGAGTAGGGTAACATTGCCCTCTAGACACTGCCCTAAGGTCAGTTTTACATTGTCATCCCTCATGGTTAAGGTTAGGATTTTGGGAAGGTAAAACTATAAGACTATAAGACCAACTTCCCCCAGGTCCTTAACCGACTAACTACTTACCTACTCTTCATGAACTCTGTGCTGTGTCACTACAGCATAGATCTAAAGCATAGATCTACAGCATAGATCTGAAAGCAGATAGAAACAGATGTGATCCGGGGCAGATATCAGTGTATATATATTAACCCCTGGTTTGCATGAGCGCTCCTGCCAATGTTTCCTGCTTTGTGGCACAACTGTTTCCTTTACCCACATCTTCCTGCTTCTCTACAGATGTAGGATCTTAATTTGATCCAGTTTGTTACAGCAGGAAAGTAATACTGCAGCAACAGGAAATGTGAATTATTATGTGGATTATAATTAATGGACATTTTTGTAGGAGTTGATACATTGATACATACAGGAAAATCAAGTCTGAAATTTCAAAGTGGAACCTCAAAAGGTTTTAAATGTCCTGCATTGCAGGAAAGTTCTCCAGCAACAGTGTGATCAAATTAAGATCCTACATCTGTAAGATGTTGCCAGAGAAGAAGGCTGACAATTTACATGTTCCTATCCAATTGTGTTTTTATCCGTTTCTTTGCGTTGTTTGTAACTTATTTATTTACTTATTTTGTACATAATGTTGCTGCTACCGTCTCTTATGACCGAAAATAACTTCTGAACATCAGAACAGCGATTACTCATCATGATCTGGCAGAATCCTTTTTTTCCTTTAACGACGAGCCCGACGTGAATGATATGCTGCTTTCCCGGGAACAGGCCCAGATCCCCGTCATTTGCGTGAAGAGAAGGCAGAGAAAAAGGGGCCGGCAGGATAGAACAGCGGCGTCTGGTAAGACAAGGGGCGGCGGACTATGTATTTTGTATATAACAGCTGGTGCACAATATCTAAGGAAGTCTCAAGGTTTTGCTTGCCTGAGTTAGTGTGGTCTACAGCTTATCATGAGGTACTCTATCTACTGAGAGAGTTTTCGTCTGTATTTTTTGTAGCTGTCTAAATACCACCACAGACTGAGACTGGCACTAAGACTGCACTCAATGAGCTGTATTCCGCCATAAGCAAACAGGAAAACGTTCATCCAGAGGTGGCGCTCCTAATGGCCAGGGATTTTAATGCAGGGAAACTTAAATCCATTTTACCTCATTTCTACCAGCATGTTAAATGTGCAACCAGAGGGAAAAAAACTCTAGACCACATTTACTCCACACACAGAGACGTGTATAAAGCTCTCCCTCGCCCTCCATTTGGCAAATCTGAC
The DNA here is from genome assembly GCF_002910315.2 of Salvelinus sp. IW2-2015. Taxonomy (NCBI): domain Eukaryota; kingdom Metazoa; phylum Chordata; class Actinopteri; order Salmoniformes; family Salmonidae; genus Salvelinus; species Salvelinus sp. IW2-2015. The sequence continues at coordinate 16,753,868 of NC_036846.1, read as the reverse complement.
CATAATTCTATCCTCCTGATTCCTGCTTACAAGCAAAAATTAAAGCAGGAAGCACCAGTGACTCGATCAATAAAAAAGTGGTCAGATGAAGCAGATACAGGACTGTTTTGCTAGCACAGACTGGAATATGTTCCGGGATTGCTCCAATGACATTGAGGAGTACACAAAATCAGTCATTGGCTTCATCAATAAGTGCTTCGATGATGTCGTCCCCACAGTGACCGTACATACATACCCCAACCAGAAGCCATTGATTACAGGCAACATTGGCACTGAGTTAGAGCTCCCGCTCTAACCCGGAAGCTTATAAGAAATCCTGCTATGCCCTCCGATGAACCATCAAACAGGCAAAGCGTCAATAGAGGCTTAGATCGAATCGTACTACACCGGCTCTGACGCTTGTCGGATGTGGCAGGGCTTGCAAACCATTACAGACTACAAAGGGAAGCACAGCCAAGAGCTGCCCAGTGACACGAGCCTACCAGACGAGCTAAACTACTTCTATGCTCGCGTCGAGGCAAATAACATTGAAACATGCATGAGAGCACCAGCTGTTCCGGAAGACTGTGTGATCACGCTCTCTGCAGCCGATGGGAGTAAGACCTTTAAACAGGTCAACATTCACAAGGCCGCAGGGCCAGACGGATTACCAGGACGTGTACTGCGAGCATGCGCTGACCAACTGGCAAGTGTCTTCACTGACATTTTCAACCTCTCCCTGTCTGAGTCTGTAATACCAACATGCTTAAAGCAGACCAGCATAGTCCCTGTGCCCAAGAACACTAAGGTAACCTGCCTAAATGACTACCGACCCGTAGCACTCTCGTCTGTAGCCATGAAGTGCTTTGAAAGGCTGGTCATGGCTCACATCAACACCGTCATCCCAGAAACCCTAGACCCAATTTGCATACCGCCCAACAGATCCACAGATGATGCAATCTTTATTGCACTCCACACTGCCCTTTTCCACCTAGACAAAAGGAAGACCTATGTGATAATGTTATTCATTGACTACAGCTCAGAGTTCAACACCATAGTGCCCTCAAAGCTCATCAATAAGCAAAGGACCCTGGGACTAAACACGTCCCTCTGCAACTGGATCCTGGACTTCCTGACGGGCCGCCCCCAGGTGGTAAGGGTGGGTAACAACACATCCGCCACGCTGATCCTCAACACAAGGGCCCCTCAGGGGTGTGTGCTCAGTCCCCTCCTGTACTCCCTGTTCACTCATGACTGCACGGCCAGGCACGACTCCAACACCATCATTAAGTTTGCTGATGACACAACAGTGGTAGGCCTGATCACCGACAACGACAAGACAGCCTATAGGGAGGAGGTCAGAGACCTGGCCGTGTGGTGCCAGGACAACAACAACCTCTTCCTCAACATGATCAAGACAAAGGAGATGATTGTGGACTACAGTAAAAAGAGGACCGAGCACGCCCCCATTCTCATCGACGGCGCTATAGTGGAGCAGGTTGAGAGCTTCAAGTTCCTTGGTGTTCACATCACCAACAAATTAACATGGTCCAAGCACACCAAGACAGTTGTGAAGAGGGCACGACAAAACCTATTCCCCCTCAGGAGACTGAAAAGATTTGGCATGGGTCCTCAGATCCTCAAAAGGTTCTACAGCTGCACCATCGAGAGCATCCTGACCAGTTGCATCACCGCCTGGTAAGGCAACTGCTCGGCCTCCGACCGCAAGGCACTACAGAGGGTAGTGCGTACTGCCCAGTACATCACTGGGGCAAAGCTTCCTGCCATCCAGGACCTTTATACCAGAGGAAGGTGGTGTCAGAGGAAGGCCCTAAAAATTGTCCAAGACTCCAGCCACCCAAGTCATAGACTGTTCTCTCTGCTACCGCACGGCAAGCGGTACCGGAGTGTCAAGTCTAGGTCCAAGAGGCTTCTAAACAGCTTCTAGCCCCAAGCCATAAGACTCCTGAACATTTAATCAAATGGCTGCCCAGACTATTTGCATTGCCCCCCCCCTCATTTACACTATTACACCGCTGCTACTCTCTCTTGTTATCATCTATGCATAGTCACTTTAATAACTCTACCTACATGTACATATTACCTCAATTACCTCGACTAACCGGTGCCCCCGCACATTGACTCTGTACCAGTATCCCCCTGTATATAGTCTCGCTATTATTAATTTACTGCTGCTCTTTATTTACCTGTTACTTTTATTTATTATTCTTATTTGTACTGCATTGTTGGTTAGGGGCTCATAAGTAAGCATTTCACTGTAAGATCTACACCTGTTATATTCTGCGCATGTGACATTTTATTTTATTTGTTTGTTCCATAACACATTGACCCTCTCTTTTACCCATTCGATGAAGGCATGACATTATCAGCTACCCCTCGCAAACCTTTCCCCACCTACAATCGTTGCCAATGCTTATGCTCTCATGTCTGATATTGTTAAAGGGAAAGTTCACAAAGGATTTGGGTTCATTGACTTACAGCTTAGCGTTAATATTGCTTAGTGCAAAATAATGTGTATCTCTGTTGGCATGCTGGCATACACTATCCCTTTTATTTGATGAATGTCCACAAACTCTATTTTTGGTAATGCAGTTCTATTGAAGTGACAATACTTTATTGAACTCATGAAATATGGGGAGAAATAGGTCCCTATTGTAGAAAACATAAGACACAGAGACAAAAGGATTCCTATGCTCTACTTTGTATCTACCACAAGAGAGGCTCATTGCACCTTTCTGGGTTAGTCAACCACACCACTGTCAACCTTCCACACAAAACAAGGCCTCTATTGATTCATTCCAGCATCAGACGGAAGGAAAGCAAGTTTGACAAATAGAGAGATAGCATCAGATATTTGTTAATTATCTGGGGATAAGGATAATGGCTCCACTATGGACATTGGGGTGGTGATGTCACCTCAGCTGATACCACAGGCCACAAATGTACAGAGTATGATCATCTGATAACATAAAGCATAAAAATGCCATTGTTCACCATGCAGAAGACCTGGGTCCAAATTCATACATATGTCAAATTCTTTGTATTTGAAGTACTCTAGATTTACTGGTATCTTGGGGTTTTCGGTACTATTCCATTGGATACACTGCAAACGTTGGCAAACTAAATCAAGCATACATATCAAGTATTCAATAGTATTTGATCTACTTGACCTTCCCTTTCATACAGGCCACAGAATCAACTACATAGTTATTTTTCTTTCAAATAACTGACTTAACCCCAAATGACTTAACCCCAATGAGGAATGATTTCAAAGTCCAAGCAACCATGTATAGTTCCCTGCCTGCATCATCAATACAACCTTCTAGTTCTCTTTTAACATAGGCAGTGTCCTAAAATGAACACAGCACTCAAAAAAGGAATAGTTCAATGTCACAGACATGTAACGACAGAACGTTTCTCACCAACTCCAACTCACCCATGTTCCTTATACCGTAGATATACTCAAAAGAGCTGAATCGTCAAGGTCCCTCTGCCTACTATCTCTATGATACAAGTTCACTCAGCTCAGCTCAGACTATTTTAAACACCCTCCTTCTCACTTCCTGGTTGCATCTGCTGCTGATACCCCCTCTCTTTTCACACCACTAGATAGTAGACACCCGAGTGTAATATATTTTTTCACACTAGCTAGCTGATTTTGATACTGTGCAGTATGTCAACAACAGTATTTTAATTTTGTGTAATGTTACAAATAATCCTCTTTGACACATAATCAAACCCCTTGCCTCTGCTGCAAGCTCATACTGTGCAGTCCACACAATATTTCAAACATAAGTTGTTTACATGCAGATATAAGCCTGGGTAAAACACTGACCTAAAGCTGCTAGGTAGAGCAAGTATACATTTGTCTCTTTAGTGGCTGCAGCTGTCCTATCAATCGTAATATCTTGTATTACAACAGTCGTGTTTAGTCTGTCAGCCACACAAGTGCTAGGGTTTTTTCTAAAGGGCTTGAGTCACTTGGGCTGACACAGTAGAATTTATAGGGAAGTTGCAACAGTGTTGCACTGCAATGCTAAAGAAAAAGAGACAATGTTGGAAAGTATCAGTGGCGCCACTGTGGTTCAACTGGTTACTGTTACATCCCCTCTTCCTCTCTTGACCCTGTCATAATACTACTAACACATAGTATAATACATACTACTAACAACATACCACCAAAGTATTTATTTGTTTGATACAAGCCTTAATGTGCGATAAACAAAATGCCAGGGACACAGCATCCAATCAATGACACTGAGGATGTGTCTCTTAAATCGACCAACCAATGGTGAAGAGGAATACAGACTTTGTGCACAGTAACATACATGGGTTCAGTATCATTTTATGGAGTACTTTGTTTTCTTTTCAATGACACACTCCCTTCCAATGAAAGTGTTGGTTTGTTGATAACAGGAACCTTGCAACAAATGCTCTCTGGATGTTTCCTGTCTGATAAGTGTGTGTGTGTCTTTACATGGAGAGGTTACTTTTGTGGTGACACACATACACACTCAGTGTGTGTCTGACCACAAAAGGAAACTCTCCATGTGAAGATATTTAGGCAGAAGGGTTCCTCACATCCTCAGATAATACAAGCAGGCCAAAACATACAAACAGATCTTGGCTTTACAGTCACCCCGCTATGCAGACGTCTTCTTGACCCATTTCCTTTAGTAGCTGGTATGTTACATTAAGGAAGAAAGTAGGGTTCCTACTTTCTTCCTTAATGTAACATACCAGCTACTAAAGGAAATGGGTCAAGAAGACGTCTGCATAGCGGGGTGACTGTTCTTTGTAGAAGCGAAGGCAGCTTTCGGCTTGCAATTTCTTTGCATCATTGTTTTAGGGATATTGCTGAAATTCCACAGACCAACATACACTGGGTGCACAAAACATGAAGAACACTTTCCTAATATTGAGCCTCAATTCGTCGGGGCAAGGTGTAGAAAGTGTTCCACAGGGATGCTGGCCCATGTTGACTCCAATACTTCCCACAGTTGTCTCAAGTTGGCTGAATGTCCTTTGGGTGGTGGACCATTCTTGATACACACGAGAAACTGTTGAGCGTGAAAAACCCAGCAACATTGCAGTTCTCGACACACACAAACGGGTGTGCCTGTCACCTATGACCTTACCAAGTTCAAAGGCAGTTAAATATTTTGTCTTGCCCATTACCCTCTGAATGCCACACATACACAATCCATGTCTCAATTGTCTTAAGGCTTAAAAACCGGTCTCCTCCCTTCATCTACACTGATTAAAGTGGATTTAACAAGTGACATCAATAAGGGATCATAGCTTTCACCTGGAATCACCTGGTCAGTCTATGTCATGGACAGATCAGGTGCTCCTTGTGTTTTGTACACTGTGTATGTTATCAAATTAATATGAAGTAATTAATGTTTAATATCCAGCTCAAACTCTCCACTGTGAAATGTAAACATAAGAGCATGGACAGTGGACACGTAACAACAAAGTTTAAGGATGAACATGATAGTGTTTGTTTTCTATTTCCAATCACTCCACTGCTATCTAATGTGCATTGTAACTCATTCATTGGCAAAATATTGTACATATTGCATTCAGGGCAATGTCTTTAATATGAAGAAGGGGAAAAAGTAACGACTACATGTTCTTTGATATGCATGTGGGCATCATCCACCCTCCAACATACAATGCATCCAAGACAGGCCTGGACAATGAATAAACATCTAATAGAGATACTTAGGAATGATACATGAATGATAGGCTGTAGTTTGTTTGGACATTTTCCATCACTAAGAGAACATTTTCATGAACAAGATATTTGATTTAACCATGTTGCTGCTTTGGTTACGATAGTGAAAGTCCAGAAACGTCAAGCTTGCTTCAATGTTGGAGCTCCCAATGTCCTCCCAATGTAATGGTAGCTTAATATCATTCATGCTTTACATTTCTCGTTGAAACCTCACCAAAAGTGAACAAATTGAGGACTCTTAATTCATTCCTAGATATCATGTAGTGGTAATGTCAACCTTCTGACTTTTCTTTTAATATATCTATTTAAACCTTTATTTACCCAGGTAAGTCTTTCAGAACAAACTCTCTTCTACAATGACCATCTGGTTCTCTCTCAGGTAATGAGGACCTGCATACTCAATAGAAGCCTATTTTTCAATGTAACGCATACAGTAATACATAGCCTGCATGTAACCTATAGAGCTTTCGTCTTTCCCCAGTAGATGGACCCCTACCATTTAGTTAGCAAATACCTCATCACTTACCTTAACTCTGACACTCAGCAACGCCTATAGACGGACCACTGTCTGCAGACTGTGATGTGGAGGGTTGACATGGACAAAGACCTCTGCTATGGCTGCTCTTATTCCATGTACTAACAGTGTGTGGCAGCAGGAGACTAAACCCCACCCTTTCAGAGGAATTGACTTCACGCAGTTCCCCTTTTGCTTCCTGCTCATTTTTATATTAGCTCTCTGAAGCAGAGTTTGTGTGAAGTCGAAGAGGGCCAACTAACCATTAACGCGCCAGTACCCGTAAAGTAGGCTAAGGAATTAGTTATTTACAGTAGCATTAGACTGTGTTCAAACTTGACTGCCTCCGTGAAATGATAACTTCCTTGAGGCCTTTATAGACCAATGATAAGAATGAAAACAGCTTGAGTATAGGCTTAGTGATGAATATGGAATGTATGTGTATACATTACGGTTACCATTTTGTCAGCAAGGACTTTTGCCTGTGTGTCATATAAATAGAGTGGTGCAAAATAGTGTATTTATGGTCATCTGCAATGAAATATATGTTTAGCCCTAATTTATCACATCACCTGCATGGAACCCAAAGGAACCTGATTTAAATTATGATTATTAAAGTATAATTTATCCGGTAATAATTTATAATTCTGAAACATTTGATGACTTCATGGATTCTCATATGATTAAGCATACACACCAGTAGCCTTGTCATTTTACTAATATATCGATATTCTTTAAAGCTTTGTACTGGAGGACTACTACTACTACTACTACTACTTGTGGTCAACTTGGTTCTATTCTACACTCATAAACACAAGGTGGCAGTGTTCAAAATTAGGACCCATTGGTATCCAATGTTCTTTATGAAAAAGTGCTTCCGGCGTCATCCTTCCTCTTTTCGTCTGGATCGGGTCGTCGCCATGGTATGGAACTCAATCACTAATAGACTTTAAAAAAAATATCAACTGTAATCTTCAAACTATACATTCACTTGTTACATTTGAAAGTACCCAATGTGTGAATGCAATGGTTAGGGACATGTATATCCCTTTATTCATGATTTTATCTGTATATCTCCCCCCAAAAGTTGCCTATATACAAAACTCGAGCGAATGGCTACGCTACGGTGATTGTATCGCTAACTACCTAGCTAGTTAATGAGTGACAGTCTCCTATTGAAATTGCCCTTATTACTGTGTTCTTGCCAAGGAATGGTGTTAACATTTTATAAATGCATCCTTGCCAAATACCTTTCAAAGTTGTAATCATAGCAAATGTATTATAACTACCAAGTAGTGCTGCCCAATGATGCGTGCTATCAAGGAGATCCTGTTGTGTAACGATAGAGCTAGCTGCTCACACAAGCCTTTGGCAAATGGATTGTTGGTAGAGTTGATTATACAACTTTTTGAGTCAACAACACTAAACGCATGTACATGTAGTCGTTGGAACAAAAAGGCAAAGGCTCTTGGCCTACCTGAGAAACGCTTAGCTAACTCCGTTCTCTTGTATCAGGGATCATCAACTAAATTCAGCTGCGCGACGATTTTCTTTCTTGAGCGGATGGTCAGAGGGTCAGAACATGATTACTAATAATTTGTCAACTGCAAATTGACCGCAAGAAGCTTAATATAATAAAACAGAATAATTTCAAACCTTTCTTACATTTGTATACGATCACATACTGTATGTCTCTGTTATGTGTGGGAATACTTTGGAACAGATTTCCAAAATTAAAATCACTTGGAGCGGATTTTCTGCTGTATATAAAATAATGTAGGGAAAAAGCTGCTTGTATTCAATACTTTCTAAATTAAAAGTATGAATTTCAGCACCCCGCGGAAGGACCGCAGTTACAAATATAGGTTCTGGTAAGCGTTTTCAGAATTTACATTTTTACACATATCGACTGCTGGTGACTCAATGTTGTTGAAAGGAAATCGCATGACCAGTTATCCAAACTCCACTCTGCCTCGATATGCGAAGGGAGTTGAGTGTTCCTCGGCTAGTAGCCCCCTAGGTTGAATGGTAGTGACCTGTTCTCATGCTGGATATTTACTGTGAAGCCCAGAGACTCAATTTGAATGAAGAGGTACTTTAAATGTACCAGATTGCAGCACTTTGTCAGTATACATTCTAAATCTGTGATTCAGGTGAACGTGCCGAAGACACGCAGGACCTACTGCAAGAAGTGCAAGAGACACCAGCTTCACAAAGTTACCCAGTACAAGAAGGGAAAGGATTCCCTCTACGCACAGGGTGAGTTTGTCTCAATATGAGCATTGGCAGATGTGGTGATGAACATATGACGCAGTATGGACTGCTAGGTGTTGCAAGTTAAATAATTGATGTACGATCTGTGTTTTAGGTAAGAGGAGATATGACAGAAAGCAGTCCGGTTACGGTGGACAGACCAAGCCTATTTTCCGCAAAAAGGTAAGCTTGCAAAGCTTTGTGTGTACTGGATATGTTACCAAAAGGTACCTTATATCAGTGGTATACTTCTCCTATCCTTGAGGAACCCAAACAGTACAGTTAAGTAGTCCTGGGGGTCTGGGGCAACATACAGTTGAAGTCGGAAGTTTACACACACTTAGCTTGGAGTCATTAAAACTCATTTTTCAACCACTTCACAAATTTCCTGTTAAACAAACTATAGTTTTGCCAAGTCGGTTAAGACATCTACGTTGTGCATGACACAAGTAATTTTTCCAACAATTGTTTACAGACAGATTATTTCACTTATAATTCACTGTATCACAATTCCAGTGGGTCAGAAGTTTACATACACTAAGTTGACTGTGCCATTAAACAGCTTGGAAAATTCCAGAAAATTATGTCATGGCTTTAGAAGCTTCTGATAGGCTAATTGACATCATTTCAGTCAACTGCAGGTGTACCTGTGGATGTATTTCAAGGCCTACTTTCAAACTCAATGCCTCTGCTTAACATCATGGGAAAATCAAAAGAAATCAGCCAAGACCTGAGGAAATATATTTTGTAGACCTCCACAAGTTTGGTTCATCCTTGGGAGCAATTTCCAAACGCCTGAAGCTACCACGTTCATCTGTACAAACAATAGTTCGCAAGTATAAACACCATGGGACCATGTAGCCATCATACCGCTCAGGAAGGAGACGTGTTCTGTCTCCTAGAGATTGACATACTTTCCTGCGAAAAGTGCAAATCAATCCCAGAACAACAGCAAAGGACCTTGTGAAGATGCTGGAGGAAACGGATACAAAAGTATCTATATCCACAGTAAAATGAGTCCTATATCGACATAACCTGAAAGGCCGCTCAGCAAGGAAGAAGCCACTGCTCCAAAACCGCCATAAAAAAGCCAGACTACTGTTTGCAACTGCACATGGGGACAAAGATCGTACTTTTTGGAGAAATGTCCTCTGGTTTGATGAAACAAAAATAGAACTGTTTGGCCATAATGACCATCGTTATGTTTGGAGGAAAAAGGGGGAGGCTTGCAAGCCAATTAACACCATCCCAACCGTGAAGCACGGGGGTGGCAGCATCATGTTGTGGGGATGCTTTGCTGCAGGAGGGACTGGTGCACTTGACAAAAGATGGCATCATGAGGTAGGACAATTATGTGGATATATTGAAGCAACATCTCAAGACATCAATCAGGAAGTTAAAGTTTGGTCACAAATGGGTCTTCCAAATGGACAATGACCCCAAGCATACTTACAAAGTTGTGGTAAAAGGGCTTAAGGACAACAGTCAAGGTTTTGGAGTGGCCATCACAAAGCCCTGGCCTCAATCTTATAGAAAATTTGTGAGCAGAACCTGAAAAAGCGTGTGCGAGCAAAGAGGCCTACAAACTTGACTCAGTTACACCAGCTCTGTCAGGAGGAATGGGCCAACATTCACCCAACTTATTGTGGGAAGCTTGTGGAAGGCTACCTGAAATGTTTGACCCAAGTTAAACAATTTAAAGGCAATGCTACCAAATACTAATTGAGTGTATATAAACTTCTGACCCACTGGGAATGTGATGAAAGCTGATATAAATCATTCTCTACTATTCTGACATTTCACATTTTTAATAGAAAGTGGTGATCCTAACTGACCTAAAACAGGGATTAAATGTCAAGAATTGTGAAAAACGGAGTTTAAATGTATTTGGCTAAGGTGTATGTAAACTTCCGACTTCAACTGTACATGTACTGTTGATTACTCAAGGAAAGGAGTTGAACCACTGATATACCTTACAAATGTGTACTATTTGTGCAGGTCATTGTCAGCGAGGCTTGGCCTGTAGTGGCTTTGTCCTTTCCTAAGGTGTCTGTTAGAGAAAACTGAGATGGTTTGAGGCCCTGCTGTGTCTCTTCCATGGCAAGGTTATAGGTAAACCTCAGACAACTTGATTATTAATGAACACTTTATTTCTCCTTTACTTCGGCACCTACATATAATACAGTATTGACAATATTTTTACACTCCAGAAAATGAAAAGGTGTTGGGGGTAGAATTTTGAGCTCTGAAATTGAGAAACGCTGGCAACGCTGTGATTATCCACCATTTTCCCAAATTTTGCACTCAACGCCCTCTCATGGATTTGAAAGGAATGGGTGGTAACTTCCTCTAGCCATTTAATGCATGAAGGGGAGTGAACGAGAACACACTTCAGGAGAGGGGTAGATCATCAGAATGCCGCTGCCTTGTGTCATGTGTGCATGGATCCTGGACTGTGGTAACATTGTATTCTCTCCTCAGGCCAAGACCACCAAGAAGATCGTGTTAAGGCTGGAGTGTGTGGAGCCCAACTGCAGGGCCAAGAGAATGGTGCCCATCAAGAGATGCAAGCACTTTGAGCTGGGAGGTGACAAGAAGAGAAAGGTAAGCACAAACTCTAGCCAAGTAGTGCAACACAGATGTTCCTGGCCCATGTTTATTCTGCATGTGGGATGGGTTGTGTATTTGTTCCACAGCCATGAAAAGCAATGTGTGTATGCACAGTAAATGTGGGAAAAGTCAAGGGGTCTGAATACTTTCTGAATGTACTGTACCAGGGTTATTCAACTCTTACCCTACAAGGTCCAGAGCCTGCTGTTTTTTAGTGTTATCGTTGGTGACATTTGACAATGTTAAACTATCCTTGATACACCTCGGAGCTCTTCCACTTTAAATCGTTGCTCTATAGAACATTAGTCAATTACAAAAATGCATGCTTCCTCTGAACTCAGGGGTTATTAGACAGCCTGGAGAGGAATGGACAATAGCAGTCTGAAGGCCCTCTCTGGCCAAACATGTGCGGCTCTTGAATTGTTTGGATTTTAGATATGCCCTAATGAATGTTAACAAGTTCTATTAAGTTGTCAAATTGAAAGATGTGATTGGATTCAGAAGTGGTGTTTCGGATTTTTCGTTGTGGAAAGGTGAATAGTTTCAATATCTGAGCTGCCTTATAACCTTGTTTGTATTGTCTCCTTTCAGGGCCAGGTCATCCAGTTCTAGGCTGTGGGTCAATCTATTGGATGGACTTGTCGTTTTCCCCCCCAATAAATGTATTAAAATTTTACCGGATGTCTCATCTCTCCTTAACTGTACCTTGGTGGTAATTACAAGATGATGGCAATTACAGTTGGTGGATATGAAGATGTAATTGGCCATTCCAGAATTTACAACTTAACCTTTCCAAGAGTGGTTGAAGCACATCAGTATAAACACTAGCGGATAACCATGCCTGAATCATCTCCTCATGGGCTTAGTACAACAGTCTAACCCCATCAGAACCGAATGATGTATATAAACCCTAGAATGCTGACGCTATGTATCGGCCATTGAGAGGCTTTGAAGACACCGATCGGCCATATTGGCACTCCCTAGTAGGAGCAGTCCTCCATAGGAATGAATGGACTAATACAGTATTTCAATTAAATGTTTCAAGGACAATTGCATGTATTTAAGTATATTTGTTGTACGCTTACATTAATATCAAATTATACTATAAGGAATGTTTGTATACATTCTTGTTTAGGTCACATTTAAAAAAAATTAAATCTAATAAATGCATTTCTATAGCTTCCAAAATATTTTTACAACGGTGGGGTCCCATATCTAGTGTGTGTGCGTATATTGAAGTGATAAGAACCCAAAATGAGATTTTGGGATTAAAGCCCTTGTTCTACTTAGTCAGATGAACACATGGATACAATTTTTGCCTGTGTAGTTTGAAGGAAGTTTGCAGTAGTTTTGCCAGCCAATGCTAACTAGGGTAGTGCAAAGACAGCATTGAAAAGATTTAAAACAATCATTTCGATATGGTCAGACCTTGCCTGTGGAAATTTGGGGACAACCAGCGTCAAGTTTGACATATTGCATTATTTTATGGCTGGTTAAGACATTACCACACAAGGCAAAACATTCCATTACACCATATAGCCTACTTGTCAACAGTATGTTTACTATAATTTTCTAAAATTGACCAAATTAAATTGTAATTGCACACACATTGATGTCAGACATGCACCAACCCCAACACTTGCTGATGACTGGGATGTATGCAGGACAAGACACCCTCTTGACATAAGGGCATATATTCTGGTCATACACTTTGACACTTTCAAAAAGCATTTTCTTAGTCACAGGGTCAGTGTTTTCTACAAGTTATTTAAAATATGAAGAAAAAAACGACTAAAGAATTACGAAGGACTTCTTGCCAGGGAAAAAACATTTGAATAAATGTGGGTTTTGACACTTATGCAAGTGTCATAACCAGCCATAAAAATAATGTCACAACAGGTGTAAATATGGGTCATGACAATGTTATGATCCCATTTTGACAAGTTATGTCAGCTGTTATGACATTGACATGGTTATAACCCTGTGATAACGCTGGTTGAAGTGTTACCGTAAATTTAAGTAATGTTTTTCCAGCCCCATCCCGAAGTTTACCAAAAAAGTGGCAGGTTGATGGCTTTGGTTTTGTTTGAATTCCAGATTGCCCCTTTAATTAAATGTGAACATTTCCAAACATGATTGTACCAAAGTAACAGTTACTGCAAATCAGGAAAAATTGTTACAGTACTACTGATTTTTGATATCTGAACATTCTGGTGTCTGCCATCCAGCAAATCTCCTTTTTGTGACCAGAACAATTGGCATACAAAACATGAACAATTACTAACACATTCCACACTTAAAATAAAGATGAAAAATCCCTCTAATAATTCAAGGGAAGCACACCAACTAAATAACCTATTCTAAGGTTCATAAATCCTGTGCATTTCAATCAGGCCAGGGCCCATATGCTTGTCTGCTAGCTACACCATACTAAAGAACTGCTCACGTTGGGCATGTCCTTCCATAATTGCCATTGGGTGTTGAAGTCACACTTAAATGGGGGTGACAGTCAGCAGTGCTGTGCCAGAAGGGTTGACCACCACCACAAGTTTACTGAGTAGGGTCTGGACCCCCAGCTCCTTGTAGCTGGGCAGGACCTGGGTGACATTACACTGGGGGTGGCAGATCTTCCAACTAGGCAGCGTGGCCAGGGTGAGGGGGAAGCCTCGGGGACCACCGATCTCCTGCTTGTTCATCACTGCCAGAGCCAACCGGCCACCAGACAGGTGTCTTTCCCACACCTCGAAACTGTCCACCTGTCAATCAACAGTCAGGTTAGTTTCAACAGCCTGATTTCAGATTATAAACTGGGTGGTTCGAGCCCTGAATACTGATTGGCTGAAAGCCGTGGTATATCAGACCGTATACCACGGGTATGACAAAACATTTATTTTTACTGCTCTAATTGCATTGGTAACCAGTCTATAATAGCAATAAGGCACCTCAGGGGTTTGTGATATACGGCCAATATACCATGGCTAAGGGCTGTTCTTATGCACGACGCAATGCGGAGTACATTTAAACTCAGTTTTTCACAATTCCTGACATTTAATCCTAGTAAAAATTCCCTGTCTTAAGTCAGTTAGGATCACCACTTTATTTTAAGAATGTGAAATGTCAGAATAATAGTAGAGAGAATGATTTATTTCAGCTTTCATCACATTCCCAGTGTGTCAGAAGTTTACATACACTCAATTGGTATTTGGTAGCATTTCCTTTAAATTGTTTAACGTGGGTCAATGTTTCAGGTCGCCTTCCACAAGCTTCCCACAATAAGTTGTGTGAATTTTGGCCCATTCCTCCTGACAGAGCTGGGGTAACTAAGTCAGGTTTGTAGGCCTTGCTCACACACATTTTATATAGGATTGAGGTCAGGGCTTTGTGATGGCCACTCCAATACCTTGACCTTGTTGTCCTTAGGCTATTTTGCCACAACTTTGTAAGTATGCTTGGGGTCATTGTCCATTTGGAAGACCCATTTGCGACCAAGCTTTAACTTCCTGACTGATGTCTTGAGATGTTGCTTCAATATATCCACATCATTTTCCTCCCTAATGATGCCATCTATTTTGTGAAGTGCATCAGTCCCTCCTGCAGCAAAGCATCCCCACAACATGATGCTGCCACCCTCGTGCTTCACGGTTGGGATAGTGTTCTTTGGCTTGCAAGCCTCCCGCTTTTTCCTCCAAACATAATGATGGTCATTACAGCCAAACAGTTATATTTTTGTTTCATCAGACCAGAGGACATTTCACCAAAAAGTGCAATCTTTGTCCCCATGTGCGGTTGCAAACCATCTCCTGGCTTTTTTATGGCGGTTTTGGAGCAGTGGCTTCTTCCTTGCTGAGTGGCCTTTCAGGTTGTCGACATAGGACTCGTTTTACTGTGGATATAGATACTTTTGTACCCGTTTCCTCCAGCATCTTCACAAGGTCCTTTGCTGTTGTTCTGGGATTGATTTGCAGTTTTTGCACCAAAGTACATTCATCTCTAGGAGACAGAACGCGTCTCCTTCCTGGGCGGTATGACGGATGCGTGGTCCCATGGTGTTTATACTTGCGTACTATTATTTGTACAGATGATTGTGGTACCTTCAGGCATTTGGGAATTGCTCCCAAGGATGAACCAGACTTGTAGAGGTCTACAATTTTTTCCCTGGGGTCTTGGCTGATTTCTTTAGATTTTTCCCATTATGTCAAGCAAAGAGGCACTGAGTTTGAAGGTAGGCCTTGAGATACAAGTACACCTCCAATTGACTCAAATTATGTCAATTAGCCTATCAGAAGCTTCTAAATGACATAATTTTCTGGAGTTTTCCAAGCTGTTTAAAGGCACAGTCAACTTAGTGTATGTAAACTTCTGACCCACTGGAATTGTGATACAGTGAACTAAGTGAAATAATCTGTTTGTAAACAATTGTTGGAAAAATTACTTGTGTCATGCACAAAGTAGAGGTCCTAACCGACTTCGCCACGTGACTGTTGTGTTGCTAAACAACCAACCCGTCTATATGTGTTACCGGCATCGGTGGTGTTGATTATTGGGGGAAAGTAAATATTTTATGTGGCTACAGATGAACGCCATATGGTTTCGGAGTTGGCAATTTATAGTGAATGCATGATGTTAGATGTCATTTCTTTGGTGTTTCAGGCTTTTTGAGTTTGATTAGGCCCTGTGATAGTGTAGCTGCATAAGGGTATTTGACCATTATTACACTGAACAAAAATTTAAAACAACAATTTCAAAGATTTTAATGTGTTACAGTTCACATAAAGGAAATCAGTCAATTGAAATAAATAAATTGGGCCCTAATCTGGATTTCACATGACTGGGAATACAAATATGCATCGGTTGGTCACAATTACCCTTAAAAAAAAAAAAAAAAAGTCAGTATCTGGTGTGACCACCATTTGTCTCATGCAGCGCGACATCTTCACATAGAGTTGATCAGGCTGTTGATTGTGGCCTGTGGAATGTTGTCCTACTGCTCTTCAATGGCTGTGCGAAGTTGCTGGATAATGGTGGAAACTGGAACACGCTGTCGTACACGTCAAACCAAAGCATCCCAAAGATGCTCAATTGGTGACATGTCTGGTGAGTATGCAGGCCATTTCCAGCTTCTAGGAATTGTGTACAAAGCCTTGCAACATGGGGCTGTACATTATGCTGAAACATGAGGTGATGGCAGCAGATGAAATGACACGACAATGGTTCTCAGGATCTCGTCATGGTTTCTCTATGCATTCAAATTGCTATTGATAATTGTCTGTAGTTTATGTCTGCCCATACTATAACCCCACTGCCACCATGGGGCACTCTGTTCACAACATTGACATCAGCAAACTGCTCTCCCACACAATGCCATACACGCTGTCTGCCATCTGCTCAGTACAGTTGAAACAGAGATTAATCCGTGAAGAGCACACTACTCCAGCGTGCCAGTGGCCATCAAAGGTGAGCATTTGCCCACATAGTCGCTTACGATGCCAAACTGCAGTCAGGTCAAGACCTTGGTGAGGACAACGAGCACGCAGATGAGCTACCCTGAGACTGTTTGACAGTTTGTGCAAAACCCAGTTTCATCAGCTGTCCGGGTGGCTGGTCTCAGACAATCTCCCAGGTGAAGAAGCCGGATGTGGAGGTCCTGGGCTGGTGTGGTTACACATGGTATGCGGTTGTGAGGCCGGTTGGATGTACTGCCAAATTCTCTAAAAAGATGTTGGAGGAGGCTTATGGTAGGGAAATGAACATGCAATTCTCTGGCAACAGCTCTGGTGGACATTCCTGTAGTCAGCCAAATGCAGCCTCCCTCAAAACTTTAGATATCGGTGGCATTGTGTTGTGTGACAAAACTGCACATTTTAGAGTGGCCTTTTATTGTCCCCTGCACAAGGTGCACCTGTGTAATGATAATTTTTTAATCAGCTTACTGATATGCCACACCTGTCAGGTGGATGGATCTTGGCAAAGGAGAAATGCTCATTAACAGGGATGTAAACATATTTGGGCACAACATTTTAGACAAATAAGCTTTTTGTACTTATGGACAATTTCTGGGATCTTTTATTTCACCTCATGAAACATGGAACCAACACTTTACATGTTGCGTTTATATTTTGGTTCAGTGTTGTATTGAAATGTATTAGCACCGAGTAGTCACATTTAAAGTAGGATTTGGTACTGCACAACAGAAGTAGCATATGCCCTGTTTGTTTTATGTGTGGCGGTAATTCTATTCTCCATTGTGCATTACCATGAAATATCCCCAGTGAGTGACAGAGTAGAGGTGTACTACCTTGGCTGTGCGATAGCCCTGCCTGCCCAGTGGGTCCTGACTGATGTCGATGATCCTTGTGTTCTGCAGCAGCTGCTTGGACCGGGGGCAGATGTCTCTCAGGTCATTGGACATCAGCAGAGGGGCGGCCATGATGGCCCACAATGCCATCTGAGACTCCTGTTGGGCGTGACTCAGGCCAAAGTTTCCAATCACCAGCTGAGGAAGGAACACCATCAATGTCAATCAGACATACTATTCAGACAAAGTACATGGGTTATGGCAGGAACAGCTGGTGTGAGTAAGATGAAAAGTTGATGATTAATCATTACTCAGACCAGTGAAACAGTAAAACTAAATGCCATCAACTGAGTAGCAGGATTCGATTGGTCAATTCAGGAAGTTCACTTAAACATTCCCCATAGAAAACAATGGGATGAATTGGCCCCAACTCCTTATCCATAGCAAAAAGTGGAACCGCCACAGTACCATGTCAGGGTCATTCCAGCCCCCAGGCCCAGCCGCTGGGACAATGGCGTCCTGATGGTCGGCAGTCCAGTCCAAGATGGTCTTCACACTGTCCCAGGAGTCATKCACATCCGCAAAGTTGCGCCAGTGGTTACAGACCTTCCGTATGGCAGCATAGTCTGGCTGTGAGTACATCATTGACATGGTGGGACACATTAATCAATGCAAAATGAATCATGAATGAATCCTCCTGACTAACATTAAATCAATTCAGTTTCTGGTATATTTAGCATTTTCATTAGCCAACGAACGGAAGGAATAAAGGCATTTACCACCTCGCCTCTTTTCCTACCTGATGGTACGGCCACTCATACAGTGGCCACTCACATGAGTACAGGATACTTCTCCCAGTTTGGTTCAGTGCTATTGACATGTTTGTGTAACCTGGGGAAAAAAAGGTCACACACAGCCGTAATTATAAGGTTTCGGGTGTTACCAATCAATCACTCTCTATTCAATTCATGAAACGTAACTTAATCTGAAAGTCTTTTGAGCTGTTGAATTAGTCATTTTGTAGCATGACATTTAATATATAAATCACCTTCTCCCAGTAAAGTCCACTTCATGTAGCACCCATCAAATTTGAGCAGATCCACACCCCAATCAGCAAAGGTCTGAGCGTCGATGTCGTAGTATCCCAGGCTCCCTGGAAAGCCTCCACATGTAAAGGTTCCCAAATCAGCATAGATCCCCAACTTGAGACCCTTGGAATGAACCTGTATAACCAATCACAAATCATTTTACAATAAGGCTTTTAGAAAAGGTTTGTCCTGTAGGCCAAAATCCATGAACAAAGTGGACCCTCACAGTTGAAACCAGTAGATGGTGATGTTGTATTACCAAACCACATTTTCATGGCACTTCAGAGGGTTTTGAAACCTTTGGTCATTTAGCACCATGGTAATAGCAATATTCCCTTTCTGTTTGCTCATAGTTATGTGTCACTCTTAGCAAAGTGGATGATCTAATTAGTAAACCACATAACATAATACAGTCCCATTGGGTAGGTTATCACTCGAGGAAGGACATGTTTCTGTTTGTTGTGTTAAAGTGACACAGAGTGTGTGATAGAAAAGCACTGGGAACTAGAAAAGCACTGGGAACTAGAAAACATTGGAGTTAGAGCTGACATAAGCAGTGCATCACCAACTGTATGTGGATAATATAAGTTGTCCCTCAACAACTGGTTCATGTTCAGTAGACATGAACCCAAAAGAAATGGCCCAAAAGTAAATGATTGTTTTAATTTTCCATTGCAAAACATTTTTCTACATGTGTGCCCTAAAGAGCATGACCTCTCTGTAGCCTATACACTCACATAGTCGGCCAGTTTCTTGATGCCTCTGGGGAACCGCTTCGGGTCTGCCTGAAGGCGTCCCTTGGCGTCACGTTGGTGGCTGGGCCAACAGTCATCGATGCAGACATACTCGTAGCCAGCCTCCTTCCAGCCTTCCATCACCATCACATCTGCCATCTGCATGTAGAGATTCTCACTAGCAGCACAGAGATCAGGGACAGACAGAGGAAACTATTAGCCAGTTCATATTGTCATATTAACTATGCTTCAATGTGTCAATGAAGTAACAGTGAACGTGTGAGGCCATTTATACCTGATGAATGTAGAACCACCCCACTAACATTAATGTTACCGCCTACAGTTACTCTACTTCCTGCTATGAGTTTGAATTGAGCCGTCATCAGAATGGTCTAAGCTAGTTTAGTGGTGTCAATTTGGGTGGGGATACTTTGTGGAACGTTCCAACAGGAATCTGTTGCAAAAACGTCGTAAATAACAAGGCTGCCAACAAACAACGCACACAGAGTTGTATAGCGGCAGAATAAGATACCGGGTAGTGCGTGGGCTATTTCATTAAGTTTTTCACTCCCAACGTTTATTCCGAAAAATGTCTGTCCTCACTCTGGTAGCCTGTGGACAAACATTAAGAATAAGCTACGTGGTGAGTTGATGCCTATTCAGCAGCTAGTTAGCTTGGTGAATTGATAATGCTACTTTGTATGCGTTGTTTGTTGGCATCCTTGTACTTACGAAGTTTTTGGAAAAGATTCCTGTTGGAACGTGCCACAAAATTATACCCATACTGTCAATTGTGTTTCCCTTGCCTTCAATGTTTGATTGAGTCTGGAACATTTAAATGTACGTGTAGAGTTGAGGGTGAAGCCAGATGTCATACCTGATGCAATTATTGGGGTCCGTGTCACAGTCGACATTGCACATGAATCTCTCCCAATGCAGCCAACCCATTGTAGGCTTGAGCGCGAGACCATTGTCCAGAGATCGAACTGGACTGATAAAAGCACCGATTGTAAATAGCACCAGAACTACAGCACCCATTTGAGTTACTGGTTTCATTTGACTAACGAATAATCTTCATCAACAATGTGTGAATTAAAAGCACGTCTATTTCCTGATAGTGACACAAACTGGGTCCGCCTTACCGGAAGATTGACTGCAACATGGACCAGTAATATCATGATGCGCTGGAAACTAGCCAATCACGTTGCACCCGTGTCTGGATATAAACAAGGAAGCGCACCTGTGTCAAGTGTTTGCTTGATGACATGGATTGTAATTCAACATTTTTGCCTGTAACTTGTGATGTGCACCTGGCCATAACTTCATAATCCTCTTTGCTACGTTTGAAAAGAATGAGCTACAGGTCTGGCTGTAGCTTTTTTTATACCATATTAGGAACTGTTTGAGTGTAGAATCTGGGGTGAGACACAAAATGGATCTAATCTACCCAACGACCAGATGCGGACAGAGGAGAGCACCAAGGGACTGGGACAAGTCTGAGTGCCAGCGATAGGCTGAGCAAAGTTTAAACCACGCTCAGCCTCTACTGTGATAGGCCAATGGATGGCTGTCATAGTATAATAACTGTGGTTTGCGCACATTCCAGAGTTCTCCGTGTTACCCTGCGCGGTGATACAGCGAACCCGTATATACGAAAATTGCATTTGCCATTTATTGCTTGCGTTAATTAAACATAATTAAAGAAAGTTAGCAGACCTTGCTTTTTATTTATCCTGATACCGGATTCGATTAACGCAGCGCTCACACTACACATGCCCTGCGTGCCTGGTAGTTGWTCTGCCATGATAACTACAAGTTTAGATAGCTGGCTAGACTAATTTACCAATCTGAAAATTGTTAGCTGACATGGCTAATTGAGTGACTGACATAAAAAGACAAATTGTTGATGCACAACCAAATTTTCAACTTCCACCTTGTGTATTCTACTATATTAACTGTCAACAGTCAATTGAAACCCCGACTGAGTCGCCCCCCCCCACAAAAAAAGGAGGCAGGGGGCCCTAAGCGACCACTTATGTCACTTATACCTGGAGCCGGTGTTGTGCCAAAAATCTCCTCCTGCCAAAATTCGTGGCAAGATAATGGCCAAGATAATCGCAGCAATGAAGAACGCGAATGGGGGGGAGAATTCTGTCAGGGGGGAGATTTTCTGCACAATACTGGCCCTGATGGGCTTGTTTGACATTGCATGCAATTGCTGACTGGCTGAGCTACAAAGAACCTTGCATCATGAATAAATACCTATTATTATTTGTAGATCAGTCAGTCAATTTACCCATGATGCATTGCGGTTTTAATCCTCTCGAACCGTCTCGAATACAGTCAATGTTTTACCCACCTCTCAAGCGCATTTTAACGAGATTATACATGTTCACACACCGTTGGCAACGTTAGAGAAGCAGCCATGCGTTGTCAATGACCTGACTATTCAGCAGCATTGAAATCAACAGAAAAAGCAAGTGTATCAGGTATGAAATAGGTGTCAAAAATTGGTATTTGACCTGTGTGTCAAGGCTCTTCAAATCTGGATATGGAGGCTATCCCTGTGTTGGCCTAATTGAGGTCCACATAAAATAGTATCACAACCACAACCACATGCACAGACACATGCACCAATTAAACATCTTACTATAATTTGTTTGACCAGGCCTATCCAATGATCAGAATGTTGCCACACCGAAAATACAACTTCTTGACTGGTGAACACCTGGCCCTTGATCATGACTCTCAGTTCCATTACATTACATATAAGAGTCATTGGACGAAGGGATCTTCTGTATGGTGGAGTTTTGTTAAGAGCTCCGACGCTCGGTCTGAACATTAACACGCGTCTCCTGCGGTACGGTTTTGGAAGCATAAGGACCTTATCTTTTATATCAGCAAGAAATAATTTTCCAAAAACAAAAGGTTAAATTGATACACATTTATAGGGTTAGGGTTCCCACATATTTCCATGTTACAGCGCTTGTTTACGGAAAACAGACAGAAGACAGAGTAGACTACCTGTGCTAATTAGCTATCTGCATCTTCGAACACCTGTGTCTAAATGGAAAACGGACGCCACAAACGTGTTGTCACTGAAAAATACTGTCGGCTGCAACTGTGTTAAAACCGGTTAAAACAGTCTACAGTAAGTGTGTATTTTGCATTTGTGAATTTATTTGTATGTGGTATGAACTTAAGTTTCTAGAACCGTACTGCAATTGAGAATCAATTTACGTTTAGGTGGAGAATTTGACTGTTCTGGCTTCCAGAGCCAATTTGCCTTTAAACAGAACATGTAAGGTCCTTGGACTATAAGGAGTGATGTTAGGTTCCTTTAGTCCATTATTGGGCTAGTGAACACCCAGCCTACACTGTAAACAAGCAAGGTAGAATTATTGAGATGGCATAACTCCAGACTATCATAATAATCCCTGTTGCTGTGCTGTCATGGGTCTAGAAAGCGAGCATCATAAAATGAACACAAAACCTGACCTTTGTGCAAATGTCAAGGGTGTGTATTTCAGCCTTGAACATCATCAGAGGCCTCACCAAGAGGGACAGGCCTGATACAAACAATTTATCACTCACTGTATTCACTATACTCACTGTATATCAGAGAGCCTGGGCAAAGAAGTGAAGGCTATAAATGACTCGTCCAACCTGAGAGATTGACCATCGATTTACTTGGTTACAAACTTACTTGGTTTCCTCACTATAAAAAGGATCTCGCTCCCAGCCACAGCAGTGATAGATTGTCAAATTTTTCTCAAACTGAACTCGTGTTTCCAGGCGATGTGTTCACACTCCTGTCCAGCGTTGGTGATCGGGCGGCCCACTAGAGCTGCTGCTTCTTGTTTTTAGCTGATAAGAGGGGAACTCGATGTGGTCGTCTGCTGCAATATCCCATCCGTAACAAGGATCGACGAGTTGTGCGTTGCGCACCACTGTTGTACTGCGCCGTTATTTGTCTGTTTGTGGCCTGCCTGTTAGCTTGCACGATTCTTGCCGTTCTCTTTCGACCTCTCTGATCAACAAGCTATTTTAGCCCGCAGGACTGCCGCTGACTGGTTGTTTTTTTGTTTGTCTCACCATTCTCTGTAAACCCTAGACACAGATGTGCGTGAAAAGCCCAGGAGGGCAGCTGCTTCTGAGATACTGGATGCAGCGCGCCTGGCACCGACGATCAATACACGCTTAAAGTCGCTTAGGTCACTCGTTTTGCCTTTTCTAATGTCCAATCGAACAGTAACTTTATATAGCAAGCCACGACCACAGGAGCTATCCATTTTCGTGAACAGCCTGGTGTTCCTAATAAACTGTCCAGTGAATGTATTATGCCCACCTGATAAGCCCCCTGCCCCCAAGACTAAACATACACAGCACATACAAAAGTAGGTGGACACCCCTTCAAATTAGTGGATTTTGCTATTTTATCCACAAACGTTGCTGACAGGTGTATAAAATCGAGCACACAGCATGCAATCTCCATAGACAAACATTGGCAGTAGAATGGCATTACTGAAGAGTTTAGTGACTTTCAACGTGGCACCGTACGAACAAGTCAGTTCGTCACGTTTCACAAAAATCGTCTGTCCTCGGTTGCAAAACTCACTACCGAGTTCCAAATTGCTTCTGGAAGCAACGTCTTGCCAAGAACTGTTTGTCGGGAGCTTCATGAAATGAGTTTCCATGGCCGAGCAGCCAAGCGTTGGCTGGAGTGGTGCACACAAGGCTGGAGTGGTGCACACAAGGCCAAGATCATCACGCGCAAAGCCAAGCGTTGGCTGGAGTGGTGTAAAGCTCACCGCCATTGGACTCTGGAGCAGTGGAAACGCGTTCTCTGGAGTGATGAATCATGCTTCACCATCTGACAGTCTGACGGACAAATCTGGGTTTGGAGGATGCCAGGAGAATGCTACCTGGTTCAATGCATCGTGCCAACGGTAAAGTTTGGTGGAGGAGGAATAATGGTCTGGGGCTGTTTTTCATGGTTCGGTCTAGGCCCCTTAGTTCCAGTGAAGGGAAATATTAACGCTACAACATACAATGACATTTTAGATGATTCTGTGCTTCCAAGTTTGTGGCTACAGTTTGGGGAAGGCCCTTCCCTGTTTTAGCATGACAATTCCCCCATGCACAAAGCGAGGTCCATACAGAAATGGTTTATCGAGATCGGTGTGGAAGAACTTGACTGACCTGCACAGAGCCCTGACCTCAACCCCATCTAACACCTTTGGGATGAATTGGAATGCCGACTGCGAGCCAGGCCTAATCCCCCAACATCAGTCCAACATCAGTCCACATACTTTTGGTAATTTAGTGTATATCAATGACCTATCAACTTTTTACCTCATGAAGTATGGCAAATGTAGTCAGATTGCATCTTTATAAGCACTTTAAGGGCTTCAGTGTGTCAATTTAGTTAATGTTTTAAAAAGTGTAGTATACCATTCATCCCTTTCACATATAAACTCAACTCAACCCTTTTTCAGGACCCTGTCTTTCAAAGATAATTCGTAAAAATCCAAATAACTTCACAGAGGTTTTAACACTGTTTCCAATTTTTATTTATATTATTTTTTATTTCACCTTTATTTAACCAGGTAGGCAATTTGAGAACAATTTCTCATTTACAATTGCGACCTGGCCAAGATAAAGCAAAGCAGTTCGACACATACAACAACACAGAGTTACACATGGAGTAAAACAAACATACAGTCAATAATACAGTAGAAAAATAGGTCTATATACAATGTGAGCAAATGAGGTGAGATAAGGGAGGTAAAGGCAAAAAAAGGCCATGGTGGCGAAGTAAATACAATATAGCAAGTAAAACACTGGAATGGTAGATTTGCAGTGGAAGAATGTGCAAAGTAGAAAGAGAAATAATTGGGTATAAAGAAGCAAAATAAATTAATAAATACAGTAGGGGAAGAGGTAGTTGTTTGGGCTAAATTATAAATGGACTATGTACAGGTGCAGTAATCTGTGAGCTGCTCTGACAGCCGCTGCTTAAAGCTAGTGAGGGAGATAAGTGTTTCCAGTTTCAGTTTGCAGTTCGTTCCAGTCATTGGCAGCAGAGAACTGGAAGGAGAGGAGGCCAAAGGAGGAATTGGCTTTGGGGGTGATCAGAGAGATATACCTGCTGGAGCGTGTGCTACAGGTGGGTGCTGCTATGGTGACCAGCGAGCTGAGATAAAGCGGGACTTTACCTAGCAGGGTCTTGTAGATGACCTGGAGCCAGTGGGTTTGGCGACGAGTATGAAGCGAGGGCCAGCCAACGAGAGCGTACAGGTCGCAGTGGTGGGTAGTATATGGGGCTTTGGTGACAAAACGGATGGCACTGTGATAGACTGCATCCAATTTATTGAGTAGGGTATTGGAGGCTATTTTTTAAATGACATTGCCGAGGTCGAGGATCAGTAGGATGGTCAGTTTTACGAGGGTATGTTTGGCAGCATGAGTGAAGGATGCTTTGTTGCGAAATAGGAAGCCAATTCTAGGTTTAACTTTGGATTGGAGATGTTTGATGTGAGTCTGGAAGGAGAGTTTACAGTCTAACCAGACACCTAGGTATTTGTAGTCGTCCACATAATCTAAGTAAGAAACGTCCAGAGTAGTGATGTTGGACGGGCGGGCAGGTGCAGGCAGCGATCGTTTGAAGAGCATGCATTTCGTTTTATTTGTATTTAAGAGCAGTTGGAGGCCATGGAAGGAGAGTTGTATGGCATTGAAGCTCGTCTAGAGGGTTGTTAACACAGTGTCCAAAGACGGGCCAGAAGTATATAGAATGGTGTCGTCTGCGTAGAGGTGGATCAGAGACTCACCAGCAGCAAGAGCAACATCATTGATGTATATAGAGAAGAGAGTCGGCCCAAGAATTGAACCCTGTGGCACCCCCATAGAGACTGCCAGAGGCCCGGACAACAGGCCCTCCGATTTGACACACTGAACTCTATCAGAGAAGTAGTTGGTGAACCAGGCGAGGCAATCATTTGAGAAYCCAKGGKTATRGAGTCTGCCGATGAGGATGTGGTGATTYWCAGAGTCYAAAGCCTTGGCCAYGTCAAWGAYTACYGCTGCACAGTATTGTTTCTTATCGATGGTGGTTAAGATATCGTTTAGGACCTTGAGCATGGCTGAGGTGCACCCATGACCAGCTCTGAAACCAGATTGCATAGCGGAGAAGGTGCGGGGGGATTCGAAATGGTCGGTAATCTGTTTGTTGACTTGGCTTTCGAAGACCTTAGAAAGGCAGGTTAGGATAGATATAGGTCTGTAGCAGTTTGGGTCAAGAGTGTCCCCCCCCTTTGAAGAGGGGGATGACCGCAGCTGCTTTCCAATCTTTGGGAATCTCAGACGATACGAAAGAGAGGTTGAACAGGCTAGTAGTTGGGGTTGCAACAATTGCGGCAGATCATTTTAGAAAGAAAGGGTCCAGATTGTCTAGCCCGGCTGATTTGTAGGGGTCCAGATTTTGCAGCTCTTTCAGAACATCAGCTGACTGGATTTGGGAGAAGGAGAAATGGGGAAGGCTTGGGCGAGTTGCTGTGGGGGGTGCAGTGCTGTTGACCGGGGTAGGGGTAGCCAGGTGGAAAGCATGGCCAGCCGTAGAAAAATGCTTATTAAAATTCTCAAATATAGTGGATTTATCGGTGGTGACAGAGTTTCCTATCCTCAGTGCAGTGGGCAGCTGGGAGGAGGTGTTTTTATTCTCCATAGACTTTACAGTGTCCCAGAACTTTTTTGAGTTTGTGTTGCAGGAAGCAAATTTCTGCTTGAAAAAGCTAGCCTTGGCTTTTTTAGCTGCCTGTGTATATTGGTTTCTAACTTCCCTGGAAAGTTGCATATCACGGGGGCTGTTCGATGCTAATGCAGAACGCCATAGGATGTTTTTGTGTTGGTTAAGGGCAGTCAGGTCTGGAGAGAACCAAGGGCTATATCTGTCCCTGGTTCTAAATTTCTTGAATGGGGCATGCTTATTTAAGATGGTGAGGAAGGCATTTTTCAAAAATAACCAGGCATCCTCTACTGACGGGATGAGGTCAATATCCTTCCAGGATACCCGGGCCAGGTTGATTAGAAAGGCCTGCTCGCTGAAGTGTCCCATGCTGTTCAATGAACCGTAAACAATTAATGAACATGCACCTGTGGCACGGTAGTTAAGACTTAACAGCTTACAGACGGTAGGCAATTAAGGTCACAGTTATGAAAACTAAGGACACTAAAGAGGCCTTTCTACTGACTCTGAAAAACACTAAAAGAAAGATGCCCAGGGTCCCTGCTCATCTGCATGAACGTGCCTTAGGCATGCTGACTGCAGATGTGGCCAGGGCAATAAATTGCAATGTCCGTACTGTGAGACGCCTAAGACAGCGCTACAGGGAGACAGGACAGACAGCTGATCGCCCTCGCAGTGGCAGACCACGTGTAACAACACCTGCACAGGATCGGTACATCCGAACATCACACTTGCGGGACAGATACAGGATGGCAACAACAACTGCCCGAGTTACACCAGGAACGCATAATCCCTCCGTCAGTGCTCAGACTGTCCGCAATAGGCTGAGAGAGGCTGGACTGAGGGCTTGTAGGCCTGTTGTAAGGCAGGTCCTCACCAGACATCACCGGCAACAACGTCGCCTATGGGCACAAACCTACCGTCGCTGGACCAGACAGGACTGGCAAAAAGTGCTCTTCATGACAAGTCGCGGTTTTTTGTCTCAGCAGGGGTGATGGTCGGATTTGCGTTTATCGTCGAGGAATGAGCGTGAACCTAGGCCTGTACTCTGGAGCAGGATCAATTTGGAGGTGGAGGGTCCGTCATGGTCTGTGGCGGTGTGTCACAGCATCATCGGACTGAGCTTGTAGTCATTGCCGGCAATCTCAACTCTGTGCGTTACAGGAAGACATCCTCCTCCCTCATGTGGTACCCACAATGCCACCAGCCATACTGATCGTTCTGTGCGTGATTTCCTGCAAGACAGGAATGTCAGTGTTCTGCCATGGCCAACGAAGAGCCCGGATCTCAATCCCATTGAGCACGTCTGGGACCTGTTGGATCAAGAGGTGAGGGCTAGGGCCATTCCCCCAGAAATGTCTGGGAATTTGCAGGTGCCTTGTGGAAGAGTGGGGTAACATCTCACTGGAAAATCTGGTGAAGTCAGTGAGGAGGAATGCAGCTGGTGCAGCTGGTGGCCACCCAGATACTGACTTGTTACTTTTGACCCCCCTTTGTTCAGGGACACATTATTCCATTTATGTTAGTCACATGTCTGTGGAACTTGTTCAGTTTATGTCTCAGTTGTTGAATCTTGTTATGTTCATACAAATATTTACACCATGTTAAAACTTCTTGAGAATACAGGGGGTGCTATTTTCCCATTAGCATAATTTGCTCTACAGATTAAACTGCCTCTTATTCAATAATTGCTCTTACTATATGCATATAAATAATACCATTGGAAAGAAAACAATCTCTAGTTTCTAAAACCGTTTCAATTTTGTCTCTGAGTGAATACAGAAGTCATTTGACAGCCACTTTCCATGAACCAGAAGAAAAAAGCAAGATGTGTAATGCCAGCTTCAACTCTCTGCCTATATATGGTCGTGCCCCCTATGACCCGAAACACACCTCATTGGCCTTCCTCTGGGTGTCAAGAGGACGTCAGAGGAAAAATATCTTGTTTATCTGGGACTGACGTGAAATGAGAGCTAATTCTTTGGCGTGACCGACAACTTCCGGTTCTGTAAATCGTGCGACTTGTAGCTGCGATTGTCTTCTGTTGTGCGGCCATTATGGATGAAAACTTATCTCCGTCCCGAAGTTTGTTTGATACATGTGACCAGATCATCGTAATGTATGTTTTTTTCAATATAGTTTAATCAGATTATTAGATTTTTTTCGGGAGTTTTGTGGTGTTCCGTTGTTGATTTTATTTACGTTTGAGAGATCCGTGCCACTCGACCAGTACCTGTGCTAAATGGAGTGGGAAAGGAACAATTCTGAACGGAACCAACGACTCATCTTGACAAAGGACACTTTGATCAACATTCTGATGAAAGATCAGCCATAGTAAGACCCAATTTACGATGTTATATCATATCTGTTGTGCATGTGAACTGGCCGTGGGCGCCTAGCCAATCTGCCTGGTATAGCTATGCTAATTTAGCGCTACATTTTGTTTTCGTTATAAAACATTTAATAAATCTGAAATATTGTTTGGATTCACCAGATGTTGGGCTTTCATATCTGTACGCTGTGTATTTTTCTGAAATGTTTTAAGATGAGTAATTCGTTATATGACGTTGGTCTCTGTAATTGTTCTGGCTGGGTCAGCACTATTTCAGATTGCAGCTGCAATGTAGAACTGTGATTTATACCTGAAAAATGCACATTTTCCCCCCAAAAAACTATGCTATACCATAAATATGTTATCAGACTGTCATCTTATGAAGTTGTTTCTTGGTTAGTGGCTATAATATTTTTATTTAGTCGAATTAGTGATAGCTACTGACGCAGGAAAAAACTATTGGGAGTAAAAAAATCGTGTCCTTTGCTAACACGTGGTTAGGCTATAGATTTACATATTGTGTCTTCCCTGTAAAACATTTTAAAAATCTGAAATGGTGGCTTTATTCACAAGACCTGTATCTTTCATCTGGTGTCTTGGACTTGTGATTTAATGATATTTAGATGCTACAAGTTACTTGTGACGCTATGCTAGCTATGCTACTCAGTGGGGGGGGGGTGCTACCGGATCAGGGTTGGTGACTCGTGAGAAGTTTGCTGAAAATAAACGCAGTTGACAGTGAGAGGATGTTTCTTTTTTTGCTGAGTTTATCTGTATATTGGTAAACAGCCACCAAAATACTTTAAAACTATTTCTTCACTCTTATTTACTTGTACATTTCTGGAGAGAACAGATTGTTAACAGTCCCACTTGATAAATGATACCCAGTATGATGAATTGATGGACACTTTCTAGGGCCAGACACTCTGGTCCTTGTAGGTGGGAACACACACACACATCACACGCACACATTGGCATTTCAATAGTCCTACTACTGAAAGCTCTGTTGAAACATCTATTTGCAAAACTTAAGCCCAAGCCCAGATAGTGAATCAAACAGTGGGGAGAGTAATTCCGTGAAACGTATGCACCTAATTATAATTTTACATTGGTCGCTGTTATGAAAATGGTTTTCAATAATGGCTTCCTCGTGATTACAATCTAAAATATTATTAATAATGATCTAGCAGAGCTACTATACCGCAATGACGACTTACAAGGCCTTGGTGAAGGGCCTTTCAGTATATTTGAAAAATAAAAATCGATTTTAATAGTGTAATCGATACATGATTCAGCTTGTAGTCCTTTAAAGAGTCTGAGAGTACACAAAGCCTGACCTTCACTCTGACTATGATTGCCGTTCGCAGCACTGTACTGCATGCAAGGTTGCCATGACGAATCTCAACTTTGAAGAGCCTTGATGGATCTCATGCCCCCTGTAATAATTAGATAGACCTGCATATTATTGCTTTATTGCTGGAGTAGGAGCTGGTAAACGAATAGCCACAGCAGAATGCCAAGCAAAGAGTAGCGGCAGTATGTTTCCTACAGAAACAGGCTGCTGGCAGGCTGGTGGAGAGAGCAGCTCAAGGATCTTTGCAGACAGTCTTCCTGTTGTTTGTCTGAGCACAGTCACAAATCATCTGTCTGTCTGTGTAGGACTTGACTAGACAAGTAGATTCATGGATACCGGTAACACTGGATTTTATAGTCCTAGAACTAGGCTATCTCAGGGAGGTGGTATTTTTTACCTGGTGTGGCACAGAGGACATTCACTTCAAATAATTCAACACGATTAGCAACTACCTGATACCAATTTATACTGTGTGGCGCTTCTTTTAGTGTTTCACAAATGAAACAAAATTAATTACTTGGCAGTAAATATAACATTTTACCAGATTATACTTTTGTAAAAAAACAGGTAAACCAGTGGTACACACATAATACATAAACTGTCATTCACTTTTAAAGATAGCATATTTTGTATTATTTTCACAGATAAAATAATGTGAAAGGGAACAAAAAAAAGTTGATTTGTTCCAGGAGGCTTTGATGAGAGTCTTTGATGGGTCCTCTGTGTCATCCAGCTACTGCCATGCTACTTTACACCACTGGTCCTTCACGCTGAGTAAGCTGCGTCAGCAGTACCTTTGTGCTCACTGATGAGGTAAATAATATCCTCAGGGGATTTTTGATTAGAGAATTATTATTGTGTTGCCTGACAGAGAGGAGACGGCAGTCACACTGTATAATGCTCTGCCTCTCTATCACCTAACCTTGCCATATGGTACAAAGTAAGAGATTTTTACTAGGATAAAATGCCTTTTTTTTTTTTTTTACAGTTCACAGCACAGGTTGCTGCATCAGTGTGAGAGAGTACAGAAATGACCTTCTCATTCTGAGATAAAAACAGTGGTGGCCCCCAAATGCTGGATGAGACATTAAGCCTAGTTTACACACCAAGCTCCAAGGCACTTGTAACTCCCGAGGAAAAACCCAAGCTTTAGATTTCCTGATTTGTATAAGAATCATAAAGGAAAGTCATTTTACTGGCTCTCTGTTGCCAGGTTCGTTCCAACGACAGTATTGGATTTGATTTGGGATTTTGTATACCACATTTGTTTGTGGTTTAAAAGAAGTCCACAAATAATATAAAATAATTTGTGCTGTTTTGCATTGAGCCATTACTGCTGTAAAATGTGCTGAGATTTTCCTGGCATTATGACTGCACTGTTTCACCAACTATCAACCAGCAAATAGATTTCTTAGTATTGTGCAGCATTTCTTATTCTCCTTCCTCTGAGATAGAAAATATGTCACGATTCACAAACACGGTTCTTCTAAATCTTATCTACTTCCTAAACTAAACACAATGTGCAATATGGCTCTAGAAAACAAATCTGATAAGACGATCGGGTTATCAAATGATTTCATCTGGTCACTTAAGACGGTAAGATGAGCCAAAGGCAAGGGAAGAGAACACATGGGATCTCAATCCTATCAGTTTGGTTAAAATACCTTTTTAAATTTGGCATTGTCTGTTGCAATAGCCTTTGTAAATCAACACACTGGTTGTTAACTTGATAAGCTAGTGGAGAAGGAGTGAGTACATAAGTTGTTTCCTTTTTACCATTGCATTATTTACTATAGAACACAATAAATTATTATTAACAAATATATCCACAGCCATATACAGTGTATGTCTATAGACCTAGCTAAATGGCACTGGGTATATCCATATACAGTGTATGTCTATAGGCCTAGCTATATAGCACTGGGTATATCCATATACAATAGTGATCACTATGGAAACTAGACAAGTTAATATCCTTGAATCTATGTTCAGAGGATCCCATGGAAGCAGTGGGAGTGTTCCTCTGCCCAGGCATCGCTGACGCATGCCAGATCCTACAATGCCTGGAAAGGTATTTAACGTATCAGCTAACCACATCATATGCTATAGCAATCTGTCAGTCGATGACGTGGCACTCAACCATTGGTTGATGCATGCAACATCTGAGCAGGGGAACGCGACCAATATGTCCCCATGGCTGACATCAGAAAGATTTGGGGCGTGTTCATAGACTCATATCAGAGACTCATATCAGAGATATGAGTGTTCATATCAGTGTTCAGAGGCTCATATCTCCCCCACTAGCTTTAAGCACCAGCTGTCAGAGCAGCTCACAGATCACTGCACCTGTACATAGCCAATCTGTAAATAGCCCATCTAACTACCTCATCACCATATTGTTATTTATTTTATTTATTTTGCTCCTTTGCACCCCAGTACCGCTACGTGCACACTCATCTTCTGCACATCTATCACCCCAGTGTTTAATTTACCATACTGTAATAATTTCGCCACTATGGCCTATTTATTGCCTCACCCCCCTTATCCTACCTCATTTGCACACACTATATATAGACTTTCTCTATTGTATTATTGACTGTATGTTTGTTTATTCCATGTGTAACTCTGTGTTGTTGTTTGTGTCGCACTGCTTTGCTTTATCTCGGCCAGGTCGCAGTTGTAAATGAGAACTTGTTCTCAACTAGCCTACCTGGTTAAATAAAGGCACATTTTGTATTTTTTTCAAGTGTTCCTCTGCCCAGGCGTTGCTGACACATGCGAGATCCTACAAGGCCTGGATAGTTATTTTTAGGTATCAGCCAACCACATATGTTATAGCAATTGAGTGCCCAACGGCACAGTCGACGACGTGGCATGCAACCATTGGTTGATGCATGCAATGTCTGAGCAGGGGAATGCAACCTAGATTTTAATTCTTGTGGCATCCAGACATTGTCTGGTCTGAAATTTACATCATGCTAAAACGGGAAGGTTCAACCCATTATCATCTCTTGTTGCACTTGACTGGCAAGCATGGCGACGTGGGAATCATGTGGCAAAGGCAACATTTTATTAAAATTCGTTTTCAACCCAGTCAAAAATAATATATTTCTCATGTGCATGAAGGTGTTATAATAGGAATGCAAATTTTGGGGGGAAATTAGAGAAACTGATCCAAGTAGTGCCTAGTCCCTAGTAATCCCTCTTGCCTTTCGTTAAATACCTGCCATTGCCTGTTCAGTCTCTCTGTTACTGTCAGCAAAATGGGGATACTGTATGATGTTGAACACTGCCTCCATAATCCATATTACAACACCTTGTCTTTGAGTGGTAAAATATTATTTCCCAAGGGTTTTGTACAGTATGAAAACCTTTTACGAAAACAGAACAAGATCTGATGTTGTAATACACAATTTATTCTCTGTCCTTAGAGGGGAAAATAAAATATGCTCCTAATCATTTGTACGAAGTGAGAGTGGCTCATCTTTTATGAGTTTTGTGTAAAGCGCCAAACATGCTCAGGGGATTTTCAGCAGTATGAAACAAACAATACCAGTTTCGTATTTGCAACCAACAGTAAACCAGTAAGTTACTCTTTCCATGCGAGAAAATTAACAGGAAAATATATCAAACAATATGTAGCCCACAGGTTTTTGCTCCATCAATGAGCCTGGTAGCTAAAGCAGATAATCCATTTTCTCCACGTTTCTCATTAATGAAAATTCAAAGGCTGCCGCTTCAAGCCCTATCAACGATTGATTCAATCAAACAATGCTCTCAGGTACCTCTTGTTATTGTTGTCTATGAATACAAATATAAAAACATATTCATAAATGATTGAATTACTTTAAGTTCAAGTACTAGAATACGTCCTTGAATGTAGAGAAGAGTTTTATGTGTGGAACTCAGTCACACTTGCATTTTGTAGCCCATGCTCATCCAAAATCAAAATATAGGTGATGCAGGGAAAAAGTGATAACTTTTCCAACTCAGGAGCAGGGTTGAGTGCTTGACAAATAGCATTCATGGACCCATTTTCTGTATCTGCAACACATGTATTTGTTTAGATTATGAGCAATGGCAAGGCCCCAGACAAATTTGAGTTTGTACAGCACTTTTTATTTCCAGTAGTTAAGTTGACACGTTGCGGTGGTGTGTAGCGGGGGATGACTGGACTGGATGGGCAACCAGCAGCATTCAGTGCTCAACGCAGAGGGCAGACAGTAAATAATGGAGCATAGGAGCACCTCTAGAGCCTTGCCCTCCTGGGCCTCTTGCTCCACCAATTGGTGGGCCAGTCTACCCCTACAACACTCCTTCACCTCCACCCAAACACTCCACACACGAGGAGCTGTGAAGCAAGGCTTCTCTCCTTCAACGCAGAGTTAATAAAGAGAGATGGGGATTTTTAGGATGGAGGCCCCAGTGGAGACAAATGTTGTTGATGGTGATGATGATGTCGGGAGTTGGGGTCATCTAGGGTTGTGTGCATGTGGAGAGGAGATGGGGGGGGGGGGGGTGAATAAATGGTCCATGAGTTCAATTCAGCATGGTTCCAGTCGCAACTTCTCCTCCCCCCTCCTCACCCCACAGATCTTATAGGTTAGGTTGCCCTCCTCCTCCCACAGAATGACTTGCTCCCAGCTTCTCAGCAGGCCCTTGTTTCCAAGGCAACAAGATGTTGCTGTGTATCTGGGAGGTTGTTCTGGTCTAGACAAACATCATTATTTTGGTAACCACACATAAAAGAAGCAAAGGCTTGACAGACAAAATGTACGTTAAATTGTTAATAATAATAATAATAATAATTCATTTATAGAGCGCATTTCCCCTTAATGTTAAACAATAAGAACACATTTTACATATCCAGCTCTTGCATCCACTTGGACTCCAATCTCTTTTTGGGAGACATACACTATATATACAAAAGGATGTGGGCACCCCTTCAAATTAGTGGATTCGCCTATTTCAGCCACACCTGTTGCTGACCGGTGTATAAAATTGAGCACACAGCCATGCAATCTCCATAGACAAACATTGGCAGTAGAATGGCCTTACTGAAGAGCTCAGTGACTTTCAATGTGGCACTGTCATGGGATGCCATTTTTATAACAAGTCAGTTCGTCAAATTTCTGCGCCGCTAGAGCTGGGCTGATCAGCTCACAGAACGGGACCGCTGAAGTGCGTAGCGCGTAAAAATCTGTCTGTCCTTGGTTGCAACACTCACTACCGAGTTCCAAACTGCCTCTGGAAGCAACGTCAGCACAAGAACTGTTAGTCGGGAGATTCATGAAATGGGTTTCCATGGCCGCACACAAGCTGGCCGCCATTGGACTCTGGAGCAGTGGAAACATGTTTTTTGGAGTGATGAATAATGCGTCACCATCTGGTAGTCCGACGGATGAATCTGGGTTTGGCGGCTGCCAGGAGAATGCTACCTGCACCAATGCTTGGTGCCAACTGTAAAGTTTGGTGGAGTAGGAATGATGGTCTGGAGGTGTTTTTCATGGTTAACCCTAACCCTGCACAGAGCCCTGACCTCAACCCCATCGAACACCTTTGGGATGAATTGGAACACCGACTGTGAGCCAGGCCTAATCGCCCAACATCAGTGCCCAACCTCACTAATGCTCTTGTGGCTGAATGGAAGCAAGTCCCCTCAGCAATGTTCCAACATCTAGTGGAAAGCCATCTCAGAAGAGTGGAGGCTGTTATAGCAGCAAAGGGGGACCAATTCCATATTAATGCCCATGATTTTGGAATGAGATGTTCGACGAGCAGGTGTCCACATACTTTTGGTTATGTAGTGTATAAATAGCTGCAGTGTATATGAAGGAAAGAGGATCTTAGCAATGCTCTTTGTCAATTAGTTTGACACTCAAAAAGAAAACCACCAACTCGTAGTTGGCAGGGAACTTCTCCAAACTTCCTTTAACAGAAAAACAAAGCAGCAGTTCAAATGAAAAAAATGGAAAAATCAATCAAAACAAACCATTAACTCCAAAAGGAGTCCAGGAGCTTTGTTCCTCTCCAACACCTTGACCTTGCAGCAGTATTATTCTAGTTTTGTTGCTGACAAGAGCAGACAGCGTAGAAAGTGAGAAATGGTTTGCCTCGCCCAGACAGAAGGTAGTCTTCTAATTCCAGGACAAAGTGGTAAGAAAAATACCCCTCTAAGTTTGACTCTTTTACCTAAAATAACCCAGAATCACCCAAAGTTAGTCCATGGCACAATTTAAGATCAGCTCTCTAGATGCAGTATTTGGGTGAGAAAACACTAATTTGACTGTATCTTACCTAGATTAATGTGTGTCGCCTTCCCAGTTAAACTTATTCAGAATCCTATCTCAAACAAATAAAAACGGTGTTATAAAGTAGTTTCCACTGTGTTTGGGTGACATTTSTAAATTGACATTTGTTAATTGTATTGATTAAATACCCCTGAACAAGACAGTTTACCCACTGTTCCTAGGCCGCCATTGAAAATAGGAATTTGTTCTTAACTGACTTGCCAAGTTAAATAAAGGTAAAATAAAATGAATAAAAATAAAATGTGGCAAAGAGTAAAGAAATACCTTGAGACTAAACCCAGTGTGAGAGGATCCTCTTCCCTATTGCCTCGCCTATCACCTGTCCTTGGAAACAAGCATGAGGATGACGAGAATGGACAGGCTAACCTTAAGACGCTCATTATAATCCAGTGTGGCATTCGCAGGGATCCACATGATATTTAGCAGAGGGACTTTTACCTCCCCACCCCTTGCTAATTAGCATGGAGGAAGTTACCTTTTGATTCATTACAGGCCTCTGCTGTTGTTGCCCTGGTGAGGTCCAGGCCACAGGGATGACACCTTGGCTGTGTTCATTATGCACATAACAGAGGGAAACTGACTGAAATACACAGGGACTTACCAGGACCCGGACTTGTCAAATTACAAATGTTTCTGTTACAAAACGTTTTAGAACGTTTTCTGATGCGTGCCTTTATTGAATACGTCCCTGTTCCCACAGAGACGTCTCCTGGCTACCCACTCAGCATATTTGGAGGCCAAGCTCTTTTATTCACAGAGAACATGTGACAGGCCTCATTCACTGAGTGGGAGGTGTACAGTGGGCATATAAACACAAGAAGGCTGGCTGGGTGGTTTAGAGTGAAACGTGCCCTTTTGGTTTCCAAGTGTACAGTAATTACTTGAAAGATGCTTGTATGTTAATGCAAAGCAACTTCTTTTGAAAGGCATACCAAAGCATTTACAGTGCATGGCRGTCTAAAAGAAAAGCCTGAGGAATCAGATAGTCAGACAGTCGTACCTTTCACTGATAAGAGATTGAAGATACTGTCCTTGGCTTGATGAATTAGGGGTTTGAAGACTACATTTAGATGTCGTTCCCCTATCTGTCTACTCTATGGCTTTTACAAAGTATTTCTTAACACAGTGTTTTTTAAAGTTACATTTTAAAAGAGCCCAGCTGCCAAAGTGTAAAGGATTGCTCATGTCCCTGTCAAGTCTGACAAACTCTGATGGGTATGTCTCATATATCCCCCCCCAATAAAGGGAATCACAGTGAAAAGGTGGTCAATTGGAATCAAAGCACAGACATGTACCTTCAGAGTGACCGATGTATGGAATGGTGAGACAGACAGCCACACTGTAATGGTCATCACTCAGTGGTGTGGTATTGACAGGGGAGCAAGAGGAAGGGGGGGTTAGTGGCGTTCCTCCATATTTCCTCTGCGGGGAGGCAAGGAGGCGTTTAGCTGTCTTACCTTAACCCTCCGCTGTGTGTCACACACACACACACACACACACACACACACACACACTACACACACACACACACACACCACACACACACACACACACACACACACACACACACACACACACACACA
Organism: Salvelinus sp. IW2-2015; assembly: GCF_002910315.2. Taxonomy (NCBI): domain Eukaryota; kingdom Metazoa; phylum Chordata; class Actinopteri; order Salmoniformes; family Salmonidae; genus Salvelinus; species Salvelinus sp. IW2-2015. Next base: position 16,715,307 of record NC_036846.1, on the reverse strand, counting down.
CACACACACACACACACACACACAACCACACACACACACACCTACACCTACCTCCAGGGATGGAAATAATTATTTCCCCCGTTCTCTTGCCTCTCTCCCGGGCCAAACCTACAGCACTGAATCAGTGTCAGAGCGCAGAAACCGGTGCAGGGCTGTCTCACTCGCCCGTTCTCCTGGGCATTTACACCAGTGTGAGTGATGTCAGATGGGCAGAAAAAACGGGGGAGGAGAAGAAATCCTCTTGGAGATAGGGTTTAAACCTAAGAGTGGAGGTGGATGAGAGCTGAGTTGGAGACACTGTAGAGAGACAGTCAGGCAGAGGCAGCAGCATATGCACTGTACCTGCCTATCTCTTTCTCCTCCTTTCAAAGCTGTCAGTCCCCAGGTCTAGCCTCCTACCTGCAGCTGCTTAAATCAGCTCAGTTAATAATATAGCGCCTGGACAGATGGAGAGACTGAGAGGAGAGAGGGAATTAACCGAAAGGAGATGAGGTTGAGGGAAGGAGGAGGGGAGGGAGGGATTCCAGAGAGACGGTCCGTTTCGTGTCTGCACTGGTCAGCGTGGACAGACCTCCAGAGATGTGTTATTACAAAAGAGGGTCTTTCTCTGTCTTTTTTAATATCGTATCAGTTTGTTCCACTTCTGCTCTTTTCAGAACTATGGGAGGGAAGTTTGGAGAGAGGGGAGATCTGCTGTGAATCTAATGAGTTTGAGGTGAGATGAAGAAATTAAAGTCCTGATATTGCATGCTTTGTACTTTGTGACTTGGGCGATTCCACACAAGCGAAGGCGTACAATGTTTTTGGTATTTCAGATTGTTCAGGGATTGTCATGGATCATAAGGTCTTACTGCAGGCAGTTGAAGTCAGAAATGTACATACACTTAGGTTGGAGTCATTAAAACTTGCTTTTCAACCACTTCACAAATTTCTTGTTAACAAACTATAGTTTTGGCAAGTCGGTTAGGACATCTACTTTGTGCATGACACAAGTCATTTTTTCCAACAATTGTTTATGGACAGATTATTTCACTTATAATTCACTGTATCACAATTCCAGTGGGTCAGATGTTTACATACACTAAGTTGACTGTGCTTTAAACAGCTTGGAAATTCCAGAAAATGATGTCATGGCTTTAGAAGCTTCTGATAGGCTAATTGACATAATTTGAGTCAATTGGAGGTGTACTGTGGATGTATTTCAAGGCCTACCTTCAATCTCAGTGCCTCTTTGCTTGACATCTGGAAAATCAAAAGAAATCAGTCAAGACCTCAGGAAAAAAAATTGTAGACCTCCACAAGTCTGGTTCATCCAAAAGCCTGAAAGAAACCACGTTCATCTGTACAAACAATAGTACGCAAGTATACAACACATGGGCCAAAGCAGCCGTCATAACGCTCAGGAAGGAGATGCGTTCTGTCTCCTAGAGTGAACGTACTTTGGTACTAAAAGTGCAAATAAATCCCAGAACAACAACGAAGGACCTTGTGAAGATTTGGAAGAAACAGGTACAAAAGTATCTATATCCAAAGTAAAAACGAGTCCTATATCGACATAACCTGAAAGGCCGCTCAGGAGGAAGCCACTGCTCCAAAACCGGCATAAAAAAGCCAGACTACGGTTTGCAACTGCACATGGGGACAAAGATAATACTTTTTGGAGGAATGTCCTCTGGTCTGATGAAACAAATAGAACTGTTTGGCCATAATGACCACTCGTTATGTTTGGAGGAAAAAGCGGGAGGCTTGCAAGCCGAATAACACCATCCCAACCGTGAAGCACGGGGGTGGCAGCATCATGTTGTGGGGGTGCTTTGCTGCAGGAGGGACTGGTGCACTTCACAAAATAGATGGCATCATGAGGTAGGATAATTATGTGGATATATTGAAGCAATCTCAAGACATCAGTCAGGAAGTTATAGCTTGGTCGCAAATGGGTCTTCCAAATGGACAATGACCCCAAGCATACTTCCAAAGTTGTGGCAAAATGACTTAAGGACAACAAAGTCAAGGTTTTGGAGTGGCCATCACAAAGCCCTGACCTCAATCCTATAGACAATTTGTGGGCAGAACTGAAAAAGCGTGTGCGAGCAAAGAGGCCTACAAACTTGACTCATTTACACCAGCTCTGTCAGGAGGAATGGGCCAAAATTCACCCAACTTATTGTGGGAAGCTTGTGGAAGGCTACCCGAACCGTTTGACCCAAGTGAAACAATTTAAAGGCAATGCTACCAAATACCAATTGAGTGTATGTTAACTTCTGATCCACTGGGAATGTGATGAAAGAAATGAAAGCTGAAATAAATCTTTCCCTCTATTATTATTCTGACACTTCACATTCTTAAAATAAAGTGGTGATCCTAACTGACCTAAGACAGGGTATTTTTTACTAGGATTAAATGTCAGGAATTGTGAAAAACCGAGTTTAAATGTATTTGGCTAAGGTGTATGTAAACTTCCGACTTCAACTGTATATGTCTAAAAACGGCATAACATTTTCACTTTCATCATGATCTTCTCAAAAATGGTTTGTGACACAAATGTAAAAAGCATGCCAAACATTCTTCCTCCCAATAAAGTTTCTATGTGAGAACTGCCAGAACATGCCAACAATGTATCCCACCTATTCTGGCATGGAATCGCCCACCTGTGAAATAAATTGGCCATAGCTGGTCATTCAGGTGTGTTTATTTTTTTTWTTTTATTTAGTATGGTTCAGTTTAGTTCTTGATAATATTGTGAATTTCAACATGCTAGATGTGTTTTCTACATAGAATCACAGTTTCTGCTTTGTTATGTGAAGAGTTTTTACATTATGTGGGTCTTGTTGTCAATACCATGAGCTACAACTACACCTACTCTCCGGCCGTAACTTAAATTCAACTGAAAACGGTTTCATTCTGTACATAAATCCGAGACACTCCATTTAGTATTGTACAATTACATTACATATACAGTAGTATGTATTCATTTGTGGATGTCCATCATCCATTTCATATGATATGTTACAAATTACAATTCGTATTATATGTTACGAATGTGCAAAATCTTATGTTACGAATTTGCAAAAAGTACAATATGTTACAAATTTGCAAAACATACTATATGTTATGAATATGCAAAATGTATGATATGTTACGAATTCTAGCTGTGTGACTAAATGACTAAAATGTAAATGTAAAATGTTTTACATTTAGGAGTTAGGTTAAAGGGTTAAAATGATGGTTAGGGGAAAGGTTAGCTAACCTGCTAAGTAGTTGCAAAGTAGCTAAAAAGAAGTAAGTAGTTGTTAATTGGCAAAAAAGCTAAAGTTGTCCATGATGAGATTCGAACTCGCTACCTTTGGGTTCACACTATACGCCCACCCATCCACACCGACCAACCACCCTATTTTTGTTTTTGCGTTAAGTAACCATCAGTCTTATGTAACCATACCAAACGTAACATATCATACTAATTTCAGTGTCACGGATTTAAGCTTACTATGTTACATCTTGTCTATGTGACTAGACTGCTCTCCCTGACTTTAATCACACAAGTGAAAAGATTTGGGTAGGAGGCTTGGCAGTCATTACGGTGATTCTTTTCCACAACATTGAAGGATTTGCAAAAATGTACTATTTATCTTTCTGTCATGTTCTCAGACAAAGAGGAGAAGGGTAGTGGGAACACATGCCCGTAATCATTCCATATAAACCGTGAAGCATATAGGCTGAAAATGAATTTCTCTCAGATTACTGAATTAAAGAAATGCAGAAGCAGTGAGGGGGATTAGTGAAAAGGAAATCGTATGGATTTTCTATGTAGGCTGCTATAGCTAAGTGTGCAGAACAGTGAGCACTTAAATGCTTTTTAAAATGGATTTTCTTCCCACTCGGAGGACTCGTCACACTCTGGACTGTATCCTTGTCTTCTCACTCGAAGGACTGATCACACACTGCACTGTATCCTTGTCTTCTCACTCGGAGGACTGATCACGCAGTGGACTGTATCCTTGTCTTCTCACTCGGAGGACTGATCACACACTGCACTGTATCCTTGTCTTCTCACTCGTAGGACTGATCACACACTGCACTGTATCCTTGTCTTCTCACTCAGAAAGGTGGGGGAGGGGGGTGTTCAGAAGGGCTTCAGCCGTAAATCTAGCGGAATGTTTGAAACCTCTGCCACAGGGACAGGGAGCCTGGTTACAAATATTATCTAGTTACAAATATTATCTCTCTGTGACCTTAAGGCACCATCAATTATGGGGGCTTTTAACCTTGGTGTTGAGATTGACAGATGAGCTGCAGGATACCGGGGAAATGTTTTCCTCTGTTTACTGAAAATCTGGAGCAAACCTGCAGTATACAGAGTCTCGAAATTGAGTTTATATCTCTGTAATGGTTGTGTGTTGTGGCATCTCTGCTGTTGCTCCCAGTGGACTTAATAGACTTACTGGCACCTCAGACAACAGAAATGAGAAAATAAAAAATGAACCATGTTTGTGTATGGACGTGTCTACTTTTATGTGATTACAGCTGATGTAGAATCTCTAGCTGGTTAATTGTGGTGTACCTTGGCTTTTCTGAGCCAGTGGTATTGATGGTGCTTTTTTAGTTGTGTTGGTGTGCAGAGGATTGTGCGTTTGCGCCGTGTTTCTCTGCACAGAATTTTCCGGTGGTTTTCCTGCAGGAGGGTCCTGAGTATTTTGTTTAATGTAGAGGTGACGTTGTGGGGGAGACAGACCTTGACATGAGCCTTTATAAGGTTGTCAGGGGAATTCTAAGGGAGAGGAACTGCTAAATAGGATCACTCCTCTCTCCTGGCCCCTACGTAAAGGGAGCTATTGAAGTGACCACATATGAAAGGTATATTCACCATGCACGGATATCTATATTTGAAGTGCCTGGTGACATTTTCAAGGTCTGCATTAAAAACCCTGCTTGGAGCAATTCCCTCTGTACAAACACTCTATCATATTTTATAGTGTGCGAGTCCGAGGAAGGTAGTGGTTCGATAAGTGGATATTTACTGTTGATAGCTGTGTTCCTTGGTATCCTTGTCCCATATAGCGTCAGCTGGGTTCCTTGGTGTCAGTTCCCCTGTCTAGTTGTGCCAACAACCATTCTATTTGGTTTTGTATTTGTTATTTTATGCACTTTGAGAAAAGTGCTTTACAAATGTAATTAATTATTATTATATTCATGTGTTTCTGTGCTTGTGAGTGAGAAATGGTACTGAAAGACAGAAAAGGCTTTCATCCAAAAGGACAACAGTATTGATTACAACAGTCCTAGGATGCTCCGTGGTGGCTTACACATCAGTTTTTACCTGTGGCTTCCATTGACATTCTACTCCGAGGAAGTGGCAAAAGCATGTTGATTATCCCCAAGGGGGAGGCAAGGACATGCCCTTGACATAGCGGACCAACGCATCCATCAAACCAACACGTCTGTCCTCTGTTCACCTGTGTTGTTGAATGCTCATGGACAACCAGAAAATGATAAAGCCTGCCATGAAGAAATGGAACAAACACACAGACCATATCCTTTTCTCCAGTGCCTGGTTGGGCCAAATTCCCTTTCTTAGACACAAAAGCATGCCTCGCCACAGAAGTCATCGAAGTCGACTGATGTCACCTGTTGGGAATGACGCGGCATCGTCAAGTGACTCACGGTCGAGTGAGTGAATAAATATTGAATATTCTCATTTGAAGCCATCGTTCCGATGGAAAATTTGTTTATTGATTAGACCGTTAGAGGGCTCTGTGGTTCCGCCTTTACCTATGATGCCCATCAGGAGAAAACCAGGGGGCCACCTCACCAAGATCAATCATCAGGAGAAAACCTGGGGGCCACCTCGCCAAGATCAATCATACTACTCTCACAGAGAGTGCAAGAGAGCGAGAGCGGCGTTTGTAAAAGTCCTCACGTTCCCGGGGATTAAGTGCGTAATGACAGTTAGCTTATGAATCCTGGTTGCTTGTCAAGAGGAAGGTCCGCAGGGTCGTCTTACAGGGGCATCCGTGAGATTCCACTTTATCGGAATCCATTAGAGCCCCACCACCCCTCAATCTTCCCCCATTTCCCTGAGTAAAGAGACCCTGACGATAAATGTTCCCTTCAGGAGGTGGGGATGAAGCAGGTGGGAGCATGATGGAGCGTAGTGGGGGTGATGTGCCAGAAAGCACAGGGCCTATTTTGTGTCAGTCATGGATTGCAGATATAGAAAAGCCTCTTAAACTGACACAAAAGCACAATTTTTCTCCACAAAATGAGACAATGCCTTCTCATGTTATACAGAGCCATAATTCAAATAAATTGATACATTATTGCTGTAATGGTTGTTAAAGTAAATTACAGCAGTCTCCATTTCTGTAACTTTTCCTGTTGCAGTCTCTCCCCCTTGGGTTGTGTTTGCTGTGAAGAAACCGAGATACAGACCCTCGCTGTTGACTACAAAATCCAATCTTTTTGACATTTGCCTATTGCCCTCAGATTTCCTTTTCAAAAATCTACTTAAGCTGTCAGAGGCGAGTATGCAGGGTTTAAGCGAATGTGTCAACCCACTATATTCGTTCTCATGTCCAGAAACCCTTCAACTCTCTGAGGCAATGTGCCTCACCTTCCCCCATTTCCAATGTTTCTTTTCYTGTATTTATGTCTGGAAAAGGGGGTCATCATCAAACTTGATTTGAGACAACAGGAATCGAGCTCTCGTCCGTAACTTGTCATAGTGAGGACAGTGTTTTAATATGGGCCTTCTGGGCCACCTTGGATTAACTCTGCAGTGGGCATGTGGAAGAGTATACACGTAATTTCAGAATCATAATGACAAGCTCCATCAGAGGGGAAAAATAGCCCCTTCAAAATCTGATTGTATGGAGATTGTATGCAACTATCCCCCAAGTAATGAGGAGATCCCACTCCCTTTCAGTCTGATTGGTTTACGTGCTGGTTTTTGACAATAGGTCTGTCCGTATGCATCGATTCATCAAGTGTCCACAACCTCCTACCTTTAACCTTCCATGAACATAGACATCTAAAAGGCACAGATCACACCCCCACACACCCCCGCCCGCCCATGGGAGCACAGCAAACAAGAGTTGATTAGGAATGCCTCGCCTCAGACAAAGGACAGTAAGCTGAAGTTGCTGGTCTGAATTCATTGTCATTAGCAGTGAACGGCAAGTCCTTTTTAAACTCATTTGTTGATAAAACACCCTCTGATTTCCCATTAAAAAAAACAATCCTCCGTTGCTGGCAATGCCCTCTTTCTTTCTACGTCTCCACACGTCCATAGCCACACTGGGGACAGGAAAATGAACGGGAGCTTTCATACGTTTCACTAAAGGATTCTGGCAGTGATGCTTCTAATAGAAAAAAGTATAGGGGTGATGCATGTTTCTGCTAGTGACAATTCATGCCCCGGGGAAAAGCCTTCAAAAACTGTTGATGTTCACTGACGTTCTATTTGCTGGGAGGCAAAGTTGTAAAATTTCATGAAATAGTGGCAACACTTTTTGCACTTGCCTAATGGAATTTGGCCCACTGTTGGTGTACTCTAATTAAGTAATTCTGCCTGAGAGGGTGTAGTATATGACGAATTGACCACGGCTAAGGGGCTGGTTTTAGGATTACAGCCCTTTGCCATGGTATATTGCCCATATACCACAAACCCCAGAGGTGCCTTATTGCTATTTTAAACCAATGCAATTAGAACAGTAAAAATGATTTTTTTGTCATACCTGTGGTATTGTCTGATATACTGTACCATGGCTTTCAGCAAAATCAGCATTCAGGACTCCAACCACCCAGTTTATATTGGAAACTAATGGAAGACTATAACAGAAAGCAATTGTCTATGATGCTGTAAATCTGTTGGGGAATTTCCTGACTGTTTTAAAAGTCAGTCTTGAATCTTCTGTGTATTACAGCTCTGCATTTCTGTGATGCGAGCAATTTCGATCTTCCGCCAACAATACATTTAGCGACAGAGGAGCAAAAGCAATTGCGATTTCCTGGCAGAATATCCCATTTATTCAAATGTTAGACAAAAGGAAATACACATTTGTGAGGTGTGCAATCGATGAACAACTCTGTTTATCTACAGTTTATACATTTGTGTGTGATACATATATAATCTCGTCATATGTAGTTAAAACAACATATCCCCACCCCATTAAATATCCAGGATATCAAAGACCCCAATCCCTCCCTCATTTGTTTGGCAATCTAAAGTTGTAAAAAAGCCTTTTTTTATTGTTATTTTTTAAAAACATTCATTCAAAGATGCATTGAGTGTTAAAATTCAAGTCAGCATTATCCATCCAGCTACAATCAATATTCACTTTGGAATATGGCTAAAGGCAAAGACCACGACTTCAGAGTTCAGGCAGAAGTTCAAAGACTAGCATTGTTATGTCTCTAGTCTAGCGTCTGTAGCATCTGTTATAATCCAGTCAAAACAAGAGGAGTAAGATAAAAGAGAACGCAAAAAAACAAACTGCAATCTAACACCAGTTTGAATCCATATCTTCACTTCGTTCTCTGCTCACATGGTCTCGCTCTGAGATTCTGAAGACCTACCTGAGCAGAGTTTTTAGGATCAATGGTTATGAAGCATATGCCTCAAACACTTAATCCTCCTTTTTTAATGTATATCTTGCAGGCAGTTTTGGTTGAAAGAAGAAAAACTGAAATGTAGCATGAAACAATGAGGAAGTTGTGGGGATTAGAGCAGAGAGCGTATTACAAGTTTGCATGGATGTCTTCGTGTCGCAGCACTTTGTAGGTGATCCAGTAGAAAATGTTGAAGAAGAGGAAGCTCAGAGGGAAGACGGCCCTGGATATCGTGTCGATGCGCTTGGCCCGGTCCACGAAGCGCTTGCGGACCGCTTCGCCATCATAAACAGTGGACACCGCTGGGGGTGGCGGGGTGAAGACCGTTGCCCCCTCCACAGTTGTTCCGTCCTTGGTCTGTAGGCAGTGACCCAGTCCGTAGCCGCGGAAGTAAAACCCACGGCTGTCTCTCGCCAGTTCTTCTTCCTGGGGAATCAAAAGGAAAACACAGATTGGCTTCACACTGTCAACTGGCATTAGCTCATATTTCTTCCCAGTGGATAATTCTCAGATGCAGGCATTTGGGGTTTATCGTAGCAAAAGGGCTATAGGGTGAGGGCACGACATAAAAAAAAAACATCAAGCATGCCTGAAAATATAACTTAAAGGGAGATGTATTTCCAGTCTAAAGTGTTGTACTTTTGCCTCGTGTGATGGATTCTTTATGAGAGATGGTGTTTATAAAAGGGCTTTATAAATACATTTGATTGATTGATTGATTAATTAATCAAGCCAGCGACCTAAGATCACTTTTGTTCAATCATCTGTCTTTCCGGAGTGTCTCTACACAGAGGGAGGGTAGAAGGAGAGGAACATCATCATTAAAGCGAAGGGGAAATTTTAATTATCAGTATAACAAAAATTACCTCCATTTCTCTTTGTAGGCTAAGGACACCTTTTCCCCAACATTTCTGAAATAATGATCTCTCAAGGTGCCTGAGTGAAAAGTCAGGGTCCGACAAAAAACTCACAATGGGCATTACCATGTGATGGATGGCACCCTTTCCACGCAGAGTGAGACGCCCTGTTCCCTTTCTTTGTGGAGAATATTAATAGACATGTAGCTTAACGCTGACAGTCCTTTGACACCTTGAGAGATGCCATTTGGCAGAGGGAAAGTGGAGATGTAGGATCTAAATTGGGTGATTAATAGTCAGTATGACGGCAGTGAGTCAATTGACCCCCCCCTTGAGTGTCTCTCTCCCTGACCCTTGATGCCCTTAGTGAAGGGCAGTTACCAATATGTCCCCATTTATAGCCCAACTTCAGCTCCGCCATGTTCCTTTCTTCAATAATGAGCATTGGCTTCCCTCTCCGACTTGCCTGCCTTGTTCCTGGGCTGTAAGTGAACTTGGTAGAAATTAACCATTTATCTGTTGCACAATGACAAATTACACCTTACAACAGAAGGATGAGGAGATCTTCTTGCACTTAATTATCTCTTCTACTTCCACCTAAACTACAGTACATCATGTGCTGAGGTCTAATGATGCGTTTCACTAAAGATAATAGGTACTCATCGTCGTTGGCCCGTGCTCTTGGCCCCAGTCAGGTAGCTTCGGTACACACTTTGTGATTTGTTGAAGAGGAGTGCCGTTCTCACCACTGGGATCAACAGCATGCAGTGTCCTGACTCTGCAGAGCAGGGGCGGACAAGGACCAGAAATTGGCCAGAGCATTTCTGACACACCAGCCCTGGGTTGGTCCATTTTGGGCCAGCGTCTGGTTAATTGGACAGCAGTCAATTAGCCAAATGGTGATCATTCTGAGCAAAAATCATAACATTTGCATGCCCATGGGCTGCGCCCGCATTGCGTCCTAAAGATGGACCAGCCCACCGGGCATTTGCACGAACTGCCCTATTGCCAGTCTGTTTCTGCTACAGAGTGTAAACTGAGTGCATGTGGAAAAGTTTGTGTTAAAAATAGAGTTGCACTTCTGGTGACTTTCCTTTTACCCGACTGCTAGAAATTCACACCAACGTTTTACATTATCGACTTTGGCTTGGGGGTCAGAGCAGCAAGTAGTTGTCGCCACTTTGAAATCAAACAGGTAAGTATATTTCAAGGGGTATGTATACTTTCTGAAGGCACTGTGAAACCCCCCCCCCACCCCCACAAAGTGATGACAGACGAGGGAGAGAACACACCTGGAGCCGCAGACATAGAAAGACTTCGGACTTCAAATCAATGTTTATAATTAGGACGGAGTGAAGGTCAGGAGCCAAACCAGGGGAAGGAGAGTGAGAAGGAGCTTGTTTTAGGGCGACACATGGTGGAGCAGAACACATTCAGTTTGGGGATCAGAAGTGGCGGAAGACATTCGGTTTGGGGTCAGAGGTGACACTGGTTGGTTTTACCCTGGCACAGGCGCTGCAGTGCTGATTCAGGTTCCCGTGGTAGCTGGTGCTGGTTGTGCTGTTGCTAGGCAGGTCGTTCACTTTCCTCAGTGACTCTACACTCCCCGGTTGATTGGCCAAGGCCATGGCCTCCGTAGGGAAAGGAGCAAGTACACAGATTGGAATAATGCCATTTGAAACCATGCTATTCTCTCAATACCAGTCAGAAACCAGTTGCACATTGAACTGTGTACTTATTTGCTCAGCTTTTATTATATTACAAGGGTCCCGAGAGAAAGATTCGCTAAGTTCCTCAAACTTAATTCCACAGAAATGCTAATCTGCTTTTTGCTGAGTGCAGGAAGTCTTCTCTGCTTCATTCCAAATTCAGCTAAAGCACTAGCTTTGAGCCAAAACGTGTGATAAATGAAGTGGACATAAAATGTATCAAACATGGTGATGTGGAACTAAACGGAAAACAAGCTATGCTATTTAGTCTTTAAATCAGAAGTGCTCAAGGAAAACGTTGAAAGTACAATTCATCATCCATAGCTGTTACCAAAGGAATTACTGTGGCTCAGGAGGCTGAGGAAAATATCCTTAAGGAACTAGAGTAGGCTCGGCAAACACCCTACAATTGTTGGCTCGGCAAACACCCTACAATTGTTGGCTCAGGAAACACCCTACAATATAACACATTTTATTCCTGTATGATGTAAGCTGTAGTGTATACAGTAGAGGTACATGGGTGCTTGGGACTCAGGGTCTAACTGCTCTCTCTGGTTTTTCAAAGCTGAAGACCATGGAGGTACAATAGGTATTGATGAACCCTGGTCAGTCGGTGGCAGTAGATAGATGTGCTCCATCAGACCAAGGCTTTGCTTCAATACCACCCTAGATGGATAATTCAGAAGCCAAATTTCTCGACGGGAGTAATTGCCCAACTGATGTGGAGAGGAGGAGTCATAGGGAAGTAGGGGTGCTAATGCACCCCCTGAAAAATAGGAATTAAAAAACAATATTAATATTTCCTCACAAAAGTAATGTACTGGCCCTTTACTAGTCCTATGTTAGCGGACCGATATAGCCGCTATGGGAGGAGTTACTTCTTGCTCTCATGGACAATCATTTTCTCCCCTGTTATTGATTTGGGTCCAGTAGACGGTCCATTAAATCTGTGGGATTTGTCTGCCCTGGACAGTGGAAGCTTTACTACAAGTCTGGGAAAGCAGCCCAGCCATTTTGGAGCACAGCTTAATGTAATTCTTTCGGACTCTTGTCTCTGCTCTTGAGATTTAATTCTGTTTCGCTAAAGGGTCTTCCATTTGATCATATGCTCTCAGTAGCACTACCGCTCTACACTCTCTACAAGTGGGTACATGGTGGATTGGTTGTTTGCCTGGAAAGTAATACTTCAGATCAGCAATTTAAGTCGTAAGCTCTCGTTCATCCTTTAAAAACCCCTGTATTACTTTCCCAGAGTTCCAGTGATGTGAGGCTGGAAAACAGCCTGTTAACTCAGCAGGGGAATGGTGTGCCGGGGGGAGCAGGGAGCACACAAATCTCTATGCAAGTTAGTGCTCACCATGGAAATGAGCTGAGCCTGAAACGAGCTGATCTTTCTCATGTAATGTGACGGCCAGCTGTAGTGTGTTGCCGTTGTCAGTCTCTGAATAAACATAGGCGCACCATAACATGGGGCATAAGTCAGTGTGATAGGAGATGACAGGTAGGTGTGTGTGTGTGGTGGTTTACACTCACTATTCTCTGCCGCCGCTGCTTCTTCCTCAGTCTGATGAACTCCTTATGTTGCCGTGAGACAAAGTTGACTGCTGCGTACTCGAGCAGTGCGGCGAACACGAACAGCAAGCACACGGCCATCCAGATGTCAATGGCCTTCACGTAGGACACCTGGAGACGCAGGGAAGGGGCACACAAGGTCGCCAGGTCATCAATAGCCAATCAATTGAGGTGTTGGTGCGCATAATGACGGAGGTGTGGCGCAAGGACTTTCAACCCATCCCTCAACCAGGCAGACTATGGAGCCATGTCCTCAGAATGGCTCAGAATTCCAATGGGAGTCAATAAGATACAGGCAGACATCATCCTTGAGAGGTCACAGTAAGACCCAGGTAAAGTCAACTCCACTCTATTCATGAACACGCCAAGGTCAAAACAGGTCAAACTCAAATTGGAAATTCAATAGTCTGCCAGCTACCTGTCTAGACATGGCCTAGTTATTGTGATATTTCCTTATCCAGTCTAACCTAGTTATTGTGATATTTTCTTAACCCGTCGAACCTAGAGGCCTAGCGTGAGGCAGCAGTTACTTATCCAGGTACTTCCACATGTGCGTCATGGCAAGCATTGCAGATGCTGGAAGTATTGGTTATGAACTGGACCGTTACATTGCGTTCTGTGATCTGTCAGGTGACGATAACCAGGTGGAACATCAGATTGATCTTAGCTTCATACTTCGAAAATTGGCATGGTCTACTTTGAACCGGCCTACTAACGTGACATCTGAAATAGCCAATCAACATTGGGAGAGGAGTCATTTGATTGGACTGAAACAACTTGAAAGATTCTGATACATACCCACCAAATCTAGCGGTTCCTACAAGCTCTGCGTTGACAGCGACGCATCTGGTGTATAGTGTTTACGCGCCTTAGCACTTACTATACTCGCCGTCCATCATCCCGCTTACTTGCCTTACTTTTTAACACTACATCCCTGAGGTTGGTAGACCATTATCTCTGCTGACCTTGGGTAGAGAGGCCCGGGACCCGGAGCTCTGGGTGGTCATAGTGAGCACGGTGGTGATGCCTAGGCCCACTCTAGCCGGTGCAGCATCCATGTTGATCCAGAAGGAGACCCAGGACAGGATGACAATGAGCAGGCTGGGGATGTACATCTGGATCAGGTAATAGCCCATCTGTCTCTCCAGGTGGAACTTAACCTCGATGCAGGTGAATTTACCTGCCACAGGAAACAATAGAAATGGCAAGTATGTGTGTCAGTCTTTTTGGCATATTCAGAAGAATTTAAGTAGTTTAAATGTGTAGGTTGGAAAAGTTGCCACTGGTCCATGTTGATAAGGAAGTTGTTGCTACTCCATTGAGCACTTAATTATATTATTTTTCTCAGTTAAACTAAGTGAGTAGAAAGCACCGTCTTTATGCTCTGAACTTTTCTTAAACTTGGATTCAATCCCCAAACCTCTATACTGTCATTTATGTTTCTACCAGAAGAACAATGGAAGTGAAGTTCCACCAAGGTCCCACCTGTATTGTAGTGCTTGGTGCAGTAGCCTAGATCCTGCTCATCTTTCAGCACAAACTGTGGGAGCGTCAGATCATCAGCCACCTGCACCGGGTTCTCGGCCAACCACTCGAAGATCAGATCATTCATGGTATACCCAACTACAGAGAACGAGACAGTGGGGGGAGGAGGGGTGGGAGACATTGAGAAACAGAGGTGCAAAGGGAAAGATATAAGGGTTGGGCGGTTTCCAGATTTTTGTATCGTCATTCTGGGATTTACAATATTACATGCTTAATACACAAGGGGGCGCCAAACAAACGCAAAAAAACGACCATTGGGAATCTGTTTCCAGAATGCTAACAAAAGTAGCACAAGTAATAGCGAATTTCCATGGAGTCTGCTAGCTAAATATGCTAACAAACACACACGAAAATAACAAATTGCAAAGAAAGACAATCCAGCTCATAAAGTTATAAATATATGTAGGAGCTACCGAATGTCACTTTTGGTGAGTTTGGACATTTACAAGTGAATGTGAATGAGACATTGCGCAAATGAACAATGTTTTGATCCATGCTTGTCTGCTCTGAAGCAGCATGTGTACACACTGTATCTGTCCGGAGTCGCTAGGGTAAGAAGCCCGCCTGCTCTGCTCTGCTCTGAGAAGATGGGGAAAAAGCAGACGGAGAGGAGCAGACAGGCAGAGGAGAAAAATGCAAGGAAATCAAAAAGATAGCATTGGCAGCTGTAAAGATAACTCATCCAAAGGGCTTTGACTTATTTGACACGGCAGAAAGCTAAGACATTATGATGCCCCGTCACCTTATTAATTCAGTATCTTACTTAGATAACTAGCAACCGTTACAAAAAAAGTGCAGTAACTGCAGTCAACTGTGGTATTTTGGACACAGTAATTGCAGAATAACTGCAGTGTGCTGCAATATAATTAAGCAATAAGGCACGACGGGATGTGGTATATGGCCAATATACCACGGCTAAGGGATGTTCTTATGCACAACGCAACGCAGAGTGCCTGGATACAGCCCTTAGCCGTGATATATTGGCCATATACCACAAAACTCTGAGGTGCCTTATTGCTATTATAAACTGGTTACTAATGTAATTAGAGGAGTAAAAATAAATGTTCTCTCATACCTGTGGTATACGGTCTGATATACCATGGCTGTCAGCCAAATCAGCATTCAGGGCTCGAACCACCTAGTTTATAACTGCAGTTATACTGCACTGTAACTGCAGTTACACTGCAAAATTACTGTAGTAAAAAAAAACTTGAAAAAAAAGCAGTATTTGCAGCATACTGCACTTTAACTGCAGTTATACTGTATTGTACCTCGGTTATACTGCACTCTGACTGCAATCTTTTTTCGTAAGGGAAGTTAAACTGAATTTTTCACGCACTGAAAAAATATAATATGCATAAGAAATCTTAGTCTGCGTTTTGTGAAGGCAGATCTAAAATGCTTATTTTTGTAATTTCTGCTGGGCATCACACACATTTCGTGCTTCAGTTGCACCTCTCCACTCATGAGAATTCAAGAACGGGAATTCTATCAGCAGACAGTGCTTTGACTGATGTGTAGCTACTTATCTCTGGTCCTTTTCTTGGTATAGCCAACCTACTTTCCTCTGGTAAAATTAAAGATTAACTTCAAGAAAAACATGATAAACATTAGAAATATGATGGCCATGCATCGTTTTTGCAAAAACCTTGTGTGGCTGCCAGCCGAATAGCGTTCCACTTCTGTTCATGAAAATTAACAAATTTTCTGCCGAATGTGTTGCACTAACGTATTTCTGACGGAAATCTATAGTTGCACGTCCCTGATCACTCGATTGAAACCAAAAACATTCAATATGAAACGCGACCCGTCAATACACAGCTGGACTCACCTGCTCCGCCTTTCTCCCTTTGTGCTATTTACACGTGACTGGCTCATTTGTTCTGGGGAACTATAAGCTTCATAATGTAAAATAATATGGAATAACCTTCTTTATCTCTTAACGCATTGCACAAGTTGACTACAGGTATTTACTTAAAAAGTAGCTACAATGTATTGAAAAACTTCAGAGAAAGTTTCAAATGGTATTGATGGTATTGAAAAACCATCCCGTGGCCATTTCAAAATAACCTGGTATACGGTATACCGCCCAAGCTTAAATGATAGACATATGGAGAGAGGGATAGAGTTGAGAAAGGGAGAGATGGAGGGTTGGACAGAGATAGACCGGGGTGTAAAGAGAGAGGGTGGGAGAGGGAGAGGTGTGGGGTACACAGGGTGATGTCCCTCAGTCCAGCTGCCATTCTGTTCACATCTCCCTCCCCGCCTGTTTGTCATGATAAAGGTCATACGCCACAGCTTCCAAAGTGGCAGACCGGTTCCTTGAAGGTTGAATGCGAAGGGTGAACGTGAGGTGCATGCCTCCCCGACAGCGGGAGCTAATGGCTTAATGGATGCAGGGTTGCCCTTGCATTCGCTTACACGTGTTTGTGCCGCTGAAGACCCACAAAGCCTGTCAGTTTGGCGAGGTTACAGTGTAAGCAAACATACATCACACTCGACCAAGCACCCGTACGTAACCACTCAAGACGAGACTGTAATTGCTTTGCGCACCCCCTGCCGTAGAATACTTTACACATCTGAATAATACTACTGATGTCCATCTGGGGCCTCTGGGGCCTGAGTAACAAAGACATCAATTATTCAAGATATTATCCCCCGATCCTTACCAGCAGACTGAAAACAACGCCACCACTAAAACACACGTATTTCTCCCCTGTTGACTTCTGAGTCATTCACACAACCTTCATTAACAAGCAAGGAGAATATCAAGGTTTTCATAATGGTGATGAAATGTTCTCTGGACTGTCTGGATGTGTTTGACAAGGTTACCTACTTTATCCATTTACTTACTAGCTTAATGATACCAAATTGGGTCACAAGAACACATCATGGTTTAAAAGATTGTTTGAAATATGAAATAGCTACATGATCTGTCAGAATAAGGCAAACATTAAAAATGTAAATGTTTACTAGAACTCAAGGCATCAAGATTACAGCTAACAAACAGCACTGGAATCCTCAGACCACTCCCTCTTTCCCTTCCCCCTCCCTCTCTTTTCCCTCCTCGCTCTCTCTCTCAATGTGGCAGCGTTGGCAGTTGGCACAACGCGTGGCAGTTAAACCTGCAACTGTGTCCTCGCACTGTCCTCCCGGGCAGACAAGGTGATCACACCCTTGGGCGGTGTAGTAACACTTGTCAAAACAGAGCTGGCCGGTCCCTTTAGAGCCACGGAGAGGAGGGCTTCCTTTAATCAGAAAGGATTAGGACTCCTGTAATGGCCCTGTCAGGTAGTAAACCTGCTGGCTGGCACGTTCTCCGCTGTTGGACAAGATCTCTCCTCACTTGCTCTCCACACTTTAGGAGGGTTTAACTGCAGACAACGGAGGGGCCGACGACGACGACGACAGTGGTATAGGGTTACTCTGTAGGGCAATGCTGAGAATAGTGAACCTCACAGATGTAGGATTTTAATTTGATCATTCTTTTGTTGCTGAGAATTTTCCTGCAACACAGGAAATGCAGATGAGCTTCATAATTTGCATGAATTCACAGAAAACCAACATGGTTAAATTAACAGTTTAGCACTTTTCATGTAGCCTAATTGTGGCCAACTAATAGCCTTTCAAATCCTATTGCTGCAGGATTATTTTGCTGTGACAATATAGGTCAAATTAAGATCCTACATCTGTACATGCATCTGCATATTGATTCCCACAAATATATTTATTCATCTTTATCATATTTGGCATTGAAATACACTGAGTATACAAAAGACTGGCCAAGTGAATCCAGGTGAAAGCTATGATCCCTTATTGTTGTCACTTGTTAAATCCAATTCAATCAGTATAGATGAAGGGGAAGAGACAGGTTAAATAAGGATTTTTAAGCCTTGAGACAATTGAGACACAGACTGTGTATGTGTGCCATTCAGAAGGTGAAAGGGCAAGACAAAAGATTTAAGTGGCTTTGAACAGGGTACGGTAGTAGGTGCCAGGCACACCGGTTTGTGTCGTGAACTGCGACGCTGCTGGGTTTTTCCACGCTCAACGGTTTCCCATGTGTATAAATAATGGTCCACCACCCAAAGGACATCCAGCCAACTTGATACAACCATGGGAAGCATTGGAGTCAACACTTGCCAGCATCCGGCATGGACACCTAGTAGTGTCCATTACCCGACATATAGAACCCAACAGTGGAGGTTTCATAATAGCCATAAAACCTAGTGGTCAAACAGGGAAATGGTTCCAATGGAAAAACGATTGGATCCATTTCCCTGTTTGACCACCAGGTTTTATGGGTATTATGACTCATACTGTGGTACACTCTAGAGGCTGTTCTGAGGACAAAAGGGGGGAGGTGCAACTCAATATTAGGAAGGTGTTCCTAATGTTTGGTACAGTCTGTGTATATGCTCCAAGCAAGTTCCTACACTAGTAAAACTCTTCCAATTGAAACAGAGGGGCAAAGCAATAGGAATATTAACTAGACTTAAGTTATTTTGTCTGGCCTTGTGGAGGGCGCCAGGGGTGGGTCATATAATAAAAGGGAACATAAAATGAAGGTTTCATTATTGATATCCTGGAAATTGGATTTGTGGGGGGGCAGATGCCATCAGTGCTGGGGGCAAGGGGGTAGCGAATTGACTTATTTTTTTCTTGACCTTTTATCTAGGTAATAAGGAAGGACATGCTCTATCCAGGATTTATCCACTGACTCTGTTCTATTTATATTTTTCATGAAGAGATTCCTACATGTTTGATACACCGCACATTAATTTCATTACCCTTAAGGGATATCACTGTCAAAGGGGTGGCATGTAGCCTAGTGGTTAGAGCGTTGGACTTGTAACCGAAAGGTTGCAAGATCAAATCCTCGAGCCGACAAGGTAAACATCTGTTGTTCTGCCCCTGAACAAGGCAGTTAACCTGTTCCTAGGCCGTCATTGAAAATAAGAATTTGTTCTTAACTGACTTGCCTAGTTAAATAAAGGTAAAATAAAAAGCGTGTAATTTGTTATTGCACAGTCAGTGTCGGTGTTATTTTATGCACGCGTAACCGTCATCAGAGGATGTTTGATAAAAGCAGCAACTCAAAACCTAGCCGGTCACATTCAGGTATTGAATATAACCTCAATCAATGTCACCCCTTTGTGATGATAATATCTCAAGATTTTCACAACTTAAATTGCTCCATCTATAAGCTAATAGCCAGTGTGAAAAGGGGAGAAGGAGGAGTTGAAAAGGAAAACGAGGAAGAGGAAGGAGATAGAGGGAGACTCACAGCTTTCAAGCTGCATGGTACAGGTCTGAATATCCATGGGGAAATTCTTCAAGTCCATAGGGCAGGACAGGATGAGAGTCAGCCTGAGATAGAAGGAGAGAAGGGCAGCTTTAGGTTAAGGTAAAGGGCAAAGGAGAGCGTGAAAGAAGAGAATTATAACATACAGAGAGAAATGAAGACAGAGGCAAGGAGGACAGCTGCAAAGGTCACTAAAGGTGCTTCACAGGGCAGACATTTGATTAAAACTCACCTAATGCTTTGACGGTGGACAGTTTTACGACCTATCCCAAGATTAACTCTGTACTATACATTAGGGCATGAATTGTAAGCGTTATCAAAAAAGGCAAATTGCAAAGGATGCCGTGAGTTACAATGCCATTTGGTTACAATAGCAAACTAATTGGTAGACACATCCTTCCCTTTATTTATTGAAGCGCTGATGCATTGAGCCTTCAAGGAGCCGCGGGGAAGAGAAGTAACTATTAAGGAGTTTGAGTTAAGAGAAGCCGTGTAATTACCTGCTGTAATGCATTGCCCAGAGGACAGACGAGAGGCACCAGCGCTACGCTGCTCGCAGCAGGAGCCCCATCGCTATTGTGCTGCGATGACGTGAAATTCCAGGCTCAAAAATATCCCCCACAAATACACTGACGAATGAGCCTTCGAAGTTTCTTTGTGTCCTCGGTTTCAGAGAGGTAGCTCCTAAAATGCCTTTTGGACTACTGTGTGATTGTTAGCGAATAAATCTGCCGTTGTAACCAATATGGTATGCCTAACTGAATGTTTTTCAATTCCTTTCATGGGGTCATGAATGTTGATGAAGGAGAGATAGATCAACTCACAGCAGTGTTTGGTTTTGATTGTGGGGCTAATATATTGGTATCAAAGTTAATGTGATGAATAACTCACTAGGTCCCCCTGTGGCCACAGACAGAAGCATCTTGAATAACTCACTTGCTCCCCTTGTGGCCACAGACTGAATTGTTTCTGCTCACCTGATGCTATACAGTACACTCCCATCTTGGAAGATCCGCAGCAGTTTGTTGTCGGTGGTGACCTCGTGAAAGTTAGCCCCCTTCTCGTTAGCGAAGAAAAGGTCAGGCTTCCAGATGGAGTCCAACATGGAAGGATCCAGGTCCAAGGAGTCGTCTGGGTACTCCTGGTAAGCCAAACGGGGATCGTTCCACTTTTGCCGTAGGAACACATTGAGCCTGTAGTCCTGTGGATTGACCAATAAATTTAGTAATCGTCTCTTTCTCAATGAATCTTTCCTCGATTCCTCGCATTCTCTTTCTTCGCTGCCTCCTCAAAAACACACTGGGAAAAAGGTCAGAGGGGATGGATTTGGAACTTCTCCTGGAATGCGGTTGAGAAGGAGGCGAGGAGGTAGGAAGTCAGGAATTGTGGAAGATGAATCGAGATTGAGACATAGTAGTTCGAGACAGTATGTCATACCTTGTCACACACTATAGGAGGCAATTAATGAAGTGATACCGTTGCCAGGTTTCAATTCTTCAATTAGCTTGTTCGGTTCATGATCGTCTGTCTCTGATGTAAAGTAGGAAGTCTGATTAAATTAATAACCTTTACTGTTGTTAATTATAGCCAAGACAATGCGACATTTTAATTAGTTCTTTGAAAAGTAGGGTGTATTTATACTTTGGAAAGTAGTGTGAATCTATGTAGTTTAGGGTTACACTAAAGGAATTAGGAGTCATGCAGGAGTAATTTACATTTTGTCCATTTGTAAAGGGGGAAATCACAGACAATAACCTAGAATACTTAGTGCAGAATGAAGTACCAGATTCTGGGTTAATCTAAGTTCTGTTCAGTGCCTGTTGAAATGACAAAAATATGCTTTGTGGGAAGCAAAATCAATGAATGACTACTTTGAAATTTGGTTAATTCCACAAAAAGTTCACGTCCTCATTTAGTCACAGGAGTTATTCAAGTGAATCATTTAAGTAAATGCTGTCTGTCTTCTCCGGCAGTTCATAACGGTCTGTCTCTGTTCCCATGAGGTACCACAAATAAACTAAGGGCAGCACAACACATTTATCACAATAAACACTAGGCCTTTACCACATCGTCCAGTGACATCACTAGTGTCCTCTGTCCACACTGACCTAACCTGGGGTCCAGCCCTCTGTGCCAAAAGAGCCTTTAACAACTACAATCTACTGACCAAGCACTTTCCCTCTTGTATTGGACAGGCTTACGGGGAGAGATTCTTTCGCACTTCTCCCCATTTCACTCTTTTTTTCCTCCAATTTTTCATTTTAATTGCAGAGCGGACAGTTCATTATCAGAACATCACTGACCCACTGGTCTCTGAAGGTTGCTCTGATAGACTCCAGGAAATAAAGGGAGAGCGGTGAGGGAATTGATCCAATACTGAGCAGGCCAAAGGGATGGAATTAACAGTATTAGCTGGAGGAGATCATTTAGATTTCTCTTCAATTCAGGGATTTTGCTCGTGTATACCTGCTCAAATATGCTCCTTTTCACAGTCATTCATGATTACAAAGCAATGAGACTGCCTCAGGGTTATCATGCTACCTGGACAATTATGGTATTTTGTATAAAGCGCATATTCATTTACATTTTTTATTTCACCTTTCTTTATACAGGTTTGTCTCTCTGAGACCCTTTCAAGATGGCAGCAGTCAGCAACACATTCAATTATTAGCTTAAAACAGTTTCTAATTCCAGGATGTTAATTCACTGTGGAAATTCAAGTTGGTCAGACTCACCATAGTAGTTTCCGTGATGGACCCAAAGCTGTTGATGAAAATATTGCAGGTGACATTCACAGGCGGACCTGAAGAAATTATAAAAAGACAATCCATCACTCCTTATATGGAAGAATCTTTTCAACTGTTTGACCTGCTGTGTAAAAGTTAGTTAGAGATCATTTTGAAATCTTTGAATGACACTGAGGGTTATTGTATGTACAGGAAGTGGTGAGGGTCTTGCTGTCAACTCTCTGATGTGGCGCAAGTATGAAATAGCCACTCAGTGGCCAGTTTATTATGTACACTATCCCTAGCCGCATCCTCTGAGCATGCTCAGACCAGCTGGCTGGTGTGTTTACGGACAATTCAATCGCTCCCTATCCCAGTCTGTTGTCCCCACATCCTCGGGACTTCAGGAAACAGCAGAGGGAGCACCCCTCTATCCACATCGAAGGGACAGCAGTGGAGAAGGTGGAAAGTTTTAAGTTCCTAGGCGTACACGTCACAGACAAACTGAAATGGTCCACCCACACAGACAGTGTGGTGAAGAAGGCGCAACAGCACCTCTTCAACATCAGGAGGCTGAAGAAATTTGGCTTGTCACCCAAAACCCTGACAAACTTTTACAGATGCACAATCGAGAGCATCCTGTCGGGCTGTATCACAGCCTGGTACGGCAACTGCACTGCCCTGAACCGCAAGGCTCTCAAAAGCCTTGGTGCGGTCTGCACAACGCATCACCGGGGGCAAACTACCTGCCCTCCAGGACACCTACAGCACCCGATGTCACAGGAAGGCCAAAAAGATCATCAAGGACAATAACCACCCGAGCCACGGCCTGTTCACCCTGCTTCTGTCCAGAAGACAAGGTCAGTACAGGTGCATCAAAGCTGGGACCAAGAGACTGAAAAACAGCTTATAGCTCAACGCCATCAGACTGCCTAACAGCAATCACAAACTCAGAGAGGCTGCTGCCTACATTGAGACCCAATCAATGGCCACTTTAATAAATGGATCACTAGTCACTTTATACAATGCTACTTTAAATAATTCCACTTGAATAATGTTTACATATCTTACATTACTCATATCACATGTATTTACTGTATATTCTACCATCTATTGCACCTTGCCTATGCCGCTCGGCCATCGCTCATCCATATATTGATATGTACATATTCTCATTCACCCCTTTAGATTTGTGTGTATTAGGTAGTTGTTGGGGAATTGTTAGATATTACTGCACTGTCGGAACTAGAAGCACAAGCATTTCGCTACACTCGCATTAACATCTGCTAACCATGTGTATGTGACAAATAAAATTTGATTTGATTTACACCACCCCATTCATGAAATGGTTTGCTATAGAAAGTAGGCAGACCGGCATTGAGGCATTGAGTTACGGTTTGATTGAACGTTAGCATGGGCAAATGAGTTCACTTTCCTTGCTTTGTCTAACACTATCATGAATCTAGCAAAGAAGTTGTATTTAGTTTCATAGCACAAACGTTTGTTAGCACGTTTCTTACACTGGCTTTAGCCATGGAGGAAGCAGGCCTGCCCAGACACGTGCAGGGGGTTGCCTAGCAACACGTGCCTCGGAGGGAGACAGTGTCTGCACAGCACAACGGATTCCCATGATTTGTGAATATGTTCAGACTGAACAGCTAGCGTGACAGCTAAAATGGCTTCGAAAAAATATGATTACAGCTATTAGGGAGAAGTATCTAACAAAATAATTACATTATGGCATTCAGTAATCAAAATATTTTCATATAATAGAAATCTGGGTACATTTATGGATAAAATTCAAACTCATTCAAACTTTAAGTAAGCAGTTCTATGCTTCCTATACACTTCTACAGGCAAGTCCTATCTAGCWTTTTATTAAAAACAGTGGCTGTCCGCTTGCATTCATTCCGTGAAGTTTCAGTGTTTTTTATGGGAGCTGTGGCCCACTTCTGAACATACTTAAGGTACCTTTGAAGTTGGGTCTGATGCGGGCGTCATAGCCAGACCTTTTCCCCATGAGCTTGTCCAGGAAGTCAGACGGGGACTGCGAGGAGGGGACTGTCCTACTAGAGGACTTTATCTCCTCCTTACAGGAGCCCGGTCTGAAGAACAAAAACAAACACATAAAGAGGGGGAGAGAGAAGCAAGAGTTAGAGAAACTTCAAATTGGCATCAGTGGAATACATAATGAGAGAAAAACAACTTTAACACGGCCGCCTCCGAAAACCCATCTTTTGTCACATGATGTTCAGTACATAGTGTTCAACAGACCCTAACTACAGTGAGGTGGCGAAAGGGGAAAGGTACATCCACATCCAACCCCTGCACTCCCTCTTTCAGTGTGTAATCCAGCCTGGCTTAGCAGCAGTGGGGCTTGACAGATTGATGGCTCAATTGAAATGCTGTGAATGTCACACCAGGGAAGGAAGGCTTTGATTCCAGCTCCAGCATGGCTCAGTCTGCCACTGACAAGCCCAACAGGCCAAGGAGAGAAAGAGAGCGATTGAGAGAGAGGGGGAGAGAGCAGTTCCGGAGCCCACGTGCCCTGGCTTGTGTGATGGATCTCTCCTGGCTGGCATGCCGCTGATTTTGCCCGATGCTTTTGATGCAATTGTTAGCGGATCAGTCACGATCCTGGCTCCCTCCTGTGAACTATGGACGGCTATCCCACCCCAGGCCCCTCCCCCAGGCTCCCTGTGTGCTGTCTGCCCTTTGTAACCTGGTGCGCTGTGTAACCTGGTGCCCAGTGTAACCTGGGCTGTGAACGACGGGTCTCTTCTGTGTGCGTCTCCAGTGTCCCTGCGGTTCGTCGAAGGGGACTCCTGGCTGTACCAGGCCTGGGTGCCTTCACTGAGTGTCGGTATAAACCTCAGGGTGGACCATGTCTGGGGAAGAGAGGGTCCACTCGCTGTACTGGTGCCAGGTTGCCCAGGGGCGAGTGTCCTGGTGGCCCAGTGTAACCTGGGCTGTGAACGACGGGTCCCGTCTGTGTAACCCTGGTGCCCAGTGTAAACCCTGATGTTTACAGCTGGGTGTCCACAGGCTACACAACTGGGCGCGACAGGTGTAACTTACACACGTGGGACTGGCTGAAGTAGGCTTTCTTCTCTGTGTAACTCTGTTCTAGAACACAGCCCAGGTCTACACTGGCAGGTGTACAAACCTGGGCTGTGCAAGAGAGGCGACGGCGTCGCAGGTTGTGTACATCACGCGTGAGTGCCGCCCAGTGTACCTCTTGGATTTTGCCTCCCCTTCACAACCCCTGTGATGCCACCCGCGTCAGTGTATACACTGCGGCATGTGAAGAGGGTCTGTGTCGGACTCCTGGGCATGCGCGGCTAGATCGATACCATGGTGTGGCCACAGTGTACCTGTGGCTGTGCTATAGAGGGTCCTTGTGTTATACTCGGTGCACAGATGTCCACCTCGGTGCCGCGCAGTTGTAACCTGGGTGTGAATCCCTGTGTGACCTTGACCGTGTAGGGGTGTGAGCAGGCACCAGGAGGGTCCTGTGTGACCTGGTGCCCAGTGTAACCTGGGCTGTGAAGAGGGTCCCTGTGTAACCTGGTGCCCAGTGTAACCTGGGCTGTGAGAGGGTCCCGTGTGTACTGGTGCCTAGTGCACCTGGTGCCCAGTGTAACCTGGTGCCCTGTGTAGCCTGGTGCCCTGTGTAGCCTGGGTGGTGAAGGTTCCAGACATATCACAAGGTTTCTGAACTGTACTCATCTGCTGAGTCCCATACACTCTTGTTCGAACCCCGGTCTCCTACGTGCCAAGACTGTGTTAGCCTAATGAGCTAAAGCCAAGGCATTTGCTTGAGAAACGAGCACACAAGTCTTCAGGTCTCAGGCAAGGTTACTTATCCAAATAACATAGTTCAACGAACCACCACCTCCATTTCAGAAGCACTGGCACATTTGATATGTGTATAGAGTTGGTTATGAGAAAAAGAATGAAACCCAACATGCGTTGGCCAGCTACACAGGCAAACACCTCGAAAAGCCACAACACTGACTCCATTCAATCCTGGAAGAGCCCCCAAATCTGATGAAACCGGGTAGCAAACTTAGCTACATAGATATGATTGTAATCTTTTTACATGATTGGGATGCTCTGGTGTTTCTGATGACTACATTTAAACAGGAAATAAAATGGTTTAAAAGCCTTGAATAGTATGACATATCACTCACTCAAACTTTGCTGTGATGTGTTTAATAAGATGATGCCTGCACAAAAAAAACATGCATTTTTAATGACAGGTGAGAGTAAAACCTTAGGATTTGATTTGCGGTCTCCTTGGATGTCTGACTAGCGTTCACTTTCTCCACCCTCCATTAAAAATCAATCATCAACTATATACCCCTGAGGGTTCTACTGAGCTACATCTCAGTCTCTCTTACTGCGGGAAAGTTCCTGAATTCCCCCTAGTCTTTGGTTCATCTGCTGTTGAATGAAGTTTACAGTTGATGCTACTGCATTGATGCACCTTCCATCTCTTTTACTCTCGCTTATGGCCACAGAGGCACACACACACACACACGCCGTGTTGTATGGGTAACCTGAATAGAATTCTATCCAGTAAATATATGTTTCATTCCTATCTGCTGTGAGACCAAGCTCCAAATAAAATTTCCAAAGACAAAAGCAATCTGATTTTCTTGACAAGTTTGAAATAGCGATTTCCTCTGAGCTGCAAATTTTTGAGTCGATCTCGCCTCAAGCGTTAAAAAACTAAATAGCTGTGACAGTTCTCTTCAGACTTCAAGAATTATTGACACATGAGAAACTGGTCTCCTTAAATACAATTGCGAAGGTGTTGGCATGGATTTCTGGGTGATTGTGACAGGCCGGCGGGAAGGTGACTGAGGACAATTACGTGAAAATCGAACAAATCTCCATAGGGTGTCCATTTTATGATGCCCATGTCAGTTGAGCCGCAAAAGGGTTCAGTGGAGTTGGGGAAACTTTTTTATTCACATTCTCGCTCAAGACGGAGTGAGCCGAGAGCATAAGCCAACCTACTTCCTCCTATATACTGTATCAGCGAGGCAATGCTCTGGAAACAAAGCTATTAGGCAAGACATACTTTTGAGAGAATGAGTGAATTTCAGCCTAGAATCGTGGAGCTGTCTTTAGGTGACTCATTATGTGCCTGGTAATACTAATAAGCACTGAGGACAGTTCAGTTTGAGATGATCCTCGGTGCTGGCACCCCGTGCATAAAGCAAAGTTATCGGTACTCATTGTGAATCTATTATTACGTGATTTACTTTTCTATTATTTCTCTATTTTCTCTCTGCATTCTTGGGAAGCTCCCATAAGTAAGCATTTCACTGTTCGTCTACACCTGTTGTTTACAAAGCATGTGACAAATACAATTGAAATGTTATTGTTTTTAAAGCTGTTACTTTAATAAGCAGTTAGAATTTTGACTTCGGGACTGAGAATATATTTATTTGGACCGTCCAACCCACCCATTACATACTGACTGCTACTATAATAAGCTAACTTTCAAAGACATAAAAAAAGAGAGTGGTCCTCGAGTTTGGATCCTTCCCAACATTATATAGGCTTCCTTCAGTTCACAACAGTTCAGCAGTTCTTAGGTCCTGTTTGTAATGGTCTGCAGCCRTCTCTCATGTGAATCTTGAATCTTTACCCAGGTGGCCTTGAAAGCTGTGAGATTCCTATGCATCCCCTTAGGCTTTACAGTACATCAACTCTCCATCAACCCTAACGCATTTCTAATCTGAGTATACACTGTCCTGCGTCGTCAAGGGTAAAAAATGACCTGACGTTGAATGGAAATTGTGCAACTTTATCTGACAGAGGTTGTGGCCTCCATCACGTCTGTATTGCTTGCATCTTTAGGTCAGTGGTGATGGCTCGACAGAGCAGCAGGAGCCTGTTAAATAAAACCGAGGGCCTCTTCCTAAATCACTGAGATGCAAGTTGGGGACATTGAATGACCTTTTCAGGCCTTCTCTACATCTTGTCTGATCTCTGCATCCACATCGGAGCGTGTCCAAGAATATCTAACAACTCTGTTTTCCTTATCGCTCTCCCTCCCTCCTCACAGAAGGCCTGTATTTTCTGTGTATCAGATTCCTGTAATGTGGTTAGTTTATTATTGACTTCCAGACAAGTAACAACATTTGGTCAACAATGTGTTTTGAAACGGAGGTTAAATTGTTGCCATATTTCTTGAAATTATAAACAAAGAGAGACATAGGGACTTGTAACTGCTCCGCTGTTGGAGAGGAGAAGAAAAAAATAATCTATATTTCTGCCATAGATCAAATGCAATTGGAAACCTCAAAGCTGTGGGATTGGGCAAACCTTGAACAGTGCTGTTACCAAATACAACAGGAGAATTGCATAATAACTCAACAGCTGTTCAGAATGAATTTTGGTGAGAAAAAGAAATTCCTGTACTACAAATTCCTGTACAACATCCTTGTCACTGAATTTTACATGCAGAAATCTAGCATGAATCGTTAGTTTCTAATTTTTACATCTCTCTTTGAGCAACAACCAAGACAGATGAACGCATAGCGAGAATTTGTCATTTCGTCAAGATGGCTGCATGCCATGTGACTAGTGTATTCATGCCATGTGCAAAGTGTATTCAACTCCCTGTCTTGTATGTCAGTTTTTGTTTAGCATCAAAGATGCAACTGCATAGTACTAACTCAGAATGAATGCGATATTTAACTTTGTCAGAAAACCACAGGACCAATATTTCCCATTTCATTAAGGGAGGTGAGTGTGTATATCTTCATCTTGTGTTGATTGTGTCGACCCAGTGTAATATGCTGACAGTCTGGTTCGAGAAGGAAGTACTCTGTCGACTTCCGTCAGCGCTGTCAGGAGCACTGAGTGTACGGTCAGCACAGCAACAGCATTTGACAGTCCTGTAACTATTGGAAACATGTTTGGAGGCCTCCCTTTGTTGCTTTTCAAGCTTTCATCACTTCTTGATTTGACAGATGATACAATATTAATACACTACTTATGTCAGTCATTAAAGGCTTACAATGGACTATTAAAGGACTATGCAAGTCATATGGGGCTGGAGCTTTCTGCTAATTCGGGGAGTTTATCTCCAGTGAGCTTTTGCAGCCAAATATCTTACAATGCTTTCAAAACAGTCCAGCCTTCTGCCTGAGCCTCACATAGCTAAAGGTTTTCTGACATTTGGAGCACCATTGAACAGCGTTATACAGTAGCATGTCTTCTACCCCCATACATAATGCACTGTTTTCTCTTTCTCCCATCAACTCCAAGCTTGGATTTCTGAGGCTATAATCTTCATGAGGAGTTGTGAGGCAACCAGTAAGGCTGAGGTAAAGCAAGAGAGACAGCTAACAACGCTATATAATATATCATGTGAACATTCACTACAATGCAGGGACAATGAGAAGATGCAACTGAAAGTGAAAGAAAACAGAACTGAGACAAGTCAGGAGTTGTAGAACTACAACTGTCTGACTGCATTGAACTGCATTGTATTAAATATATTTCAACTGGAGGAAGGGGGAAGGGTGTCCGGGTCAGTGTTTAGGGCACCGACTCTTCTCTCCACAGGCATCATTGGACCTCTAGGAGTCTATTAAGCACACTTCTTTACTTCCTCTTTCACCACATTAAAGCTATAGCTGACACTGTTAGCGTGGACTGTCTTAAATAATACATCCTCGCCTCTTGACCTACCTTAATGCAAGTCTCAAACTATTTTACTCAATGTTACTTTTACTCTGTTATTCAAAAAAGGAACTGGCACATTTGACCTCTGTTGCAGGTGCATGGTAACAATTGAATAACATGAGAAAAAGAAGAAACCCGCACTCTGCTCTTCTTCTTGGAGTCGAGGAAAAATTATACAAAATATAACATTCTGAATTTCATAAATGTTAGAATAAAGTGTGTACTAAGTGTATTAAACACYTCTAAAAACACTTTATTCGAATATTTACGAAATACATATTGTTATATTTGGTAACACGTACATTTTCCCTTGACTCCAACCCCATTCGATGCATTGAATGGAGCAAGGGTGCAAATTTTAAAAAAACTCTCAAAAGCTCTGACGAAGGCCTTATTCGTAAAGCTTAATAAAGAACAGTGATACGAGAGCAGAGTACGGGCTTCTCTTCTCTCATGTTACTCAAGCACTGTTGAAATAATTTTGCCTGACAACAAGAAGCAAATTGGCAGCGCCTCTGTGTAGAATTCACCGAATTAGATTCATTTTAATTAGACCGAGCCCATATTCAGCGCATGAATTGCAAACATATGCTGCCAATTGCTTTTTATTAGTGAGCCCAGTGATCAGAAAGCATTTCAATTGGGGATAGTGGCCCCGCCGCTCCTTGGATTTAGCACGCATCACGGGAAATCAGAGTCATTTAGACAGCCATGCGTTTTGTGTTATTAGCATAATGGGAGATGGAACTTAACAGGCCCTTCCACCTGTTGGAATAGGCATTTTTCATTTCCCCTAGCTGGGAAATTGTCCTTTAAATCTACTCAAGTTTTCAATTTTGCTCTCAGACAAAGGCCACCAATTTATGACAATTTTGCGTGCATGACTAAGTCACTTTGGATAAAAGCGTCTGCTGAATGGCATATATACTATCATCATCATCATCATCATCATCATCATCATCATCACAGGGCTCTACAGTTCGAGTATTTCACTCGCATTTGCCCCTAAAAATAGATATGTGCGAACGGGAAAAATTATTTAAGAGCACAGTGTGCAAGTAATTGACAGGTGACAGTTTATTTACTCACTACTTAACAGATAAAGCGGGAAATAAAGAATGCACTCTTTTGTGTATTCTGCCATTTTCTCTCAGACATGTTTGAGGAGCTATCCTCACTTAGCCTCCCCCTGCAAAGGAATGACCTGATCCTCCCCCAAGCCATGTCAGAGTTGAGGAATACAGTGACCAGACTGGAAGCACTAAAGCTTAGGGCAAAGGCAGGAGGCATGCTGGAGAAGATCCAGACCATGCTTGCTCAGCAGCAGGGTGATGAGAGGAGATTCCAGGTGTGTTAGGATGAGAGCTTATTAGGATGTAAGATAAATCGATGATTAAGACAGATTSTCAGTGTGAAAATCAATGTATTCGTTGCTCAATACAACAATTTGAGGATAAGGAGGGAAATGCAGTGAAGTCTTTAAAWWTTTTTTTATGGGAGACAGACAAATGGCCAGACATTTCATTGTGTGTCTGTGTGTGCGCGTGTTATTTATGCTAAATGGAATTAAACTGAAGGGGAATCTGAAAGGCTTCACAGATCTCACCAATCCCCAGCTGAAGTAGCAGATGGAGGCGTCCATCAACATCGGCGTGGTGGATGATCTCAAAGCCAGGTTTGGTGGTTTGCTGAAGGATGAGGGTGTCCAGAACCCAGTGGAGTCTTTCAGAGTGCTAAACCCTGACACATGGCCAGAAGACCAGGCCAGCCTTCTCCCCTTTGGCGATGATGGTGTGGCAGACCTGACAAGGCTTTTCAAGGAGCCTCTAGAGAGGTAAGAATTGATTTGACACTGCATTGCCATATGAGACAATGTTATGTTTGCATATTTGCAAACTCACTTGCTCTGTTCAATTGGGGTGGGGCAGTTTTGGGGCAGATTGGGGCAGATTGGGGTGCAACATTGCTGCAATCCACTATGAGTGTCAGGGGCTGAAAATCCTGGTTAGCCACAATTTCAACGACAAGTCCTACAGTGGCCTGTGGGAGACCATGACCTGTGGGACCCCTACAGGCAAGATTACAAGGTAGACTAACAGTCCTGAGTGGTTATGTATGGCATCCTTCTATGGTTGGTTTTGATAAGTTAATGTTAAGAGTTTAAATGAAATTGAAAGATATCATCTTTTCCCTCGAACATACTGGAGTTGGTGTAGCTTATGGTGGCGCTGCCCATTTCAGCCGCCCAGTGTGAGCGAGGCTTCTCTGCGCAGCACCGGATTAAGAATTCCACAAGAAGCTGCCTTGGGGTCTCTACCACCGAAGACCTGATGAGGATCAGCCTGGACTGGAGGGGCCTTCTGTCGAGGAGTTGGATCCTACTCCTGCCGGGGACCGCTCACTGACCTCTAAGCGTGCCAGACGGCCAACATACAAAAGCATCTGGACAACTGATCTCCTTTGCGTCTAGTAGGCATGGGTCAATGTGTGATTGGTGGTATGTGCTGTTGCACAGATGTGTGTCCCTTAGTACATGCGCACACACACACAAACACACACACACAGTGTAAATATGTATGGAATAAATAGTTTGTTAATAAACTCTGTTACTTGAACATTTTATACTGTGCTCCTGAATTTCTTTGTGTGCTCCTATATTTTTTCATTTAGGAGCACATGTACTCCTTGGGGAAAAAGTTAGTGTAGAACCCTGATTCATCTGTCTTTGCGCTAGCGTGTTTGATCAGCAAAAAAGACACCCTTTGTTACAACTGGGTTACATTGCAAAGTACAACGATGCGGTGCACAACTGACTGCTCATCTGACACGAATCACACGCTAAAATATTTAAAGTATGTGAATATATATATATATTTTTTACAATAAAACCAAATGAATGGAACCTCGTACACAGAGCGTTGACAAGCCCTATTTCATGTTACATATCATATCCACTGACCTTTATATGGTAATATATCAACATGTCATTTTTTGTCCTGAATGACCCATGTGGACCTTCTCGCTCTATGGCCAGTAACAGAAGCCCTTCGCTATTGATCAATAGCCTCATTGGGGAATGGGATTTGGAGAACATTGCAATTTACCCCTGCACATTCGTCTTCACTGCCACTGCACTATGGCGAACAGCGATGCTGCTCTATACAGTAGCAGGCTTCAGCAACTCCCAGTCGAACACAACAAAAGGGATCGCATCAACAGCTGGACAAAATACTTCCAATGAACAAGACGGACTAATATGCACTTGAAGCACTAAGTACTTTGACATGCAAACACAGGCCCAGCATTACTCAGACATTTTAAGACCTTTGCACTATCCTGCCGACCTTTTTGTAAATATTCGGTAAATATCTGTAGCTTTTCTCTGTTGTGTTTTACATATAAATATGTATCGTGTCTGTATGTACTTTGACTGCTGCAAAATGTTTTCTGAATCTGAAAATGCTCTGCCCGAGAAATTGTGAGAAACTGGCATGTGTCAGATGTAAAGGCCATATCTATCCTTTGTGAGCAGGGGGCGAAACCCCACAAGACAGCAAACTGGAATACAGTGCAAAGGGAAGGGATCATTGCCGCTACCTCGCTTTCCAACCAAGGTGCCTGAATTATGGAGCAAAGAAGAGGTCAGAAATACAGAAATATACCTGGGAGGAGAAACATGTTTTTGTTGAGTCGTGACTGGGTTGTGAAAGAGAAGTTGAGTCATAAAGGGTGATAGGGGAGTTCCTGGTTCAATTTACAGTAGAGGCTCTCTGTAAGACACATGACTCCAATATGTTTCACTGCTGGGCTGTTACTGTCATGGTGAGAAAGTTAAATGTATAACTTTAGAGCATTTACATTTCCTCAATTTTACACAAATTTCAGCTCTACCCGTTATGTAAATCAACATTGCAGGAAGTGTTGAACATCCCAAAATATTCTAATAGGCCTACTATATTATTTTTTATTCAAGACACCTATCTTAAGAATGAGGAATTGTATTTCCTGTTTACCATTGAAGTCTGAAGGAAGAGATCATAGGACACAGGATCACATTTGACTCCACTTCGCTGCCTCATCATTTGTCTATGGAGCGTCGAGAATTCATTATCATCCTTCAACAATTGTTTTTCAGAGTACAGTTGAGAATTGGCGGTATAGAGTGGGTGGGAAAATGCTGTACAGGGCTACAAGAGACACAGGAGCAGGCAGTAGAGTAAAAATAGTCCCGGGACATAAATTGACCTTGCGAGTTGTGTGGCTGGGTTGGAATCGACACAGTCTCATTTCTACAAACATAGCATATCATTTTTTTCCATTCTTATTGATCTCTCTTCCATCTCCACCTCATCACTGAACTATTAATATTCACTACTGTGTTTATGCTAAGTATTTTTTAAATTACTAAATATAATTTGTTTAGTGCGCAACGCAACAAATTGCTAAATTAGCTTTATGGAAACATTGTACATTTAGCCGTCTGATTGCAAGCCCTGGGGTATAATGATTTAAACTAATCCATGCTGCTAACCCACTAAGAAATCAATCGCCGCTTCCGACGCTCATGCACTCTAATTTGTAATGCAATCTTCAATCTTGCGGGAGTGAGTCTTGACATCTCTAGGGGCCCAACCAAAATGATGTCTCCAAGCTTAGCCTCGTCTCCAGACTGACCGGGATACAATAGGCCTCCACTCTTGAGGGTACAGCTACATCTGGTCTGAGGGTAGAGCTACATCTGGTCTAGGGGTAGAGCTACATCTGGTCTGAGGGTAGAGCTACATCTGGTCTGAGGGTAGAGCTACATCTGGTCTGAGGGTAGAGCTACATCTGGTCTGAGGGTAGAGCTACATCTGGTCTGTTGACCCAGATAACTCCATTCCAGTTTTAGCTGATCTACTCCTCTAGTTTCAGTCTTGCAACTTCCATATTTCTTCACACTGAAACCTTCAAACTATTCATATTGACTGTTCCCTCTAATGTGATGCTGCTATCAGCTAGGTGTCCGGATGTTACACGATTAGAAGTGAGAGAAGCTTTCTTTCCATCACGTTGGGTTTCTTCAACTCTTAATTGCTACATCTGCTGTCACTTTCAACCGTCTCACTGAGTGCCGACTCGCAAAAACCCAGCAGTTGATTATTCTATTATTAATTATCATGGCAGC
The DNA here is from genome assembly GCF_002910315.2 of Salvelinus sp. IW2-2015. Lineage (NCBI taxonomy): Eukaryota > Metazoa > Chordata > Actinopteri > Salmoniformes > Salmonidae > Salvelinus > Salvelinus sp. IW2-2015. Next base: position 16,680,112 of record NC_036846.1, on the reverse strand, counting down.
TGTTTTTGTCTCTTTTCAACATCCATCTAAGTAACGAACTGATTAGGTAGAATCCAGTTTAATATGCGCATACATACTCAAAAGGTCACCCACTAATTGTGCCCAATGTAAGGATTTACATATGAAGAAATCCACACATTAATGAGCCCAATATATTTGTTTTTCTCAGGTATGTTGTCAAAGCTTTGGTATAAGGTCTTTAGAACTGCCTTTAAGTATTTCAGTCTAGTAACAGCTATTTTCAAATTGCTAGACTTAATGCTACTGAAGGCCTACTGTACAGTGAATGGCACTGATTGCATTGTTCTGCTCAGCACCTGAAGGACTTGATGAATCCTGTTAACACCTGCAATACTTCAACATCCTCCTTGTTGTCTTAAAAACAGCAATTACTCATAAAAATGTTGACAAGCGGATTGAACTCTACCCTGTTGATCCCACTGCTACACTACAGCAGGGTTTAAGGGCTTCTAGCAGGTGTGCTTCCCAAATGGAACAACACTATTCCCTATACAGTGCACTACTTTTGACCAGAGCCCTATGGGATTACGCTTCTATTTGGGACACACACCTGGTATACAGTCAGCTCTGCTGAGCCCTCAGTCTCCAGATATCTCCTGTCTCTCCCATCCTCCCTGTATTCAACACCTTCCCACACATCCAAGATCTGATATCAGCACGGATTGCCTCCTGTCAGTCTCACTGCAACACTGCTAGCATGGATCTCTGTTAGAGACAGTGACTGTGCAGGCTGTGAAAGAGGTCTTTGGGTCTGTTTAGGGCTGGAGATACGGCAGGAGCAGCTCTGGTTCAGGCCTGTCCCCGACTAAATAAATCTTGGTCGACCAAGAGCCGTCTGTTGTTGCACCAATCGATTGGTCAAAATTGTTTAAACGTGTATTTTTCCATATATTGACACTCCATGGTGTTTTAATTAAATCCACTATATTCACTGAGCTTGTCTGATGCTTTAAGCACACGGTTTGATTAAATAATTAAGACACACAAATTACTAGAGGGAGTGCGACCAGCAATTGATTTGATTGTGCCGGGCCCAGACTTGCTGCAGTGTGTAAAAATAAAATAAATACAGAAAAATACTGAGTGACTGTTACTAGCACCTGTTTTCTCTCTCTCCTCCCTGCTGCAGCAACTACCACAGAACATAAGTATTTATCGCCCTGTCCATGTTGCAACATAATTACAGCCATTTCTGAATGAAAAGTTCTGTTACCGAAATCCCTAATTTGTTTAAGAAAAACATTCCCTATTCCCTCGACCCTTGCTCTCTTTACGTTGCACATGTATCCATCTGTCACGTTCCTGACCTGTTTTTCCTTTTTCTTGTATTTATTTAGTTGGTCAGGGCGTGAGTTGGGGTGGGCTATCTATGTGTGATTTTCTATGTTGGGATGTTTGTGTTCGGCCGGGTATGATTCTCAATCAGAGGCAGCTGTCAATCGTTGTCCCTGATTGAGAATCATACTTAGGCAGCCTGGGTTTCACGTGTGTTTTGTGGGTGTTTGTATCTCGTGTCAGTGTTCGTGCCACACGGGACTGTTTTCGGTTTTGTCACGTTTGTTGTTTTTTTGTATTTGTAAGTGTTCAGTTTCGTTTCGATTTGATTAAATCAATATGAGCACTAACAACTCTGCGTTTTGGTCCGACCCTTACTCCTTCTCCTCATCCGAGGAGGAGGAATTAGACAGCCGTAACACCATCGCATGCACGTGACCAAATACCTATTCGCATGGGACTAGTATTACTGGAGAATGTTGTTTATGTAATTATTACTCCAGAATGTCCGTTATTCCAGAGGACGATTAGGACAGGATAAGTTTTTTTCCAAACTGCCACACTGTAATTCTTTATTTTCTTCCAATAAATTGACAGTTATGACGGAAACCTGGAGGTTTTTATTCTAGGAGTGAAGATACAGTATTTCAACATGTGGCCCTAACCAGGTGATAGGGCCACACTGATAACTCAAGCTTGGTTCCCAAGTTTCTAAACCATACCAAACCATATAGTGTCACCATAATATTTGAATTGAAGTGTGATCATAATCAGTGGTGACCCGTTACGTAAAATCTACAGGGAGAGCTCGAAAATCAAGTCCCTTGGGTGCTGCCATAGAGTTACATTATAAGTTCCCATCCAAGGCTCAAGGTCATTGGCCACAGATAAAATCAAGTCAAATCACGTTATATCTACCGTAGCTTTGATTGGACTGAGCATGTCAACATCATACTTTCAAAATCGTAGCTAGCAAGCTAGACAAGCAGTCATCATTATGAATCTGTAAGGGCTGTCGCTCTCCTCATCCTCGGACGAGGAGAGGAGAGAAGGATCATCAGACCAATATGCAGCATTAGGGAAATAAGCCATCTTTTTATTTAACACGACGGCAACACGAAACAAAACACTTTCAAATAAACAAAACAAGAAAACGACGTGACGAAACCTGAACATAAACTTACATAACTAAACGTAAACTCACGGACAGGAAACAGACGACATCAAAATAAACGAACAGCCAAACAGTCCCGTATGGTACATACATTCGACGACACAGGAGACAATCACCCACCAACAAACAGTGAGAACACCCTACCTAAATATGACTCTTAATTAGAGGAGAACGCAAAACACCTGCCTCTAATTAAGAGCCATACCAGGCAACCACAACCAACATAGAAACAGATAACATAGACTGCCCACCCAAAACACATGCCCTGACCTAAACACATACAAAAACAACATAAAACAGGTCAGGACCGTTACAGAATCAAGTCGACAATCTACTGGCAAATCCTTTTCAAGGATAAATAATAGAGATAGATAATAATAGATAATAGATAATAATAATAGATAAATAATAAAGAAATAATAGATAAAACATATTGGACATTTCGGACATTTGACATCAACATTACACAACAAGTTGGAAATCACAAATTCAACAATGAGTGGTTTGGAAGGAATCAGTGGCTAACTGCAAGCATTGCAAAGCAATAACTAGCCTGCTATTCAGTTGAGAGGATATGTGGTCCAAGTCTGGGTTTAAGGGTCTCTTTAACAAGTTAAAAAAGATAAACATTCACATGCAATATCATGGGCCAGAAAAGGTTGAATACATTGGCTTCTGCCACATTCAAAACAACTGAGAAAAATTGAGAAACGGAGAAAACAAATTCAGTTTCAACCCGATGATTCGTCTGACAAACAAAGAACTTCGCGTCCTGCAGGCCCAGGCATGGATCCAAGCTGGCGAGTCATTCAATGATGTCATTTTCACAGACAAATCAACTGTGTCCCTTGAGCAATTTGCTCAAAATTTCTACAAAAAAAGGAAGAAGGTCAAGCAAGCAGAGTCCCAAGCATCCCCTCAAACTCCATGTGTGGGGGGCGATTTCTCACCAGAGACCAGGCCCATATTTGATTTTTGTTGGTAAGTTCGGCTATTTACAAATCAAAAAGGTACATCAAATATGGTAGCCTACACCGCAAGGACTGCTATGTGTTCCACAATAATTCACTGTTGCCTCCTTTTTCAGGTATCATGGCACAATATTTCTTTGATGAAGAAATCATAAAGAGTTATGCTGGACCCTATGATTAAGTAGACCTTCATGTAGTAAAATAAAATAAAAAGACTTACAACACCTACGGTAGGCCTACAGTATATCTAAAAAATGTTTTTTTTAATCTCTACATGCATCAACTGAAAACATTAATCCGTAACTCTGTCAAATCTACAAGCAAAGGTGAACTGGTCAAGGCCATTAGGACGTTTTGGCTAGAGAAATTGACGATACAACAATGCAACAAATACATTGATCATCTCAGCAAGGTTTACCTGTGGTCATGGAATTAGGTGGCTGTGCAACTAAAATGTAGTTTAAATAACCATCTGCATTTATGTATTTTTTCTAGTTATTTTAACGAAAGCATAAAGATGTTGATGAAGAAATACTGTACTGCTGTTTTGAGTTAGAAATGTAACACTTCAGAGTACTTAAGCATCGAATACATTGCAGGTAGGGGGATGTTCACACCTACAGTAGCCAGGCTATAAAGAGTATTGTCCAGTGAAAATCGTGCTACAAGTGTTTGAAAACCTATTTTAAAAATGCCACCAGCTGTCCATCACTACTGTAAATAAAAACACAGCATCTTGTTTACATTCTTTATTGTAACCACAATGTCACAAATAATTTGCATCTACCTTTCCAATTACTTCTAGAGTTTGGGATTAATTTGATAAATATTATGTTTTTATTCCAAGAAAAACGATGGAGGATGGAACGGAAACAAATGGCGCTGTTCAACGTGACGGTCGGGACTAGGGTTCAAATCCCCGATGGGCAGGAAGGAGTAGGCTGTCCTTGTAAATAAGAATTTGTTCTTAACTGACTTGCCTAGTTAAATAAAAAGGTTACACTAAGAGCATAACATTTCTAAACCATAATTGTAGTCTAACCAACACCCAAACCGAGATTGTCAAAATAAAAATCTCATTGATTTATCAAGACCAGTCCCCATACTTGTCTCAGAGCAGTAGGAAACAGTGATAAAACAGTTGTAGGCTATTGCTTCAAATCCTATTGCTTCTAACTTCTATATGCTCTTTAAATAAATATGACCTACACCACTTTTAACATCACATTACTCAACACTAGTGAGACTCATGTCGCCTACGGTAGGCCTACAGTATATCGAAAAATATGACATGACTCTCCGCCAATAATTACATATGGAGGATATTTCTGTAATTCAGTGACATTTATTCCTATAGTAATTCGTTATGGATCCATAACTAAATAAACATGGCTTTTGAAAGAGTATTTGTATCATTATTTTATTAACGAAAGCTTAAAGATGCCATTATTAGTTACATTGTTTTAGTTTGAACGTGCAGACTGGCACTAAGAACAGAACAGCGGGAATGTTTCCCTAGTCAGCGCAATTATTAGTGCAATGCCCCCTAAAGTGTCGGCAGTGTGGCGGGGGGTCCACCCCCCCTTCCTTCCCCATGGGCTAGGTTGGTCTTCTGTGCATGGCTCTGTGGCCCATGCCGTGCCCCCTGCCCTTGTGCCTTGAACCCCGCGCGCTTTCAGTGGATACAGCTGAGCACTGCAAGGCAATCCCATTGTGCGCCACTCGGGAGCCATGACCAAAATATACATTGTCCTGCTAATAACAGGGTTAATAATATATCTGTGAGAATATCCAGTCGGGCTTTTATATAATTCTAAATTAATAATAAATCCCTTTGTTTAAAAAATAACAATATTTTGGAGATTGAGTTTTCAAATAACATAAAATGAGTGAGAAAAATGCCATTCTTGAACATGGGGTGAGACAGTTACTAATTTGTAAATGAAGCCAGTTTGTTATTTAGAATGATTTATTTCTGTATTTAGAGGGAGAGAAACCAAAAACCTACAGTCATCTCATGGGTCTACCAGTCGAGGCCAGCACGGGTATTGAACCAGCATCTGTAACACAGCTTGCACTGCTATGCAGTGTCTTAGATCGTTGCGTCACTCAGGCGCTGTACAACGTGACCGGTCGGGAGTGGCCTACAGTACTACAGTAAGAGAAAAATAATCCTAA